>NC_091985.1:199626667-199959166 GCF_044704955.1 Pristiophorus japonicus | reverse complement strand
CCCATTGGAGCAGGTCGCAGTCAGTCGCCACTGGAGAATGTCTCAACCAGACCCACTGGAGAAGGTCTCAGTCACTCTCATCTGGAGAAGGTCTCAGCCAGTCCCCACTGGAGAATGTCTCAGCCAGTCCCTTCTGTAGAATTTCTCAGTCATTCCCCTCTGGAGAAAGTCTCAGTCAGTCTCCACTGGACAAGGTCTCAGTCAGTCCCCACTGAAGAAGGTCTCACTCAGTGCCCACTGGAGAAGGTCTCAGTCAGTCCCCTCTGGAGAAGGTCTCAGTCAGTCCCCACTGGAGAAGGTCTCATCCAGTGCCCACTGGAGAAGGTCTCAGTCAGTCCCCACTGGAGAAGGTCTCAGTCAGTCCCCACTGGAGAAAGTCTCAGTCAGTCCCCATTGGAAAAGGTCTCAGTCAGTCCCCTCTGGAGAAGGTCTCAACCAGACCCACTGGAGAAGGTCTCAGTCACTCCCCTCTGGAGAAGGTCTCAGCCAGTCCCCACTGGAGAAGATCTCAGTCAGTCCCCTCTGTAGAATTTCTCAGTCAGTCCCGACTGGAGAAGGTCTCAGTCAGTCGCAACTGGAGAAGGTCTCAACCAATCCCCTTGGAGAAGGTTTCAGTCAGTCTCCGCTGGAGAAGATCTCAGTCCGTCGCCACTGGAGAATGTCTCAACCAGACCCACTGGAGAAGGTCTCAGTCACTCCCCTCTGGAGAAGGTCTCAGCCAGTCCCCACTGGAGAAGGTCTCAGCCAGTCCCCTCTGTAGAATTTCTCAGTCATTCCCCTCTGGAGAATTTCTCAGTCTGTCTCCACTGGACAAGGTCTCAGTCAGTCCCCACTGAAGAAGGTCTCATCCAGTGCCCACTGGAGAAGGTCTCAGTCAGTCCCCTCTGGAGAAGGTCTCAGTCAGTCCCCACTGGAGAAGGTCTCAGTCAGTCCCCACTGCAGAATGTCTCATCCAGTGCCCACTGGAGAAGGTCTCAGTCAGTCCCCACTGGAGAGGGTCTCAGTCAGTCCCCACTGGAGAAAGTCTCAGTCAGTCCCCATTAGAAAAAGTCTCAGTCAGTCCCCTCTGGAGAAGGTCTCAGCCAGTCCCCACTGGAGAAGGTCTCAGTCAGTCCCCACTGGAGAATTTCTCAGTCAGTCCCCACTGGAGAAGGTCTCAGTCAGTCCCCACTGGAGAAGGTCTCAACCAGTCCCCTTGGAGAAGGTTTCAGTCAGTCTTCGCTGGAGAAGATCTCAGTCAGTCGCCACTGGAGAATGTCTCAACCAGACCCACTGGAGAAGGTCTCAGTCACTCCCCTCTGGAGAAGGTCTCAGCCAGTCCCCACTGGAGAAGGTCTCAGCCAGTCCCCTCTGGAGAATTTCTCAGTCATTCCCCTCTGGAGAATTTCTCAGTCAGTCCCCGCTGGAGCATGTCACCGTTAGTCCCCTCTGGAGAAGGTCTCAGTCAGTCCCCACTGGAGAAGGTCTCAGTCAGTCCCCACTGGAGAAGGTCTCAGCCAGTCCCCTTGGAGAAGGTTTTAGTCAGTCTCCGCTGGAGAAGATCTCAGTCAGTCGCCACTGGAGAATGTCCCAGTCAGACCACACTGGAGAAGGTCTCAGTAAGTCTCCACTGACCAAGGTCTCAGTCAGTCCCCTCTGGAGAAGGTCTCACTCAGTCCCCTCTGGGAAAGATCTCAGTAACTCCCCTCTGGAGAATTTCTCGGTCAGTCCCCTCTGGAGAAGGTCTCAGTCAGTCCCCACTGGAGAAGGTCTCAGTCAGTCGCCACTGGTGAAGGTCTCAACCAATCCCCTTGGAGAAGGTTTCAGTCAGTTTCCGCTGGAGAAGATCTCAGTCCGTCGCCACTGGAGAATGTCTCAACCAGACCCACTGGAGAAGGTCTCAGTCACTCCCCTCTGGAGAAGGTCTCAGCCAGTCCCCACTGGAGAATGTCTCAGCCAGTCCCTTCTGTAGAATTTCTCAGTCATTCCCCTCTCGAGAATTTCTCAGTCAGTCCCCACTGGCGAAGGTCTCAGTCAGTCCCCACTGAAGAAGGTCTCATCCAGTGCCCATTGGAGAAGGTCTCAGTCAGTCCCCTCTGGAGAAGGTCTCAGTCAGTCCCAACTGGAGAAGGTCTCAGTCAGTCCCCACTGCAGAAGGTCTCATCCAGTGCCCACTGGAGAAGGTCTCAGCCAGTCCCCATTGGAGCAGGTCGCAGTCAGTCGCCACTGGAGAAGGTCTCAGTCAGTCCCCACTGGCGAACTTCTCAGTCAGTCCCTACTGGAGAAGGTCTCAGTCATTCATCACGGATGAAGGTCAAAGTTAGTCCCCACTGGAGCATGTCTCAGGCAGTCCCCATTGGAGAAGGTCTCAGCCAGTCCCCACTGGAGAAGGTCTCAGCCAGTCCCCATTGGAGAAGGTCTCATCCAGTGCCGACTGGAGAAAGTCTCAGTCAGTCCCCACTGGAGAAGGTCTCAGTCAGTCCCCTCTGGAGAAGGTGTCAGTCAGTCCCCTCTGGAGAACATCTCAGCCATTCCCCACTGGGGGAAGGTCTCACCCAATCCTCACTGGGGAAGGTCTCATCCATTCCTCACTGGAGAATGTCTCATCCAGTCCCCACTGGAGAAGGTCTCAGTCAGTCCACTCTGGAGAAGGACTCAGTCAGTCCCCTCTGGAGAAGATCTCAGCCAGTCCCCACTGGGGATGGTCTCATCCAATCCTCACTGGAGAAGTTCTCATCCAGTCCCAACTGGAGAATGTCTCAACCAGACCCACTGGAGAAGGTCTCAGTCACTCCCCTCTGGAGAATGTCTCTGGCAGTCCCCACTGGAGAAGATCTCAGTCAGTCCCCACTGGAGAAGGTCTCAGTCAGTCGCCACTGGAGAAGGTCTCAACCAGAACCACTGGAGAAGGTCTCAGTCACTCCCCTCTGGAGAAGGTCTCAGCCAGTCCCCACTGGAGAATGTCTCAGCCAGTCCCTTCTGTAGAATTTCTCAGTCATTCCCCTCTGGAGAAGGTCTCAGTCAATCCCCTCTGGAGAAGATCGCAGCCAGTCTACACTGGGGAAGGTCTCAGTCAGTCCCCACTGGGGAAGGTCTCATCCAGTGCCCATTGGAGAAGGTCTCAGTCAGTCCCCACTGGAGAAGGTCTCAGTCAGTCCCCACTGGAGAAGGTCTCAGCCAGTCCCCACTGGAGAAGATCTCAGTCAGTCCCCTCTGGAGAAGGTTTCAGTCAGTCTTCGCTGGAGAAGATCTCAGTCAGTCGCCACTGGAGAATGTCTCAACCAGACCCACTGGAGAAGGTTTCAGTCACTCCCCTCTGGAGAAGGTCTCAGCCAGTCCCCACTGTAGAAGGTCTCAGCCAGTCCCCTCTGGAGAATTTCTCAGTCATTCCCCTCTGGAGAATTTCTCAGTCAGTCCCCACTGGAGAAGGTCGCAGTCAGTCTCCACTACAGAATGACTCAGTCAGATCCCCCTGGATAATGTGTCAGTCAGTCCCCATTGGAGAAGGACTCAGTCAGTCCCCACTGGAGAAGGTCTCAGCCAGTCTCCACTGGAGAAGGTCTCAGCAAGTCTCCACTGGAGAAGGTCTCAGCCAGTCCCCATTGGAGCAGGTCGCAGTCAGTCCCCATTGGAGAATGTCTCAACCAGACCCACTGGAGAAGGTCTCAGTCACTCCCATCTGGAGAAGGTCTCAGCCAGTCCCCACTGGAGAATGTCTCAGCCAGTCCCTTCTGTAGAATTTCTCAGTCATTCCCCTCTGGAGAAAGTCTCAGTCAGTCTCCACTGGACAAGGTCTCAGTCAGTCCCCACTGAAGAAGGTCTCATTCAGTGCCCACTGGAGAAGGTCTCAGTCAGTCTCCTCTGGAGAAGGTCTCAGTCAGTCCCCACTGGAGAAGGTCTCATCCAGTGCCCACTGGAGAAGGTCTCAGTCAGTCCCCACCGGAGAAGGTCTCAGTCAGTCCCCACTGGAGAAAGTCTCACTCAGTCCCCATTGGAAAAGGTCTCAGTCAGTCCCCTCTGGAGAAGGTCTCAACCAGACCCACTGGAGAAGGTCTCAGTCACTCCCCTCTGGAGAAGGTCTCAGCCAGTCCCCACTGGAGAAGGTCTCAGCCAGTCCCATCCGTAGAATTTCTCAGTCATTCCCCTCTGGAGAATGTCTCAGGCAGTCCCCACTGGAGAAGGTCTCAGTCAGTCGCCACTGGAGAAGGTCTCAACCAATCCCCTTGGAGAAGGTTTCAGTCAGTCTCCGCTGGAGAAGATCTCAGTCCGTCGCCACTGGAGAATGTCTCAACCAGACCCACTGGAGAAGGTCTCAGTCACTCCCCTCTGGAGAAGGTCTCAGCCAGTCCCCACTGGAGAAGTTCTCAGCCAGTCCCCTCTGTAGAATTTCTCAGTCATTCCCCTCTGGAGAATTTCTCAGTCAGTCTCCACTGGACAAGGTCTCAGTCAGTCCCCACTGAAGAAGGTCTCATCCAGTGCCCACTGGAGAAGGTCTCAGTCAGTCCCCTCTGGAGAAGGTCTCAGTCAGTCCCCACTGGAGAAGGTCTCAGTCAGTCCCCACTGCAGAATGTCTCATCCAGTGCCCACTGGAGAAGGTCTCAGTCAGTCCCCACTGGAGAAGGTCTCAGTCAGTCCCCATTGGAAAAGGTCTCAGCCAGTCCCCTCTGGAGAAGGTCTCAGCCAGTCCCCACTGTAGAAGATCTCAGTCAGTCCCCTCTGGAGAAGGTTTCAGTCAGTCTTCGCTGGAGAAGATCTCAGTCAGTCGCCACTGGAGAATGTCTCAACCAGACCCACTGGAGAAGGTGTCAGTCACTCCCCTCTGGAGAAGGTCTCAGCCAGTCCCCACTGGAGAAGGTCTCAGCCAGTCCCCTCTGGAGAATTTCTCAGTCATTCCCCTCTGGAGAATTTCTCAGTCAGTCCCCACTGGAGAAGGTCGCAGTCAGTCTCCACTACAGAAGGTCTCAGTCAGATCCCCCTGGAGAATGTGTCAGTCAGTGCCCATTGGAGAAGGTCTCAGTCAGTCCCCACTGGAGAAGGTATCAGCCAGTCTCCACTGGAGAAGGTCTCAGTCAGTCCCTCTGGAGAGATCTCAATCAGTGCCGACTGGAGAAGGTCTCAGTCAGTCCCCACTGGAGAATTTCTCAGTCAGTCCCCATTGGAAATTTCTCAGTCAGTCCCCACTGGAGAAGGTCTCAGTCATTGGCCACTGGTGAAGGTCTTAGTCAGTCCCCACAGGAGAAGGTCTCAGTCAGTCTCCACTGGAGAAGGTCTCAGTCAGACGCCACTGGAGAAGGTCTCAGTCATTGGCCACTGGTGAAGGTCTCAGTCAGTCCCCACTGGAGAAGGTCTCAGTCAGTCCCCTCTGGAGAGGTCTCAATCAGTGCCGACTGGAGAAGGTCTCAGTCAGTCCCCACTGGAGAATTTCTCAGTCAGTCCCCATTGGAAGTTTCTCAGTCAGTCCCCACTGGAGAAGGTCTCAGTCAGTCGCCACTGGAGAAGGTCTCAGTCAGTCTCGACTGCAGAAGGTCTCAGTCACTCCCCACTGGAGAATGTCTCAGTCAGTCCCCATCGGAGTAGGTCTCAATCATTCATCATGGGAGAAGTTCTCAGTCACTCCCCTCGGGAGCAGGTCGCAGTCAGTCGCCACTGGAGAAGGTCTCAGTCAGTCCCCACTGAAGAAGGTTTCGGTCAGTCCCCACTGGAGAAGATCTCGTTCAGTCCCCACTGGAGAAGGTCTCGTTCAGTCCCCACTGGCGAAGTTCTCGGTCAGTCCCCACTGGAGAAGATCTCAGTCAGTCCCCACTGGAGAATTTCTCAGTCACTTCCCACAGGCGAAGGTCTCATTCAGTCCCCACTGGCGAATATCTCAGTCAGTCCACTCTGGAGAAGGTCTCAGTCAGTCCCCTCTGGAGAAGATCTCAGCCAGTCCCCACTGGGGAAGGGCTCATCCAATCCCCACTGGGGAAGGTCTCATCCAGTCCTCATTGGAGAAGGTCTCATCCAGTACCCACTGGAGAAGGTCTCAGTCACTCCCCTCTGGAGAAGGTCTCAGCCAGTCCCCACTGGGGAAGATCTCAGTCAGTCCCCACTGGAGAAGGTCTCAGTCATTCATTAGAGGAGGTCAAAGTTAGTCCCCACTGGAGCATGTCACAGTTAGTCCCCACTGGAGAAGGTCTCAGTCAGTCCCCACTACAGAAGGTCTCAGTCAGATCCCCCTGGAGAAGGTCTCAGTCAGTCCTCATAGGAGAAGGTCTCAGTCAGTCCCCACTGGAGAAGGTCTCAGCCAGTCCCCACTGGAGAAGGTCTCAGCCAGTCTCCACCGGAGAAGGTCTCAGGCAGTCCCCACTGAAGAAGGTCTCAGTCACTGCACACTGGAGAAGGTCTCGGTCAGTCCCTATCGGAGTAGGTCTAAATCATTCATCATGGGAGAAGATCTCAGTCACTCCCCACTGGAGAGGGTCTCAGTCAGTCGCCACTGGAGAATGTCTCAGTCATTCGCCACTGGAGATGGTCTCAGTCAGTCCCCTCTGGAGAATGTCTCATCCAGTGGTGACTGGAGAAGGTCTCAGTCAGTCCCCACTGGAGAAAGTCTCAGTCAGTCCACACTGGAGAAGGTCTCAGTCAGTCCCCACTGGAGAAGGTCTCATTCAGTCCCCACTGGAGAAGGTTTCGGTCAGTCCCCACTGGAGAAGGTCTCAGTCAGTCGCCACTGGAGAAGGTCTCAGTCAGTCCCCACTGGAGAAGATCTCAGTCAGTCCCCACTGGAGAAGATCTCAGTCACTTCCCACTGGCGAAGGTCTCATCCAATCCCCACTGGGGAAGGTCTCATGCAGTCCTCACTGGGGAAGGTCTCATCCAGTCCCCACTGGAGAAGGTCTCATCCAGTCCCCACTGGAGAAGGTCTCAGTCACTCCCCTCTGGAGAAGGTCTCAGCCAGTCCCCACTGGGGAAGATCTCAGTCAGTCCCCACTGGAGAAGGTCTCAGTCATTGATTAGAGGAGGTCAAAGTTAGTCCCCACTGGAGCATGTCACAGTCAGTCCCCACTATAGAAGGTCTCAGTCAGATCCCCCTGGAGAAGGTCTCAGCCAGTCTTCACTGGAGAATGTCTCAGCCAGTCCCCATTGGAGCAGGTCGCAGTCAGTCGCTACTGGAGAAGGTCTCAGTCAGTCCCCACTGGAGAAGGTCTCAGTCAGTCCTCACTGGAGAAGGTCTCAGTCAGTCCCCACTGAAGAAGGTCTCAGTCACTCCACACTGGAGAAGGTCTCGGTCAGTCCCCACTGGAGAAGGTCTCAGTCAGTCCCCACTGGAGAAGGTCTCGGTCAGTCCCCACTGGAGAAGGTCTTGGTCAGTCCCCACTGGAGAAGGTCTCGGTCAGTCCCCAATGGAAAAGGTCTCGGTCAGTCCCCACTGGAGAAGGTCTCAGTCAGTCCCCACTGGAGAATTTCTCAGTCAGTCCCCATTGGAAATTTCTCAGTCAGTCCCCACTGGAGAAGATCTCAGTCAGTCGCCACTGGAGAAGGTCTCAGTCAGTCCCCACTGGAGAAGATCTCAGTCAGTCCCCACTGGAGAACGTCTCAGTCACTCCCCTCTGGAGAAGGTCTCAGCCAGTCCCCACTGGGGAAGATCTCAGTCAGTCCCCACTGGAGAAGGTCTCAGTCATTCATTAGAGGAGGTCAAAGTTAGTCCCCACTGGAGCATGTCACAGTTAGTCCCCACTGGAGAAGGTCTCAGTCAGTTCCCACTACAGAAGGTCTCAGTCAGATCCCCCTGGAGAAGGTCTCAGTCAGTCCTCATAGGAGAAGGTCTCAGTCAGTCCCCACTGGAGAAGGTCTCAGCCAGTCCCCACTGGAGAAGGTCTCAGCCAGTCTCCACCGGAGAAGGTCTCAGCCAGTCCCCATTGGAGCAGGTCGCTGTCAGTCGCCACTGGAGAAGTACTCAGTCAGTCCCCACTGAAGAAGGTCTCAGTCACTCCACACTGGAGAAGGTCTCGGTCAGTCCCCACTGGAGAAGGTCTCGGTCAGTCCCCACTGGAGAAGGTCTCGGTCAGTCCCCACTGGAGAAGGTCTCGGTCAGTCCCCACTGGAGAAGGTCTCAGTCAATCCCCACTGGAGAATTTCTCAGTCAGTCCCCATTGGAAATTTCTCAGTTAGTCCCCAATGGAGAAGATCTCAGTCAGTCGCCACTGGAAAAGGTCTCAGTCAGTCCCCACTGGAGAAGATCTCAGTCAGTCCCCACTGGAGAAGATCTCAGTCACTTCCCACTGGCGAAGGTCTCAGTCAGTCCCCACTGGAGAAGGTCTCAGTCAGTCCCCATCGGAGTAGGTCTCAATCATTCATCATGGGAGAAGATCTCAGTCACTCCCCACTGGAGAGGGTCTCAGTCAGTCGCCACTGGAGATTGTCTCAGTCATTCGCCACTGGAGATGGTCTCAGTCAGTCCCCTCTGGAGAATGTCTCATCCAGTGGTGACAGGAGAAGGTCTCAGCCAGTCCCCATTGGAGCAGGTCGCAGTCAGTCGCCACTGTAGAAGGTCTCAGTCAGTCCCCACTGGAGAAGGCCTCGGTCAGTCCCCACTGGAGAAGGCCTCGGTCAGTCCCCACTGGAGAAGGTCTCAGTCAGTCCCCACTGAAGAAAGTCTCAGTCAGTCCACACTGGAGAAGGTCTGTCAGTCAGTCCCCACTGGAGAAGGTCTCAGTCAGTCCCCACTGGAGAAGGTTTCGGTCAGTCCCCACTGGAGAAGGTCTCGTTCAGTCCCCACTGGAGAAGGTCTCGTTCAGTCCCCACTGGAGAAGGTCTCAGTCAGTCCCCACTGGAGAAGGTCTCGGTCAGTCCCAATGGAGAAGGTCTCGGTCAGTCCCCACTGGAGAAGGTCTCAGTCACTCCCCACTGGAGAAGGTCTCAGTCAGTCGCCACTGGAGAAGGTCTCAGTCAGTCCCCACTGGAGAAGATCACAGTCACTCCCCACTGGCGAATGTCTCAGTCAGTCCCCACTGGAGAAGGTCTCATTCAGTCCCCATCGGAGTAGGTCTCAATCATTCATCATGGGAGAAGTTCTCAGTCACTTTCCACTGGAGAAGGTCTCAGTCAGTCCCCACTGGAGAAGGTCTCGGTCAGTCCCCACTGGAGAAGGTTTCGATCAGTCTCAATGGAGAAGGTTTCGGTCAGTCCCCACTGGAGAAGTTCTCAGTCAGTCCCCATTGGAAATTTCTCAGTCAGTCCCCACTGGAGAAGATCTCAGTCAGTCGCCACTGGAGAAGGTCTCAGTCAGTCCCCACTGGAGAAGATCTCAGTCAGTCCCCACTGGAGAAGATCTCAGTCACTCCCCACTGGCGAAGGTCTCAGTCAGTCCTCACTGGAGAATGTCTCAGTCAGTCCCCATCGTAGTAGGTCTCAATCATTCATCATGGGAGAAGTTCTCAGTCACTCCCCTCGGGAGAGGGTCTCAGTCAGTCGCCATTGGAGAAGGTCTCAGTCATTCGCCACTGGTGAAGGTCTCAGTCAGTCCCCACTGGAGAAGGTCTCGGTCAGTCCCAATGGAGAAGGTCTCGGTCAGTCCCCACTGGAGAAGGTCTCAGTCACTCCCCACTGGAGAAGGTCTCAGTCAGTCGCCACTGGAGAAGGTCTCAGTCAGTCCCCACTGGAGAAGATCACAGTCACTCCCCACTGGCGAATGTCTCAGTCAGTCCCCACTGGAGAAGGTCTCATTCAGTCCCCATCAGAGTAGATCTCAATCATTCATCATGGGAGAAGTTCTCAGTCACTCCCCACTGGAGAAGGTCTCAGTCAGTCCCCACTGGAGAAGGTCTCGGTCAGTCCCCACTGGAGAAGGTTTCGATCAGTCTCAATGGAGAAGGTTTCGGTCAGTCCCCACTGGAGAAGTTCTCAGTCAGTCCCCACTGTAGAATTTCTCAGTCAGTCCCCATTGGAAATTTCTCAGTCAGTCCCCACTGGAGAAGATCTCAGTCAGTCGCCACTGGAGAAGGTCTCAGTCAGTCCCCACTGGAGAAGATCTCAGTCAGTCCCCACTGGAGAAGATCTCAGTCACTCCCCACTGGCGAAGGTCTCAGTCAGTCCTCACTGGAGAATGTCTCAGTCAGTCCCCATCGGAGTAGGTCTCAATCATTCATCATGGGAGAAGTTCTCAGTCACTCCCCTCGGGAGAGGGTCTCAGTCAGTCCCCACTGGAGAAGGTCTCAGTCAGTCCCCTCTGGAGAAGGTGTCATTCAGTGCCGACTGGAGAAGGTCTCAGTCAGTCCCCACTGGAGAAGGTTTCAGTCAGTCCGCTCTGGAGAAGGTCTCAGTCAGTCCCCTCTGGAGAAGATCGCAGCCAGTCCACACTGGGGAAGGTCTCACGCAATCCCCACTGGGGAAGGTCTCATCCAGTCCTCACTGGAGAAGGTTTCATCCAGTACCCACTGGAGAAGGACTCAGACAGTCCACTCTGGAGAAGGTCTCAGTCAGTCCCCTCAGGAGAAGATCTCAGCCAGTCCCCACTGGGGAAGGTCTCATCCAATCCCCACTGGAGAAGGTCTCAGCCAGTCCCCACTGGGGAAGATCTCAGTCAGTCCCCACTGGAGAAGGTCTCAGCCAGTCTCCACCTGAGAACGTCTCAGCCAGTCCCCATTGGAGCAGGTCGCTGTCAGTCGCCACTGGAGAAAGTCTTGGTCAGTCCCCACTGGAGAAGATCTCAGTCAGTCCCCACTGGAGAAGGTCTCATTCAGTCCCCACTGGAGAAGGTCTCATTCAGTCCCCACTGGAGAAGGTCTCAGTCAGTCCCCACTGGAGAATGTCTCATTCATTGCCGACTGGAGAAGGTCTCAGTCAGTCCCGACTGGAGAAGGTCTCAATCAGTCCGCTCTGGAGAATGTCTCAGTCAGTCCCCTCTGGAGAAGATCGCAGCCAGTCCACACTGGGGAAGGTCTCATGCAATCCCCACTGGGGAAGGTCTCATCCAGTCCTGAATGGAGAAGGTCTCATCCAGTACAGACTGGAGAAGGTCTCAGTCAGTCCACTCTGGAGAAGGTCTCAGTCAGTCCCCTCTGGAGAAGATCTCAGCCAGTCCCCACTGGGGAAGGTCTCATCTAATCCCCACTGGGGAAGGTCTCATCCAGTCCTCACTGGAGAAGGTCTCATCCAGTACCCACTGGAGAAGGTCTCAGTCATGCCCCTCTGGAGAAGGTCTCAGCCAGTCCCCACTGGGGAAGATCTCAGTCAGTCCCCACTGGTGAAGGTCTCAGCCAGTCTCCACCTGAGAAGGTCTCAGCCAGTCCCCATTGGAGCAGGTCGCTGTCAGTCGCCACTGGAGAAGTACTCAGTCAGTCCCCACTGGAGAAGGTCTCAATCAGTCCCCACTGGAGAAAGTCTCAGTCAGTCCCCACTGGAGAAGGTCTCGTTCAGTCCCAATGGAGAAAGTCTCGATCATTCCCCACTGGAGAAGGTCTCAGTCAGTCCCCACTGGAGAATTTCTCAGTCAGTCCCCATTGGTAATTTCTCAGTCAGTCCCACTGGAGAAGATCTCAGTCAGTCCCCTCTGGAGAAGGTTTCATTCAGTGCCGACTGGAGAAGGGTTCAGTCAGTCCCCACTGGAGAAGGTCTCAGTCAGTCCCCTCTGGTGAAAGTCTCAGTCAGTCCCCTCTGGAGAAGATCTCAGCCAGTCCCCACTGGGGAAGGTCTCATCCAATCCCCACTGGAGAAGCTCTCAGTCAGTCCCCTCTGGAGAAGGTTTCTTTCAGTGCCGACTGGAGAAGGTTTCAGTCAGTCCCCACTGGAGAAGGTCTCAGTCAGTCAACTCTGGAGAAAGTCTCAGTCAGTCCCCTCTGGAGAAGATCTCAGCCAGTCCCCACTGGGGAAGGTCTCACACAATCCCCACTGGTGAAGGTCTCATCCAGTCCTCACTGGAGAAGGTCTCATCCAGTCCCCACTGAAGAAGGTCTCATCCAGTCCCCACTGGAGAAGGTCTCAATCAGTCCCCTCTGGAGAAGATCTCAGCCAGTCCACACTGGGGAAGGTCTCATCCAATCCCCACTGGGGAAGGTCTCATCCAGTCCTCACTGGAGACGGTCTCATCCAGTCCCCACTGGGGAAGATCTCAGTCAGTCCCCACTGGAGAAGGTCTCAGTCACTCCCCTCTGGAGAAGGTCTCAGCCAGTCCCCACTGGGGAAGATCTCAGTCAGTCCCCACTGGAGAAGGTCTCAGTCATTCATTAGAGGAGGTCAAAGTTAGTCCCCACTGGAGCATGTCACAGTTAGTCCCCACTGGAGAAGGTCTCAGTCAGTCCCCACTACAGAAGGTCTCAGTCAGATTCCCCTGGAGAAGGTCTCAGTCAGTCCTCATAGGAGAAGGTCTCAGTCAGTCCCCACTGGAGAAGGTCTCAGCCAGTCCCCACTGGAGAAGGTCTCAGCCAGTCTCCACCGGAGAAGGTCTCAGCCAGTCCCAATTGGAGCAGGTCGCTGTCAGTCGCCACTGGAGAAGTACTCAGTCAGTCCCCACTGAAGAAGGTCTCAGTCACTCCACACTGGAGAAGGTCTCGGTCAGTCCCCACTGGAGAAGGTCTCAGTCAGTCCCCACTGGAGAAGGTCTCGGTCAGTCCCCACTGGAGAAGGTCTCGGTCAGTCCCCACTGGAGAAGGTCTCGGTCAGTCCCCACTGGAGAAGGTCTCGGTCAGTCCCCACTGGAGAAGGTCTCAGTCAGTCCCCACTGGAGAATTTCTCAGTCAGTCCCCATTGGAAATTTCTCAGTCAGTCCCCACTGGAGATGATCTCAGTCAGTCCCCACTGGAGAAGGTCTCAGTCAGTCCCCACTGGAGAAGATCTCAGTCAGTCCCCACTGGAGAAGATCTCAGTCACTTCCCACTGGCGAAGGTCTCAGTCAGTCCCCACTGGAGAAGGTCTCAGTCAGTCCCCATCGGAGTAGGTCTCAATCATTCATCATGGGAGAAGATCTCAGTCACTCCCCACTGGAGAGGGTCTCAGTCAGTCGCCACTGAAGATTGTCTCAGTCATTCGCCACTGGAGATGGTCTCAGTCAGTCCCCTCTGGAGAATGTCTCATCCAGTGGTGACTGGAGAAGGTCTCAGCCAGTCCCCATTGGAGCAGGTCGCAGTCAGTCGCCACTGTAGAAGGTCTCAGTCAATCCCCACTGGAGAAGGCCTCGGTCAGTCCCCACTGGAGAAGGCCTCGGTCAGTCCCCACTGGAGAAGGTCTCAGTCAGTCCCCACTGAAGAAAGTCTCAGTCAGTCCACACTGGAGAAGGTCTGTCAGTCAGTCCCCACTGGAGAAGGTCTCAGTCAGTCCCCACTGGAGAAGGTTTCGGTCAGTCCCCACTGGAGAAGGTCGCGTTCAGTCACCACTGGAGAAGGTCTCGTTCAGTCCCCACTGGAGAAGGTCTCGGTCAGTCCCCACTGGAGAAGATCTCAGTCACTTCCCACAGGCGAAGGACTCATTCAATCCCCACTGGCGAATGTCTCAGTCAGTCACCATCGGAGTAGGTCTCAATCATTCATCATGGGAGAAGTTCTCAGTCACTCCCCACTGGAGAAGGTCTCAGTCAGTCCCCACTGGAGAAGGTCTCGGTCAGTCCCCACTGGAGAAGGTTTCGATCAGTCTCAATGGAGAAGGTTTCGGTCAGTCCCCACTGGAGAAGTTCTCAGTCAGTCCCCTCTGGAGAAGATCGCAGCCAGTCCACACTGGGGAAGGTCTCATGCAATCCCCACTGGGGAAGGTCTCATCCAGTCCTGACTGGAGAAGGTCTCATCCAGTACAGACTGGAGAATGTCTCAGTCAGTCCTCTCTGGAGAAGGTCTCAGTCAGTCCCCTCTGGAGAAGATCTCAGCCAGTCCCCACTGGGGAAGGTCTCATCCAATCCCCACTGGGGAAGGTCTCATCCAGTCCTCACTGGAGAAGGTCTCATCCAGTACCCACTGGAGAAGGTCTCAGTCACGCCCCTCTGGAGAAGGTCTCAGCCAGTCCCCACTGGGGAAGATCTCAGTCAGTCCCCACTGGAGAAGATCTCAGTCAGTCCCCACTGGAGAATTTCTCAGTCATTCCCCATTGGAAAAGATCTCTGTCAGTCCCCACTGGAGAAGATCTCAGTCACTTCCCACAGGCGAAGGACTCATTCAATCCCCACTGGCGAATGTCTCAGTCAGTCCCCATCGGAGTAGGTCTCAATCATTCATCATGGGAGAAGTTCTCAGTCACTCCCCTCGGGAGAGGGTCTCAGTCAGTCCCCACTGGAGAAGGTCTCAGTCAGTCCCCACTAGAGAAGGTCTCGGTCAGTCCCCAATGGAGAAGGTCTCGGTCAGTCCCCACTGGAGAAGGTCTCAGTCACTCCGCGCTGGAGAAGGTCTCAGTCAGTCGCCACTGAAGAAGGTCTCAGTCAGTCCCCACTGGAGAAGATCACAGTCACTCCCCACTGGCGAATGCCTCAGTCAGTCCCCACTGGAGAAGGTCTCATTCAGTCCCCATCGGAGTAGGTCTCAATCATTCATCATGGGAGAAGTTCTCAGTCACTCCCCACTGGAGAAGGTCTCAGTCAGTCCCCACTGGAGAAGGTCTCGGTCAGTCCCCACTGGAGAAGGTTTCGATCAGTCTCAATGGAGAAGGTTTCGGTCAGTCCCCACTGGAGAAGTTCTCAGTCAGTCCCCACTGTAGAATTTCTCAGTCAGTCCCCATTGGAAATTTCTCAGTCAGTCCCCACTGGAGAAGATCTCAGTCAGTCGCCACTGGAGAAGGTCTCAGTCAGTCCCCACTGGAGAAGATCTCAGTCAGTCCCCACTGGAGAAGATCTCAGTCACTCCCCACTGGCGAAGGTCTCAGTCAGTCCTCACTGGAGAATGTCTCAGTCAGTCCCCATCGGAGTAGGTCTCAATCATTCTTCATGGGAGAAGTTCTCAGTCACTCCCCTCGGGAGAGGGTCTCAGTCAGTCGCCATTGGAGAAGGTCTCAGTCATTCGCCACTGGTGAAGGTCTCAGTCAGTCCCCACTGGAGAAGGTCTCAGTCAGTCCCCTCTGGAGAAGGTGTCATTCAGTGCCGACTGGAGAAGGTCTCAGTCAGTCCCCACTGGAGAAGGTTTCAGTCAGTCCGCTCTGGAGAAGGTCTCAGTCAGTCCCCTCTGGAGAAGATCGCAGCCAGTCCACACTGGGGAAGGTCTCACGCAATCCCCACTGGGGAAGGTCTCATCCAGTCCTCACTGGAGAAGGTTTCATCCAGTACCCACTGGAGAAGGACTCAGACAGTCCACTCTGGAGAAGGTCTCAGTCAGTCCCCTCAGGAGAAGATCTCAGCCAGTCCCCACTGGGGAAGGTCTCATCCAATCCCCACTGGAGAAGGTCTCAGCCAGTCCCCACTGGGGAAGATCTCAGTCAGTCCCCACTGGAGAAGGTCTCAGCCAGTCTCCACCTGAGAAGGTCTCAGCCAGTCCCCATTGGAGCAGGTCGCTGTCAGTCGCCACTGGAGAAAGTCTCGGTCAGTCCCCACTGGAGAAGGTCTCAGTCAGTCCCCACTGGAGAAGGTCTCAGTCAGTCCCCACTGGAGAAGGTCTCAGTCAGTCCCCACTGGAGAATGTCTCATTCATTGCCGACTGGAGAAGGTCTCAGTCAGTCCCCACTGGAGAAGGTCTCAATCAGTCCGCTCTGGAGAAGGTCTCAGTCAGTCCCCTCTGGAGAAGATCGCAGCCAGTCCACACTGGGGAAGGTCTCATGCAATCCCCACTGGGGAAGGTCTCATCCAGTCCTGAATGGAGAAGGTCTCATCCAGTACAGACTGGAGAAGGTCTCAGTCAGTCCACTCTGGAGAAGGTCTCAGTCAGTCCCCTCTGGAGAAGATCTCAGCCAGTCCCCACTGGGGAAGGTCTCATCCAATCCCCACTGGGGAAGGTGTCATCCAGTCCTCACTGGAGAAGGTCTCATCCAGTACCCACTGGAGAAGGTCTCAGTCACGCCCCTCTGGAGAAGGTCTCAGCCAGTCTCCACCTGAGAAGGTCTCAGCCAGTCCCCATTGGAGCAGGTCGCTGTCAGTCGCCACTGGAGAAGTACTCAGTCAGTCCCCACTGGAGAAGGTCTCAATCCGTCCCCACTGGAGAAAGTCTCAGTCAGTCCCCACTGGAGAAGGTCTCGGTCAGTCCCAATGGAGAAAGTCTCGATCATTCCCCACTGGAGAAGGTCTCAGTCAGTCCCCACTGGAGAATTTCTCAGTCAGTCCCCATTGGAAATTTCTCAGTCAGTCCCCACTGGAGAAGATCTCAGTCAGTCCCCTCTGGAGAAGGTTTCATTCAGTGCCGACTGGAGAAGGGTTCAGTCAGTCCCCACTGGAGAAGGTCTCAGTCAGTCCCCTCTGGTGAAAGTTTCAGTCTGTCCCCTCTGGAGAAGATCTCAGCCAGTCCCCACTGGGGAAGGTCTCATCCAATCGCCACTTGAGAAGCTCTCAGTCAGTCCCCTCTGGAGAAGGTTTCTTTCAGTGCCGACTGGAAAAGGTTTCAGTCAGTCCCCACTGGAGAAGGTCTCAGTCAGTCCCCTCTGGAGAAAGTCTCAGTCAGTCCCCTCTGGAGAAGATCTCAGCCAGTCCCCACTGGGGAAGGTCTCACACAATCCCCACTGGGGAAGGTCTCATCCAGTCCTCACTGGAGAAGGTCTCATCCAGTCCCCACTGAAGAAGGTCTCATCCAGTCCCCACTGGAGAAGGTCTCAATCAGTCCCCTCTGGAGAAGATCTCAGCCAGTCCACACTGGGGAATGTCTCATCCAATCCCCACTGGGGAAGGTCTCATCCAGTCCTCACTGGAGACGGTCTCAGCCAGTCCCCACTGGGGAAGATCTCAGTCAGTCCCCACTGGAGAAGGTCTCAGTCATTCATTAGAGAAGGTCAAAGTTAGTCCACACTGGAGCATGTCACAGTCAGTGCCCATTGGAGAAGGTCTCAGTCAGTCCCCACTACAGAAGGTCTCAGTCAGATCCGCCCGGAGAAGGTCTCAGTCAGTCCCCACTGGAGAAAGTCTCAGCCAGTCCCCATTGGAGAAGATCTCAGCCAGTCTCCACTGGAGAAGGTCTCAGCCAGTCCCCATTGGAGCAGGTCGCAGTCAGTCGCCATTGGAGAAGGTCTCGGTCAGTCCCCACTGGAGAAGGTCTCAGTCACTCCACACTGGAGAAGGTCACGGTCAGTCCCCACTGGAGAAGGTCTCAGTCAGTCCCCACTGGAGAAGGTCTCGGTCAGTCCACAATGGAGAAGGTCTCGGTCAGTCCCCAATGGAGAAGGTCTCGGTCAGTCCCCACTGGAGAAGATCTCAGTCAGTCCCCACTGGAGAAGGTCTCAATCAATTCCCTCTGGAGAAGATCTCAGTCACTCCCCACTGGAGAAGGTCTCAGTCACTCCCCACTGGAGAATGTCTCAGTCAGTCCCCATCGGAGTAGGTCTCAATCATTCATCATGGGAGAAGTTCTCAGTCACTCCCCTCGGGAGAGGGTCCCAGTCAGTCGCCATTGGAGAAGGTCTCAGTCAGTCCCCACTGGTGAAGGTCTCAGTCAGTCCCCACTGGAGAAGGTCTCAGTCAGTCCACACTGGAGAAGGTCTCATTCAGTGCCGACTGGAGAAGGTCTCAGTCAGTCCCCACTAGAGAAGGTCTCAGTCAGTCCGCTCTGGAGAAGGTCTCAGTCAGTCCCCTCTGGAGAAGATCGCAGCCAGTCCACACTGGGGAAGGTCTCACGCAATCTCCACTGGGGAAGGTCTCATCCAGTCCTCACTGGAGAAGGTCTCATCCAGTACCCACTGGAGAAGGTCTCAGTCAGTCCACTCTGGAAAAGGTCTCAGTCAGTCCCCTCTGGAGAAGATCTCAGCCAGTCCCCACTGGGGAAGGTCTCATCCAATCCCCACTGGGGAAGGTCTCATCCAGTCCCCACTACAGAAGGTCTCAGTCAGATCCCCCTGGAGAAGGTCTCAGCCAGTCCCCACTGGAGAAGGTCTCAGTCAGTCGCCACTGGAGAAGGTCTCAGTCAGTCCCCACTGGAGAAGGTCTCAGTCAGTCCGCACTGGAGAAGTACTCAATCAGTCCCCACTGGAGAAGGTCTCAGTCAGTCCCCACTGGAGAAGGTCTCAGCCAGTCCCCACTGGAGAAGATCTCAGCCAGTCTCCACCGGAGAAGGTCTCAGCCAGTCCCCATTGGAGCAGGTCGTTCTCAGTCCCCACTGGAGAAGGTCTCGGTCAGTCCCAATGGAGAAAGTCTCGGTCAGTCCCCACTGGAGAAGGTCTCAGTCAGTCCCCACTGGAGAATTTCTCAGTCAGTCCCCATTGGAAATTTCTCAGTCAGTCCCCACTTGAGAAGATCTCAGTCAGTCCCCTCTAGAGAAGGTTTCATTCAGTGCCGACTGGAGAAGGTTTCAGTCAGTCCCCACTCGAGAAGGTCTCAGTCAGTCCCCTCTGGAGAAAGTCTCAGTCAGTCCCCTCTGGAGAAGATCTCAGCCAGTCCCCACTGGGGAAGGTCTCACGCAATCCCCACTGGGGAAGGTCTCATCCAGTCCTCACTGGAGAAGGTCTCATCCAGTCCCCACTGGAGAAGGTCTCATCCAGTCCCCACTGGAGAAGGTCTCAATCAATTCCCTCTGGAGAAGATCTCAGCCAGTCCCCACTGGGGAAGGTCTCATCCAATCCCCACTGGGGAAGGTCTAATCCAGTCCTCACTGGAGAAGGTCTCATCCACTCCCCACTGGGGAAGATCTCAGTCAGTCCCCACTGGAGAAGGTCTCAGTCAGATCCTCCCGGAGAAGGTCTCAGTCAGTCCTCATAGGAGAAGGTCTCAGTCAGTCCCCACTGGAGAAGGTATCAGCCAGTCCCCACTGGAGAAGGTCTCAGCCAGTCTCCACTGGAGAAGGTCTCAGCCAGTCCCCATTGGAGCAGTTCGCAGTCAGTCGCCACTGGAGAAGGTCTCAGTCAGTCCCCACTGGAGAAGGTCTCGGTCAGTCCCCACTGGAGAAGGTCTCAGTTAGTCCCCACTGAAGAAGGTCTCAGTCACTCCACACTGGAGAAGGTCTCAGTCACTCCACACTGGAGAAGGTCTGAGTCAGTCCCCACTGGAGAAGGTCTCGGTCAGTCCCCAATGGAGAAGGTCTCGGTCGGTCCCCAATGGAGAAGGTCTCAGTCAGTCCCCACTGGTAAATTTCTCAGTCAGTCCCCACTGGAGATGATCTCAGTCAGTCGCCACTGGAGAAGTCTCAGTCAGTCCCCACTGGAGAAGATCTCAGTCAGTCCCCACTGGAGAAGATCTCAGTCACTCCCCAGTGGCAAAGGTCTCAGTCAGTCCCCACTGGAGAATGTCTCAGTCAGTCCTCTTCGGAGTAGGTCTCAATCATTCATCATGGGAGAAGTTCTCAGTTAGTCCCCACTGGAGAAGGTCTCAGTCAGTCCCCTCTGGAGAAGGTCTCATTCAGTGCCGACTGGAGAAGGTCTCAGTCAGTCCCCATTGGAGAAGGTCTCAGTCAGTCCGCTCTGGAGAAGGTCTCAATCAGTCCCCTCTGGAGAAGATCGCAGCCAGTCCACACTGGGGAAGGTCTCACGCAATCCCCACTGGGGAAGGTCTCATCCAGTCCTCACTGGAGAAGGTCTCATCCAGTACCCACTGGAGAAGGTCTCAGTCAGTCCACTCTGGAGAAGGTCTCAGTCAGTCCCCTCTGGAGAAGATCGCAGCCAGTCCACACTGGGGAAGGTCTCACGCAATCCTCACTGGGGAAGGTCTCATCCAGTCCTCACTGGAGAAGGTCTCATCCAGTACCCACTGGAGAAGGTCTCAGTCAGTCCACTCTGGAAAAGGTCTCAGTCAGTCCCCTCTGGAGAAGATCTCAGCCAGTCCCCACTGGGGAAGGTCTCATCCAATCCCCACTGGGGAAGGTCTCATCCATTCCTCACTGGAGAAGGTCTCATCCAGTCCTCACTGGAGAAGGTCTCAGTCACTCCCCACTTGAGAAGGTCTCAGTCAGTCGCCACTGGAGAAGGTCTCAGTCAGTCCCCACTGGAGAAGGTCTCAGTCAGTCCCCACTGGAGACGTACTCAGTCAGTCCCCACTGGAGAAGGTCTCAGTCAGTCCCCACTGGAGAAGTTCTCAGCCAGTCCCCACTGGAGAAGGTCTCAGTCAGTCCCCACTGGAGAAGTACTCAGTCAGTCCCCACTGGAGAAGGTCTCAGTCAGTCCCCACTGGAGAAGTTCTCAGCCAGTCCCCACTGGAGAAGATCTCAGCCAGTCTCCACCGGAGAAGGTCTCAGCCAGTCCCCATTGGAGCAGGTCGTTGTCAGTCCCCACTGGAGAAGGTCTCGGTCAGTCCCAATGGAGAAAGTCTCGGTCAGTCCCCACTGGAGAAGGTCTCAGTCAGTCCCCACTGGAGAATTTCTCAGTCAGTCCCCATTGGAAATTTCTCAGTCAGTCCCCACTTGAGAAGATCTCAGTCAGTCCCCTCTGGAGAAGGGTCATTCAGTGCCGACTGGAGAAGGTTTCAGTCAGTCCCCACTGGAGAAGGTCTCAGTCAGTCCCCTCTGGAGAAAGTCTCAGTCAGTCCCCTCTGGAGAAGATCTCAGCCAGTCCCCACTGGGGAAGGTCTCACGCAATCCCCACTGGGGAAGGTCTCATCCAGTCCTCACTGGAGAAGGTCTCATCCAGTCCCCACTGGAGAAGGTCTCATCCAGTCCCCACTGGAGAAGGTCTCAATCAATTCCCTCTGGAGAAGATCTCAGCCAGTCCCCACTGGGGAAGGTCTCATCCAATCCCCACTGGGGAAGGTCTAATCCAGTCCTCACTGGAGAAGGACTCATCCACTCCCCACTGGGGAAGATCTCAGTCAGTCCCCACTGGAGAAGGTCTCAGTCAGATCCTCCCGGAGAAGGTCTCAGTCAGTCCTCATAGGAGATGGTCTCAGTCAGTCCCCACTGGAGAAGGTATCAGCCAGTCCCCACTGGAGAAGGTCTCAGCCAGTCTCCACTGGAGAAGGTCTCAGCCAGTCCCCATTGGAGCAGTTCGCAGTCAGTCGCCACTGGAGAAGGTCTCAGTCAGTCCCCACTGGAGAAGGTCTCGGTCAGTCCCCACTGGAGAAGGTCTCAGTTAGTCCCCACTGAAGAAGGTCTCAGTCACTCCACACTGGAGAAGGTCTCAGTCACTCCACACTGGAGAAGGTCTGAGTCAGTCCCCACTGGAGAAGGTCTCGGTCAGTCCCCAATGGAGAAGGTCTCGGTCGGTCCCCAATGGAGAAGGTCTCAGTCAGTCCCCACTGGAGAATTTCTCAGTCAGTCCCCATTGTAAATTTCTCAGTCAGTCCCCACTGGAGATGATCTCAGTCAGTCGCCACTGGAGAAGGTCTCAGTCAGTCCCCACTGGAGAAGATCTCAGTCAGTCCCCACTGGAGAAGATCTCAGTCACTCCCCAGTGGCAAAGGTCTCAGTCAGTCCCCACTGGAGAATGTCTCAGTCAGTCCTCTTCGGAGTAGGTCTCAATCATTCATCATGGGAGAAGTTCTCAGTTAGTCCCCACTGGAGAAGGTCTCAGTCAGTCCCCTCTGGAGAAGGTCTCATTCAGTGCCGACTGGAGAAGGTCTCAGTCAGTCCCCATTGGAGAAGGTCTCAGTCAGTCCGCTCTGGAGAAGGTCTCAATCAGTCCCCTCTGGAGAAGATCGCAGCCAGTCCACACTGGGGAAGGTCTCACGCAATCCCCACTGGGGAAGGTCTCATCCAGTCCTCACTGGAGAAGGTCTCATCCAGTACCCACTGGAGAAGGTCTCAGTCAGTCCACTCTGGAGAAGGTCTCAGTCAGTCCCCTCTGGAGAAGATCGCAGCCAGTCCACACTGGGGAAGGTCTCACGCAATCCCCACTGGGGAAGGTCTCATCCAGTCCTCACTGGAGAAGGTCTCATCCAGTACCCACTGGAGAAGGTCTCAGTCAGTCCACTCTGGAAAAGGTCTCAGTCAGTCCCCTCTGCAGAAGATCTCAGCCAGTCCCCACTGGGGAAGGTCTCATCCAATCCCCACTGGGGAAGGTCTCATCCATTCCTCACTGGAGAAGGTCTCATCCAGTCCTCACTGGAGAAGGTCTCAGTCACTCCCCACTGGGGAAGGTCTCAGTCAGTCGCCACTGGAGAAGGTCTCAGTCAGTCCCCACTGGAGAAGGTCTCAGTCAGTCCCCACTGGAGAAGTACTCAGTCAGTCCCCACTGGAGAAGGTCTCAGTCAGTCCCCACTGGAGAAGTTCTCAGCCAGTCCCCACTGGAGAAGGTCTCAGTCAGTCCCCACTGGAGAAGTACTCAGTCAGTCCCCACTGGAGAAGGTCTCAGTCAGTCCCCACTGGAGAAGTTCTCAGCCAGTCCCCACTGGAGAAGATCTCAGCCAGTCTCCACCGGAGAAGGTCTCAGCCAGTCCCCATTGGAGCAGGTCGTTGTCAGTCCCCACTGGAGAAGGTCTCGGTCAGTCCCAATGGAGAAAGTCTCGGTCAGTCCCCACTGGAGAAGGTCTCAGTCAGTCCCCACTGGAGAATTTCTCAGTCAGTCCCCATTGGAAATTTCTCAATCAGTCCCCACTTGAGAAGATCTCAGTCAGTCCCCTCTGGAGAAGGGTCATTCAGTGCCGACTGGAGAAGGTTTCAGTCAGTCCCCACTGGAGAAGGTCTCAGTCAGTCCCCTCTGGAGAAAGTCTCAGTCAGTCCCCTCTGGAGAAGATCTCAGCCAGTCCCCACTGGGGAAGGTCTCACGCAATCCCCACTGGGGAAGGTCTCATCCAGTCCTCACTGGAGAAGGTCTCATCCAGTCCCCACTGGAGAAGGTCTCATCCAGTCCCCACTGGAGAAGGTCTCAATCAATTCCCTCTGGAGAAGATCTCAGCCAGTCCCCACTGGGGAAGGTCTCATCCAATCCCCACTGGGGAAGGTCTAATCCAGTCCTCACTGGAGAAGGTCTCATCCACTCCCCACTGGGGAAGATCTCAGTCAGTCCCCACTGGAGAAGGTCTCAGTCAGATCCTCCCGGAGAAGGTCTCAGTCAGTCCTCATAGGAGAAGGTCTCAGTCAGTCCCCACTGGAGAAGGTATCAGCCAGTCCCCACTGGAGAAGGTCTCAGCCAGTCTCCACTGGAGAATGTCTCAGCCAGTCCCCATTGGAGCAGTTCGCAGTCAGTCGCCACTGGAGAAGGTCTCAGTCAGTCCCCACTGGAGAAGGTCTCGGTCAGTCCCCACTGGAGAAGGTCTCAGTTAGTCCCCACTGAAGAAGGTCTCAGTCACTCCACACTGGAGAAGGTCTCAGTCACTCCACACTGGAGAAGGTCTGAGTCAGTCCCCACTGGAAAAGGTCTCGGTCAGTCCCCACTGGAGAAGGTCTCGGTCAGTCCCCAATGGAGAAGGTCTCGGTCAGTCCCCAATGGAGAAGGTCTCAGTCAGTCCCCACTGGAGAATTTCTCAGTCAGTCCCCATTGGAAATTTCTCAGTCAGTCCCCATCGGAGTAGGTCTCAATCATTCATCATGGGAGAAGTTCTCAGTTAGTCCCCACTGGAGAAGGTCTCAGTCAGTCCCCTCTGGAGAAGGTCTCATTCAGTGCCGACTGGAGAAGGTCTCAGTCAGTCCCCATTGGAGAAGGTCTCAATCATTCATCATGGGAGAAGTTCTCAGTTAGTCCCCACTGGAGAAGGTCTCAGTCAGTCCCCTCTGGAGAAGGTCTCATTCAGTGCCGACTGGAGAAGGTCTCAGTCAGTCCCCATTGGAGAAGGTCTCAGTCAGTCCGCTCTGTAGAAGGTCTCAATCAGTCCCCTCTGGAGAAGATCGCAGCCAGTCCACACTGGGGAAGGTCTCACGCAATCCCCACTGGGGAAGGTCTCATCCAGTCCTCACTGGAGAAGGTCTCATCCAGTCCTCACTGGAGAAGGTCTCAGTCAGTCCACTCTGGAGAAGGTCTCAGTCAGTCCCCTCTGGAGAAGATCTCAGCCAGTCACCACTGGGGAAGGTCTCATCCAATCCCCACTGGGGAAAGTCTCATCCAGTCCTCAATGGAGAAGGTCTCAGTCATTCATTAGAGGAGGTCAAAGTTAGTCCCCACTGGAGCATGTCACAGTTAGTCCCCACTGGAGAAGGTCTCAGTCAGTCACCACTACAGAAGGTCTCAGTCAGATCCCCCTGGAGAAGGTCTCATTCAGTGCCGACTGGAGAAGGTCTCAGTCAGTCCCCATTGGAGAAGGTCTCAGTCAGTCCCCATTGTAAATTTCTCAGTCAGTCCCCACTGGAGATGATCTCAGTCAGTCGCCACTGGAGAAGGTCTCAGTCAGTCCCCACTGGAGAAGATCTCAGTCAGTCCCCACTGGAGAAGATCTCAGTCACTCCCCAGTGGCAAAGGTCTCAGTCAGTCCCCACTGGAGAATGTCTCAGTCAGTCCTCTTCGGAGTAGGTCTCAATCATTCATCATGGGAGAAGTTCTCAGTTAGTCCCCACTGGAGAAGGTCTCAGTCAGTCCCCTCTGGAGAAGGTCTCATTCAGTGCCGACTGGAGAAGGTCTCAGTCAGTCCCCATTGGAGAAGGTCTCAGTCAGTCCGCTCTGGAGAAGGTCTCAATCAGTCCCCTCTGGAGAAGATCGCAGCCAGTCCACACTGGGGAAGGTCTCACGCAATCCCCACTGGGGAAGGTCTCATCCAGTCCTCACTGGAGAAGGTCTCATCCAGTACCCACTGGAGAAGGTCTCAGTCAGTCCACTCTGGAGAAGGTCTCAGTCAGTCCCCTCTGGAGAAGATCGCAGCCAGTCCACACTGGGGAAGGTCTCACGCAATCCCCACTGGGGAAGGTCTCATCCAGTCCTCACTGGAGAAGGTCTCATCCAGTACCCACTGGAGAAGGTCTCAGTCAGTCCACTCTGGAAAAGGTCTCAGTCAGTCCCCTCTGCAGAAGATCTCAGCCAGTCCCCACTGGGGAAGGTCTCATCCAATCCCCACTGGGGAAGGTCTCATCCATTCCTCACTGGAGAAGGTCTCATCCAGTCCTCACTGGAGAAGGTCTCAGTCACTCCCCACTGGGGAAGGTCTCAGTCAGTCGCCACTGGAGAAGGTCTCAGTCAGTCCCCACTGGAGAAGGACTCAGTCAGTCCCCACTGGAGAAGTACTCAGTCAGTCCCCACTGGAGAAGGTCTCAGTCAGTCCCCACTGGAGAAGTTCTCAGCCAGTCCCCACTGGAGAAGGTCTCAGTCAGTCCCCACTGGAGAAGTACTCAGTCAGTCCCCACTGGAGAAGGTCTCAGTCAGTCCCCACTGGAGAAGTTCTCAGCCAGTCCCCACTGGAGAAGATCTCAGCCAGTCTCCACCGGAGAAGGTCTCAGCCAGTCCCCATTGGAGCAGGTCGTTGTCAGTCCCCACTGGAGAAGGTCTCGGTCAGTCCCAATGGAGAAAGTCTCGGTCAGTCCCCACTGGAGAAGGTCTCAGTCAGTCCCCACTGGAGAATTTCTCAGTCAGTCCCCATTGGAAATTTCTCAATCAGTCCCCACTTGAGAAGATCTCAGTCAGTCCCCTCTGGAGAAGGGTCATTCAGTGCCGACTGGAGAAGGTTTCAGTCAGTCCCCACTGGAGAAGGTCTCAGTCAGTCCCCTCTGGAGAAAGTCTCAGTCAGTCCCCTCTGGAGAAGATCTCAGCCAGTCCCCACTGGGGAAGGTCTCACGCAATCCCCACTGGGGAAGGTCTCATCCAGTCCTCACTGGAGAAGGTCTCATCCAGTCCCCACTGGAGAAGGTCTCATCCAGTCCCCACTGGAGAAGGTCTCAATCAATTCCCTCTGGAGAAGATCTCAGCCAGTCCCCACTGGGGAAGGTCTCATCCAATCCCCACTGGGGAAGGTCTAATCCAGTCCTCACTGGAGAAGGTCTCATCCACTCCCCACTGGGGAAGATCTCAGTCAGTCCCCACTGGAGAAGGTCTCAGTCAGATCCTCCCGGAGAAGGTCTCAGTCAGTCCTCATAGGAGAAGGTCTCAGTCAGTCCCCACTGGAGAAGGTATCAGCCAGTCCCCACTGGAGAAGGTCTCAGCCAGTCTCCACTGGAGAATGTCTCAGCCAGTCCCCATTGGAGCAGTTCGCAGTCAGTCGCCACTGGAGAAGGTCTCAGTCAGTCCCCACTGGAGAAGGTCTCGGTCAGTCCCCACTGGAGAAGGTCTCAGTTAGTCCCCACTGAAGAAGGTCTCAGTCACTCCACACTGGAGAAGGTCTCAGTCACTCCACACTGGAGAAGGTCTGAGTCAGTCCCCACTGGAGAAGGTCTCGGTCAGTCCCCACTGGAGAAGGTCTCGGTCAGTCCCCAATGGAGAAGGTCTCGGTCAGTCCCCAATGGAGAAGGTCTCAGTCAGTCCCCACTGGAGAATTTCTCAGTCAGTCCCCATTGGAAATTTCTCAGTCAGTCCCCATCGGAGTAGGTCTCAATCATTCATCATGGGAGAAGTTCTCAGTTAGTCCCCACTGGAGAAGGTCTCAGTCAGTCCCCTCTGGAGAAGGTCTCATTCAGTGCCGACTGGAGAAGGTCTCAGTCAGTCCCCATTGGAGAAGGTCTCAATCATTCATCATGGGAGAAGTTCTCAGTTAGTCCCCACTGGAGAAGGTCTCAGTCAGTCCCCTCTGGAGAAGGTCTCATTCAGTGCCGACTGGAGAAGGTCTCAGTCAGTCCCCATTGGAGAAGGTCTCAGTCAGTCCGCTCTGTAGAAGGTCTCAATCAGTCCCCTCTGGAGAAGATCGCAGCCAGTCCACACTGGGGAAGGTCTCACGCAATCCCCACTGGGGAAGGTCTCATCCAGTCCTCACTGGAGAAGGTCTCATCCAGTCCTCACTGGAGAAGGTCTCAGTCAGTCCACTCTGGAGAAGGTCTCAGTCAGTCCCCTCTGGAGAAGATCTCAGCCAGTCACCACTGGGGAAGGTCTCATCCAATCCCCACTGGGGAAAGTCTCATCCAGTCCTCAATGGAGAAGGTCTCAGTCATTCATTAGAGGAGGTCAAAGTTAGTCCCCACTGGAGCATGTCACAGTTAGTCCCCACTGGAGAAGGTCTCAGTCAGTCACCACTACAGAAGGTCTCAGTCAGATCCCCCTGGAGAAGGTCTCAGTCAGTCCTCATAGGAGAAGGTCTCAGTCAGTCCCCATTGGAGAAGGTCTCAGCCAGTCCCCACTGGAGAAGGTCTCAGCCAGTCTCCACCGGAGAAGGTCTCAGCCAGTCCGCATTGGAGCAGGTCGCTGTCAGTCGCCACTGGAGAAGTACTCAGTCAGTCCCCACTGGAGAAGGTCTCAGTCAGTCCCCACTGGAGAAAGTCTCAGTCAGTCCACACTGGAGAAGGTCTCGGTCAGTCGCCACTGGAGAACATCTCAGTCAGTCCCCACTGGAGAAGGTCTCGGTCAGTCCCCACTGGAGAAGGTCTCGGTCAGTCCCCACTGGAGAAGGTCTCAGTCAGTCCCCACTGGAGAAGGTCTCAGTCAGTCCCCACTGGAGAATTTTTCAGTCAGTCCCCATTGGAAATTTCTCACTCAGTCCCCACTGGAGAAGATCTCAGTCAGTCCCCTCTGGAGAAGGTTTCATTCAGTGCCGACTGGAGAAGGGTTCAGTCAGTCCCCACTGGAGTAGGTCTCAGTCAGTCCCCTCTGGAGAAGATCTCAGCCAGTCCCCACTGGGGAAGGTCTCACACAATCCCCACTGGGGAAGGTCTCATCCAGTCCTCACTGGAGAAGGTCACATCCAGTCCCCACTGAAGAATGTCTCATCCAGTCCCCACTGGAGAAGGTCTCAGTCAGTCCCCTCTGCAGAAGATCTCAGCCAGTCCCCACTGGGGAAGGTCTCATCCAATCCCCACTGGGGAAGGTCTCATCCATTCCTCACTGGAGAAGGTCTCATCCAGTCCTCACTGGAGAAGGTCTCAGTCACTCCCCACTGGGGAAGGTCTCAGTCAGTCGCCACTGGAGAAGGTCTCAGTCAGTCCCCACTGGAGAAGGTCTCAGTCAGTCCCCACTGGAGAAGTACTCAGTCAGTCCCCACTGGAGAAGGTCTCAGTCAGTCCCCACTGGAGAAGTTCTCAGCCAGTCCCCACTGGAGAAGGTCTCAGTCAGTCCCCACTGGAGAAGTACTCAGTCAGTCCCCACTGGAGAAGGTCTCAGTCAGTCCCCACTGGAGAAGTTCTCAGCCAGTCCCCACTGGAGAAGATCTCAGCCAGTCTCCACCGGAGAAGGTCTCAGCCAGTCCCCATTGGAGCAGGTCGTTGTCAGTCCCCACTGGAGAAGGTCTCGGTCAGTCCCAATGGAGAAAGTCTCGGTCAGTCCCCACTGGAGAAGGTCTCAGTCAGTCCCCACTGGAGAATTTCTCAGTCAGTCCCCATTGGAAATTTCTCAATCAGTCCCCACTTGAGAAGATCTCAGTCAGTCCCCTCTGGAGAAGGGTCATTCAGTGCCGACTGGAGAAGGTTTCAGTCAGTCCCCACTGGAGAAGGTCTCAGTCAGTCCCCTCTGGAGAAAGTCTCAGTCAGTCCCCTCTGGAGAAGATCTCAGCCAGTCCCCACTGGGGAAGGTCTCACGCAATCCCCACTGGGGAAGGTCTCATCCAGTCCTCACTGGAGAAGGTCTCATCCAGTCCCCACTGGAGAAGGTCTCATCCAGTCCCCACTGGAGAAGGTCTCAATCAATTCCCTCTGGAGAAGATCTCAGCCAGTCCCCACTGGGGAAGGTCTCATCCAATCCCCACTGGGGAAGGTCTAATCCAGTCCTCACTGGAGAAGGTCTCATCCACTCCCCACTGGGGAAGATCTCAGTCAGTCCCCACTGGAGAAGGTCTCAGTCAGATCCTCCCGGAGAAGGTCTCAGTCAGTCCTCATAGGAGAAGGTCTCAGTCAGTCCCCACTGGAGAAGGTATCAGCCAGTCCCCACTGGAGAAGGTCTCAGCCAGTCTCCACTGGAGAATGTCTCAGCCAGTCCCCATTGGAGCAGTTCGCAGTCAGTCGCCACTGGAGAAGGTCTCAGTCAGTCCCCACTGGAGAAGGTCTCGGTCAGTCCCCACTGGAGAAGGTCTCAGTTAGTCCCCACTGAAGAAGGTCTCAGTCACTCCACACTGGAGAAGGTCTCAGTCACTCCACACTGGAGAAGGTCTGAGTCAGTCCCCACTGGAGAAGGTCTCGGTCAGTCCCCACTGGAGAAGGTCTCGGTCAGTCCCCAATGGAGAAGGTCTCGGTCAGTCCCCAATGGAGAAGGTCTCAGTCAGTCCCCACTGGAGAATTTCTCAGTCAGTCCCCATTGGAAATTTCTCAGTCAGTCCCCATCGGAGTAGGTCTCAATCATTCATCATGGGAGAAGTTCTCAGTTAGTCCCCACTGGAGAAGGTCTCAGTCAGTCCCCTCTGGAGAAGGTCTCATTCAGTGCCGACTGGAGAAGGTCTCAGTCAGTCCCCATTGGAGAAGGTCTCAATCATTCATCATGGGAGAAGTTCTCAGTTAGTCCCCACTGGAGAAGGTCTCAGTCAGTCCCCTCTGGAGAAGGTCTCATTCAGTGCCGACTGGAGAAGGTCTCAGTCAGTCCCCATTGGAGAAGGTCTCAGTCAGTCCGCTCTGTAGAAGGTCTCAATCAGTCCCCTCTGGAGAAGATCGCAGCCAGTCCACACTGGGGAAGGTCTCACGCAATCCCCACTGGGGAAGGTCTCATCCAGTCCTCACTGGAGAAGGTCTCATCCAGTCCTCACTGGAGAAGGTCTCAGTCAGTCCACTCTGGAGAAGGTCTCAGTCAGTCCCCTCTGGAGAAGATCTCAGCCAGTCACCACTGGGGAAGGTCTCATCCAATCCCCACTGGGGAAAGTCTCATCCAGTCCTCAATGGAGAAGGTCTCAGTCATTCATTAGAGGAGGTCAAAGTTAGTCCCCACTGGAGCATGTCACAGTTAGTCCCCACTGGAGAAGGTCTCAGTCAGTCACCACTACAGAAGGTCTCAGTCAGATCCCCCTGGAGAAGGTCTCAGTCAGTCCTCATAGGAGAAGGTCTCAGTCAGTCCCCATTGGAGAAGGTCTCAGCCAGTCCCCACTGGAGAAGGTCTCAGCCAGTCTCCACCGGAGAAGGTCTCAGCCAGTCCGCATTGGAGCAGGTCGCTGTCAGTCGCCACTGGAGAAGTACTCAGTCAGTCCCCACTGGAGAAGGTCTCAGTCAGTCCCCACTGGAGAAAGTCTCAGTCAGTCCACACTGGAGAAGGTCTCGGTCAGTCGCCACTGGAGAACATCTCAGTCAGTCCCCACTGGAGAAGGTCTCGGTCAGTCCCCACTGGAGAAGGTCTCGGTCAGTCCCCACTGGAGAAGGTCTCAGTCAGTCCCCACTGGAGAAGGTCTCAGTCAGTCCCCACTGGAGAATTTTTCAGTCAGTCCCCATTGGAAATTTCTCACTCAGTCCCCACTGGAGAAGATCTCAGTCAGTCCCCTCTGGAGAAGGTTTCATTCAGTGCCGACTGGAGAAGGGTTCAGTCAGTCCCCACTGGAGTAGGTCTCAGTCAGTCCCCTCTGGAGAAGATCTCAGCCAGTCCCCACTGGGGAAGGTCTCACACAATCCCCACTGGGGAAGGTCTCATCCAGTCCTCACTGGAGAAGGTCACATCCAGTCCCCACTGAAGAATGTCTCATCCAGTCCCCACTGGAGAAGGTCTCAATCAGTCCCCTCTGGAGAAGATCTCAGCCAGTCCCCACTGGTAAAGGTCTCATCCAATCCCCACTGGGAAAGGTCTCATCCAGTCCTCACTGGAGAAGGTCTCATCCAGTCCCCACTGGGGAAGATCTCAGTCAGTCCCCACTGGAGAAGGTCTCAGTCATTCATTAGAGAAGGTCAAAGTTAGTCCCCACTGGAGCATGTCACAGTCAGTCCCCATTGGAGAAGGTCTCAGTCAGTCCCCACTACAGAAGGTCTCAGTCAGTCCCCTCTGGAGAAGATCTCAGCCAGTCCCCACTGGGGAAGGTCTCACACAATCCCCACTGGGGAAGGTCTCATCCAGTCCTCACTGGAGAAGATCACATCCAGTCCCCACTGAAGAAGGTCTCATCCAGTCCCCACTGGAGAAGGTCTCAATCAGTCCCCTCTGGAGAAGATCTCAGCCAGTCCCCACTGGTAAAGGTCTCATCCAATCCCCACTGGGGAAGGTCTCATCCAGTCCTCACTGGAGAAGGTCTCATCCAGTCCCCACTGGGGAAGATCTCAGTCAGTCCCCACTGGAGAAGGTCTCAGTCATTCATTAGAGAAGGTCAAAGTTAGTCCCCACTGGAGCATGTCACAGTCAGTCCCCATTGGAGAAGGTCTCAGTCAGTCCCCACTACAGAAGGTCTCAGTCAGATCCCCCCGGAGAAGGTCTCAGTCAGTCCCCACTGGAGAAGGTCTCAGCCAGTCCCCATTGGAGAAGATCTCAGCCAGTCACCACTGGAGAAGGTCTCAGCCAGTCCCCATTGGAGCAGGTCGCAGTCAGTCGCCATTGGAGAAGGTCTCGGTCAGTCCCCACTGGAGAAGGTCTCAGTCACTCCACACTGGAGAAGGTCTCGGTCAGTCCCCACTGGAGAAGGTCTCAGTCAGTCCCCACTGGAGAAGGTCTCAGTCACTCCCCACTGGAGAATGTCTCAGTCAGTCCCCATCGGAGTAGGTCTCAATCATTCATCATGGGAGAAGTTCTCAGTCACTCCCCTCGGGAGAGGGTCCCAGTCAGTCGCCATTGGAGAAGGTCTCAGTCATTCCCCACTGGTGAAGGTCTCAGTCAGTCTCCACTAGAGAAGGTCTCAGTCAGTCCGCTCTGGAGAAGGTCTCAGTCAGTCCCCTCTGGAGAAGGTCTCATTCAGTGCCGACTGGAGAAGGTCTCAGTCAGTCCCCACTAGAGAAGGTCTCAGTCAGTCCGCTCTGGAGAAGGTCTCAGTCAGTCCCCTCTGGAGAAGATCGCAGCCAGTCCACACTGGGGAAGGTCTCACGCAATCCCCACTGGGGAAGGTCTCATCCAGTTCTCACTGGAGAAGGTCTCATCCAGTACCCACTGGAGAAGGTCTCAGTCAGTCCACTCTGGAAAAGGTCTCATTCAGTCCCCTCTGGAGAAGATCTCAGCCAGTCCCCACTGGGGAAGGTCTCATCCAATCCCCACTGGGGAAGGTCTCATCCAGTCCTCACTGGAGAAGGTCTCATCCAGTCCTCACTGGAGAAGGTCTCAGTCAGTCCCCACTGGAGAAGGTCTCAGTCAGTCCCCACTACAGAAGGTCTCAGTCAGATCCCCCTGGAGAAGGTCTCAGCCAGTCCCCACTGGAGAAGATCTCAGCCAGTCTCCTCCGGAGAAGGTCTCAGCCAGTCCCCATTGGAGCAGGTCGTTGTCAGTCGCCACTGGAGAAGTACTCAGTCAGTCACCACTGGAGAAGGTCTCAGTCAGTCCCCACTGGAGAAGGTCTCAGCCAGTCCGCACTGGAGAAGATCTCAGCCAGTCTCATCCGGAGAAGGTCTCAGCCAGTCCCCATTGGAGCAGGTCGTTGTCAGTCGCCACTGGAGGAGTACTCAGTCAGTCCCCACTGGAGAAGGTCTCGGTCAGTCCCCACTGGAGAAGGTCTCAGTTAGTCCCCACTGAAGAAGGTCTCAGTCACTCCACACTGGAGAAGGTCTCAGTCACTCCACACTGGAGAAGGTCTGAGTCAGTCCCCACTGGAGAAGGTCTCGGTCAGTCCCCACTGGAGAAGGTCTCGGTCAGTCCCCAATGGAGAAGGTCTCGGTCAGTCCCCAATGGAGAAGGTCTCAGTCAGTCCCCACTGGAGAATTTCTCAGTCAGTCCCCATTGGAAATATTTCAGTCAGTCCCCACTGGAGAAGATCTCAGTCAGTCGCCACTGGAGAAGGTCTCAGTCAGTCCCCACTGGAGAAGATCTCAGTCAGTCCCCACTGGAGAAGATCTGTCACTCCCCAGTGGCGAAGGTCTCAGTCAGTCCCCACTGGAGAATGTCTCAGTCAGTCCCCATCGGAGTAGGTCTCAATCATTCATCATGGGAGAAGTTCTCAGTTAGTCCCCACTGGAGAAGGTCTCAGTCAGTCCCCATTGGAGAAGGTCTCAGTCAGTCCGCTCTGGAGAAGGTCTCAATCAGTCCCCTCTGGAGAAGATCGCAGCCAGTCCACACTGGGGAAGGTCTCACGCAATCCCCACTGGGGAAGGTCTCATCCAGTCCTCACTGGAGAAGGTCTCATCCAGTACCCACTGGAGAAGGTCTCAGTCAGTCCACTCTGGAGAAGGTCTCAGTCAGTCCCCTCTGGAGAAGATCTCAGCCAGTCCCCACTGGGGAAGGTCTCATCCAATCCCCACTGGGGAAAGTCTCATCCAGTCCTCACTGGAGAAAGTCTCAGTCCTTCATTAGAGGAGGTCAAAGTTAGTCCCCACTGGAGCATGTCACAGTTAGTCCCCACTGGAGAAGGTCTCAGTCAGTCACCACTACAGAAGGTCTCAGTCAGATCCCCCTGGAGAAGGTCTCAGTCAGTCCTCATAGGAGAAGGTCTCAGTCAGTCCGCACTGGAGAAGGTCTCAGCCAGTCCCCACTGGAGAAGGTCTCAGCCAGTCTCCACCGGAGAAGGTCTCAGGCAGTCCCCATTGGAGCAGGTCGCTGTCAGTCCCCACTGGAGAAGGTCTCAGTCACTCCACACTGGAGAAGGTCTCGGTCAGTCCCCACTGGAGAAGGTCTCAGTCAGTCCCCACTGGAGAAGGTCTCGGTCAGTCCCACTGGCGAAGGTCTCAGTCAGTCCTCACTTGAGAAGGGCTCCTCCAGTCCTCACTGGGGAAGGTCTCTGTCAGTCCCTACTGGTGAATGTCTCAGCCAGTCCCCACTGGAGAAGGTCTCTGCCAGTCCCCTCTGCAGAAGGCCTCAGCCAGTCCACACTGGAGAAGGTCTCATTCAGTCCCCACTGGAGAAGGTTTCAGTCAATCCCCATCAGAGAAGGTCTCAGCCAGTCCCTACTGGAGAATGTCTCAGCCAGTCCACATAGGAGAAGGTCTCAGCCAGTCACCACTGGAGAAGGTCTCAGTCAGTCCCCTCTGGAGATAGTCTCATCCAGTCCCCTCTGGAGAAGGTCTCATCAAGTCCTCACTGGAGAATGTTTCAGCATTTCCCCACTGGGGAAGGTCTCAGTCAGTCCCTACTGGAGAATGTCTCAGCCAGTCCCCACTGGCGAAGGTCTCAGTCAGTCCCCCTCGGAGCAATTTTCAGTCAGTCCCCACTGGAGAAGGTTTCAGACAGTCCCCTCTGGTAAAGGTTTCAGTCAGTCCCCGCTGGAGAAGGTCTCAGTCATTCCCCTCTGGAGAAGGCCTCAGTTAGTCTCCACTGGAGAAGGTCTCGGCCAATCCGCTCTGCAGAAGGTCTCAGTCAGTCCCCTCTGGAGAAGGTCTCAGAGAGTCCCATCTGGAGAAGGTCTCAGCCAGTCCCCTCTGGAGAAGGTCTCAGTCAGTCCCCACTGGAGAAGGTCTCAGTCAGTCCCCACTGGAGAACGTCTCCGTCAGTCCCCACTGGAGAAGGTCTCAGTCAGTCCCGACTAGAGAAGATCTCAGTCAGTCCCCTCCATGAAGGTCTCAGCCAGTCCCCTCTGGAGAAGGTCTCAGCCAATCCCCTCTGGGGAAGGTCTCAGTCAGTCCCCTCTGGAGAAGGTCACAGTCAGTCCCAACTGGAGAAGGTCTCAGTCCGTCCCCACTGGAGAAGGTCTCAGTCAGTCGCCACTGGAGAAGGTCTCAGCCAAACCGACTGGAGAAAGTCTCAGTCAATCCGCTCTGGAGAAGGTCTCAGTCAGTCGCCTCTGGAGAAGGTCTCAGTCAGTACCCTCTGGAGAAGGTCTCAGTCAGTCCACTCTGGAGAAGGTCTCAGCCAGTGCCCTCTGGAGAAGGTCACAGTCAGTCCCCTCTGGAGAAGGTCTCAGTCATTCCCCTCTGGAGAAGGTCTCAGTCAGTCCCCACTGGAGAAAGTCCCAATCAGTCGCCACTGGAGAATATCTCAGCCAGACCCACTGGAGAAGGTCTCAGCCAGTCCCCACTGGAGAAGGTCTCGGCCAGTCCCCTCTGGAGAAGGTCTCAGTCAGTCTCCGCTGGAGAAGGTCTCAGTCAGTCCCCTCTGGAGAAGGTCTCAATCAGTCCCCTCTGGAGAATTTCTCAGTCAGTCCCCACTGGAGAATGTCTCAACCAAACCCACTGGAGAAGGTCTCACTCACTCCCCTCTGGAGAAGGTCTCAATCAGTCCCCCCTGGAGAAGGTCTCATGCAGTCCCCACTGGCGAAGGTCTCAGTCAGTCCCCATCGGAGTAGGTCTCAATCATTCAACATGGGAGAATTTCTCAGTCACTCCCCACGGGAGAGGGTCTCAGTCAGTCCCCTCTGGAGAAGGTCTCAGTCAGTCCCATCTGGAGAAGATCTCAGCCAGTCCCCACTGGGGAAGGTCTCACGCAATCCCCACTGGGGAAGGTCTCATCCAGTCCTCACTGGAGAAGGTCTCATCCAGTCCCCACTGGAGAAGGTCTCAGTCAGTCCACTCTGGAGAAGGTCTCAGTCAGTCCCCTCTGGAGAAGATCTCAGCCAGTCCCCACTGGGGAAGGGCTCATCCAATCCCCACTGGGGAAGGTCTCATCGAGTCCTCACTGGAGAAGGTCTCATCCAGTCCCCACTGGAGAAGGTCTCAGTCACTCCCCTCTGGAGAAGGTCTCAGTCATTCATTAGAGGAGGTCAAAGTTAGTCCCCACTGGAGCATGTCTCAGCGAGTCCCCTTGGAGAAGTTTTCAGTCAGTCTCCGCTGGAGAAGGTCTCAGTCAGTCGACACTGGTGAATGTCTCAACCAAACCCACTGGAGAAGGTCTCAGTCACTCCCCTCTGGAGAAGGTCTCAGCCAGTCCCCACTGGAGAAGGTCTCAGTCAGTCCCCTCTGGAGAATTTCTCAGTCAGTCGCCACTGGAGAATGTCTCAGTCAGTCCCCTCTGGAGAAGGACTCAATCAGTCCCCTCTGGAGAAGGTCTCATCAAGTCCTCACTGGAGAAGGTTTCAGCATTTCCCCACTGATGAAGTTCTCAGTCAGTCCCAACTGTAGAATGTCTCAGCCAGTCCCCACTGGAGAAAGTCTCTGCCAGTCTCCTCTGCAGAAGGTCTCAGTCAGTCTACACTGGAGAAGGTCTCATTCAGTCCCCACTGGAGAAGGTCTCGGTCATTCCCCCTCGGAGAAGGTCTCAGCCAGTCCCCACTGGAGAAGGTCCCGGCCAGTCCCCTCTGGAAAAGATCTCGGCCAGTCCCCTCTGGAGAAGGTCTCATTCAGTGCCGACTGGAGAAGGTCCCACTCAGTCCCCACTGGAGAATTTCTCAGTCAGTCCCCATTGGAAATTTCTCAGTCAGTCCCCACTGGAGATGGTCTCAGTCAGTCGCAACTGGAGAAGATCTCAGTCACTCCCCACTGGCGAAGGTCTCATTCAGTGCCGACTGGAGAAGGTCTCAGTCAGTCCCCACTGGAGAATTTCTCAGTCAGTCCCCATTGGAAATTTCTCAGTCAATCCACTCTGGAGAAGGTCTCAGTCAGTCCCCTCTGGAGAAGATCTCAGCCAGTGCCCACTGGGGAAGGGCTCATCCAATCCCCACTGGGGAAGGTCTCATCCAGTCCTCACTGGAGTAGGTCTCATCCAGTCCCCAGTGGAGAAGGTCTCAGTCACTCCCCTCTGGAGAAGTTCTCAGTCATTCATTAGAGGAGGTCAAAGTTAGTCCCCACTGGAGCATGTCACAATCAGTCCCCACTGGAGAGGGTCTCAGTCAGTCCCCACTACAGAAGGTCTCAGTCAGATCCCCCTGGAGAAGGTATCAGTCAGTCCTCATAGGAGAAGGTCTCAGTCAGTCCCCACTGGAGAATGTCTCAGTCAGTCCACTCTGGAGAAGGTCTCAGCCAGTGCCCTCTGGAGAAGATCTCAGTCAGTCCCCTCCATGAAGGTCTCAGCCAGTCCCCTCTGGAGAAGGTCTCAGCCAATCCCCTCTGGGGAAGGTCTCAGTCAGTCCCCTCTGGAGAAGGTCACAGTCAGTCCCCACTGGAGAAGGTCTCAGTCCGTCCCCACTGGAGAAGGTCTCAGTCAGTCCCCTCTGGAGAAGGTCTCAGTCAGTCCCCTCTGGAGAAGGTCTCAGTCAGTCCCCTCTGGAGAAGGTCTCAGTCAGTCCCCTCTGGAGAAGGTCTCAGTCAGTCCCCTCTGGAGAAGGTCTCAGTCAGTCCCCTCTGGAGAAGGTCTCAGTCAGTACCCTCTGGAGAAGGTCTCAGTCAGTCGCCACTGGAGAAGGTCTCAGCCAAACCGACTGGAGAAAGTCTCAGTCAATCCGCTCTGGAGAAGGTCTCAGTCAGTCGCCTCTGGAGAAGGTCTCAGTCAGTCCCCACTGGAGAAGGTCTCAGTCAGTCCACTCTGGAGAAGGTCTCAGCCAGTGCCCTCTGGAGAAGGTCTCAGTCAGTCCCCTCCATGAAGGTCTCAGCCAGTCCCCTCTGGAGAAGGTCTCAGCCAATCCCCTCTGGGGAAGGTCTCAGTCAGTCCCCTCTGGAGAAGGTCACAGTCAGTCCCCACTGGAGAAGGTCTCAGTCCGTCCCCACTGGAGAAGGTCTCAGTCAGTCCCCTCTGGAGAAGGTCTCAGTCAGTCCCCTCTGGAGAAGGTCTCAGTCAGTCCCCTCTGGAGAAGGTCTCAGTCAGTCCCCTCTGGAGAAGGTCTCAGTCAGTCCCCTCTGGAGAAGGTCTCAGTCAGTCCCCTCTGGAGAAGGTCTCAGTCAGTACCCTCTGGAGAAGGTCTCAGTCAGTCGCCACTGGAGAAGGTCTCAGCCAAACCGACTGGAGAAAGTCTCAGTCAATCCGCTCTGGAGAAGGTCTCAGTCAGTCGCCTCTGGAGAAGGTCTCAGTCAGTACCCTCTGGAGAAGGTCTCAGTCAGTCCACTCTGGAGAAGGTCTCAGCCAGTGCCCTCTGGAGAAGGTCTCAGTCAGTCCCCTCTGGAGAAGGTCTCAGTCATTCCCCTCTGGAGAAGGTCTCAGTCAGTCCCCACTGGAGAAAGTCCCAATCAGTCGCCACTGGAGAATATCTCAGCCAGACCCACTGGAGAAGGTCTCAGCCAGTCCCCACTGGAGAAGGTCTCGGCCAGTCCCCTCTGGAGAAGGTCTCAGTCAGTCTCCGCTGGAGAAGGTCTCAGTCAGTCCCCTCTGGAGAAGGTCTCAATCAGTCCCCTCTGGAGAATTTCTCAGTCAGTCCCCACTGGAGAATGTCTCAACCAAACCCACTGGAGAAGGTCTCACTCACTCCCCTCTGGAGAAGGTCTCAATCAGTCCCCCCTGGAGAAGGTCTCATGCAGTCCCCACTGGCGAAGGTCTCAGTCAGTCCCCATCGGAGTAGGTCTCAATCATTCAACATGGGAGAATTTCTCAGTCACTCCCCACGGGAGAGGGTCTCAGTCAGTCCACTCTGGAGAAGGTCTCAGTCAGTCCCCTCTGGAGAAGATCTCAGCCAGTCCCCACTGGGGAAGGGCTCATCCAATCCCCACTGGGGAAGGTCTCATCCAGTCCTCACTGGAGAAGGTCTCATCCAGTCCCCACTGGAGAAGGTCTCAGTCACTCCCCTCTGGAGAAGGTCTCAGAGAGTCCCATCTGGAGAAGGTCTCAGCCAGTCCCCTCTGGAGAAGGTCTCAGTCAGTCCCCACTGGAGAAGGTCTCAGTCAGTCCCCACTGGAGAACGTCTCCGTCAGTCCCCACTGGAGAAGGTCTCAGTCAGTCCCGACTAGAGAAGATCTCAGTCAGTCCCCTCCATGAAGGTCTCAGCCAGTCCCCTCTGGAGAAGGTCTCAGCCAATCCCCTCTGGGGAAGGTCTCAGTCAGTCCCCTCTGGAGAAGGTCACAGTCAGTCCCCACTGGAGAAGGTCTCAGTCCGTCCCCACTGGAGAAGGTCTCAGTCAGTCCCCTCTGGAGAAGGTCTCAGTCAGTCCCCTCTGGAGAAGGTCTCAGTCAGTCCCCTCTGGAGAAGGTCTCAGTCAGTCCCCTCTGGAGAAGGTCTCAGTCAGTCCCCTCTGGAGAAGGTCTCAGTCAGTCCCCTCTGGAGAAGGTCTCAGTCAGTACCCTCTGGAGAAGGTCTCAGTCAGTCGCCACTGGAGAAGGTCTCAGCCAAACCGACTGGAGAAAGTCTCAGTCAATCCGCTCTGGAGAAGGTCTCAGTCAGTCGCCTCTGGAGAAGGTCTCAGTCAGTACCCTCTGGAGAAGGTCTCAGTCAGTCCCCACTGGAGAAAGTCCCAATCAGTCGCCACTGGAGAATATCTCAGCCAGACCCACTGGAGAAGGTCTCAGCCAGTCCCCACTGGAGAAGGTCTCGGCCAGTCCCCTCTGGAGAAGGTCTCAGTCAGTCTCCGCTGGAGAAGGTCTCAGTCAGTCCCCTCTGGAGAAGGTCTCAATCAGTCCCCTCTGGAGAATTTCTCAGTCAGTCCCCACTGGAGAATGTCTCAACCAAACCCACTGGAGAAGGTCTCACTCACTCCCCTCTGGAGAAGGTCTCAATCAGTCCCCCCTGGAGAAGGTCTCATGCAGTCCCCACTGGCGAAGGTCTCAGTCAGTCCCCATCGGAGTAGGTCTCAATCATTCAACATGGGAGAATTTCTCAGTCACTCCCCACGGGAGAGGGTCTCAGTCAGTCCCCTCTGGAGAAGGTCTCAGTCAGTCCCATCTGGAGAAGATCTCAGCCAGTCCCCACTGGGGAAGGTCTCACGCAATCCCCACTGGGGAAGGTCTCATCCAGTCCTCACTGGAGAAGGTCTCATCCAGTCCCCACTGGAGAAGGTCTCAGTCAGTCCACTCTGGAGAAGGTCTCAGTCAGTCCCCTCTGGAGAAGATCTCAGCCAGTCCCCACTGGGGAAGGGCTCATCCAATCCCCACTGGGGAAGGTCTCATCCAGTCCTCACTGGAGAAGGTCTCATCCAGTCCCCACTGGAGAAGGTCTCAGTCACTCCCCTCTGGAGAAGGTCTCAGTCATTCATTAGAGGAGGTCAAAGTTAGTCCCCACTGGAGCATGTCTCAGCGAGTCCCCTTGGAGAAGTTTTCAGTCAGTCTCCGCTGGAGAAGGTCTCAGTCAGTCGACACTGGTGAATGTCTCAACCAAACCCACTGGAGAAGGTCTCAGTCACTCCCCTCTGGAGAAGGTCTCAGCCAGTCCCCACTGGAGAAGGTCTCAGTCAGTCCCCTCTGGAGAATTTCTCAGTCAGTCCCCACTGGAGAATGTCTCAGTCAGTCCCCTCTTGAGAAGGTCTCAGTCATTCCCCTCTGGAGAAGGTCTCAATCAGTCGCCACTGGAGAATATCTCAGCCAGACCCACTGGAGAAGGTCTCAGCCAGTCTCCACTGGAGAAGGTCTCGGTTAGTCCCCTCTGGAGAAGATCTCGGCCAGTCCCCTCTGGAGAAGGTCTCAGTCAGTCCACAATGGAGAACTTCTCAGTCAGTCCCCACTGTAGAAGGTCTCAGTCACTCCCCTTGGAGAAGGTTTCAGTCAGTCTCCGCTGGAGAAGGTCTCAGTCCGTCGCCACTGGAGAATGTCTCAATCGAACCCACTGGAGAAGGTCTCAGTCACTCCCCTCTGGAGAAGGTCTCAGCCAGTCCCCTCTGGAGAAGGTCTCAATCAGTCCCCTCTGGAGAAGGTCTCATGCAGTCCCCTCTGGAGAAGGTCTCATCCAGTCCCCACTGGTGAAGGTCTCATCCAGTCCCCACTGGAGAAAGTCTCTGCCAGTCTCCTCTGCAGAAGGTCTCAGTCAGTCTACACTGGAGAAGGTCTCATTCAGTCCCCACTGGAGAAGGTCTCGGTCAGTCCCCCTCGGAGAAGGTCTCAGCCAGTTCCCACTGGAGAAGGTCCCGGTCAGTCCCCTCTGGAAAAGATCTCGGCCAGTCCCCTCTGGAGAAGGTCTCAGTCAGTCCCCACTGGAGAACTTTTCAGTCAGTCCCCACTGGAGAAGGTCTCAGTCAGTCCCCACTGGAGAACTTTTCAGTCAGTCCCCATTGGAGAAGGTCTCAGCCAGTCCCCTCTGGTAAAAGTTTCAGTCAGTCCCCACTGGAGAAGGTCTCAGTCAGTCCCCACTGGAGAAGATCTCAGTCAGTCCCCACTGGAGAATTTCTCAGTCAGTCCCCATTGGAAATTTCTCAGTCAGTCCCCACTGGGGAAGGTCTCGGTCAGTCCCCAGCGGAGTAGGTCTCAATCATTCATCATGGGAGAAGTTCTCAGTCACTCCCCACGGGAGAGGGTCTCAGTCATTCGCCACTGGTGAAGGTCTCAGTCAGTCCCCACTGGAGAAGGTCTCAGTCAGTCCCCTCTGGAGAAGGTCTCATTCAGTGCCGACTAGAGAAGGTCTCAGTCACTCCCCACGGGAGAGGGTCTCAGTCATTCGCCACTGGTGAAGGTCTCAGTCAGTCCCCACTGGAGAAGGTCTCAGTCAGTCCCCTCTGGAGAAGGTCTCACGCAATCCCCACTGGGAAAGGTCTCATCCAGTCCTCACTGGAGAAGGTCTCATCCAGTCCCCACTGGAGAAGGTCTCAGTCAATCCACTCTGGAGAAGGTCTCAGTCAGTACCCTCTGGAGAAGATCTCAGCCAGTCCCCACTGGGGAAGGGCTCATCCAATCCCCACTGGGGAAGGTCTCATCCAGTCCTCACTGGAGTAGGTCTCATCCAGTCCCCACTGGAGAAGGTCTCAGGCATTCCCCTCTGGAGAAGGTCTCAGCCAGTCACCACTGGGGAAGATCTCAGTCAGTCCCCACTGGAGAAGGTCTCAGTCAGTCCCCACTACAGAAGGTCTCAGTCAGATCCCCCTGGAGAAGGTCTCAGTCAGTCCTCATAGGAGAAGGTCTCAGTCAGTCCCCACTGGAGACGTTCTCAGCCAGTCCCCACTGGAGACGTTCTCAGCCAGTCCCCACTGGAGAATGTCTCAGCCAGTCTCCACTGGAGAAGGTCTCAGCCAGTCCCCATTGGAGCAGGTCGCAGTCAGTCGCCACTGGAGAAGGTCTCAGTCAGTCCCCACTGGAGAAGGTCTCGGTCAGTCCCCACTGGAGAAGGTCTCAGTCAGTCCCCACTGGAGAAGGTCTCGGTCAGTCCCCACTGGAGAAGGTCTCGGTCAGTCCCCAATGGAGAAGGTCTCGGTCAGTCCCCACTGGAGAAGGTCTCAGTCAGTCCCCTCTGGAGAAGGTCTCACTCAGTCCCCTCTGGAGAAGGTCTCAGCCAGTCCCGTCTGGAGAAGGTCTCAGCCAGTCCCCTCTGGAGAAGGTCTCAGTCAGTCCTCACTGGAGAAGGTCTCACTCAGTTCCCACTGGAGAAGGTCTCAGTCAGTTCCCACTTGAGAAGGTCTCAGTTAGTCCCCTCTGGAGAAGGCCTCAGTCAGTACCCTCTGGAGAAGGTCACAGTCTGTACCCACTGGAGAAGTGTCTCAGTCAGTCGCCACTAGAGAAGGTCTCAGTCAGTCCCCACTGGAGAAGGACTCAGTCAGTCCCCACTGGAGAAGGTCTCAGTCAGTCTCCTCTGGAGAAAGTCTCTGCCAGTCTCCTCTGCAGAAGGTCTCAGTCAGTCTACACTGGAGAAGGTCTCATTCAGTCCCCACTGGAGAAGGTCTCGGTCAGTCCCCCTCGGAGAAGGTCTCAGCCAGTCCCCACTGGAGAAGGTCCCGGCCAGTCCCCTCTGGAAAAGATCTCGGCCAGTCCCCTCTAGAGAAGGTCTCAGTCAGTCCCCACTGGAGAACTTTTCAGTCAGTCCCCACTGGAGAAGGTCTCAGCCAGTCCCCTCTGCTAAAGGTCTCAGTCAGTCCCCACTGGAGAAGTTCTCAGAGAGTCACATCTGGAGAAGTTCTCAGTCATTCGCCACTGGTGAAGGTCTCAGTCAGTCCCCACTGGAGAAGGTCTCAGTCTGTCCCCTCTGGAGAAGGTCTCATTCAGTGCCAACTGGAGAAGGTCTCAGTCAGTCCCCACTGGAGAAGGTCACAGCCAGTCCCCACTGGAGAAGGTCTCACGCAATCCCCACTGGGGAAGGTCTCATCCAGTCATCACTGGAGAAGGTCTCATCCAGTCCCCACTGGAGAAGGTCTCAGTCAGTCCACTCTGGAGAATGTCTCAGTCAGTCCCCACTGGGGAAGGTCTCAGCCAGTCCCCACTGGGGAAGGTCTCATCCAATCCCCACTGGGGAAGGTCTCATCCAGTCCTCACTGGAGTAGGTCTCATCCAGTCCCCACTGGAGAAGGTCTCAGTCACTCCCCTCTGGAGAAGGTCTCAGCCAGTCACCACTGGGGAAGATCTCAGTCAGTCCCCACTGGAGAAGGTCTCAGTCATTCATTAGAGGAGGTCAAAGGTAGTCCCCACTGGAGCATGTCACAGTCAGTCCCCACTGGAGAAGGTCTCAGTCAGTCCCCACTACAGAAGGTCTCAGTCAGATCCCCCTGGAGAAGGTCTCAGTCAGTCCTCATAGGAGAAGGTCTCAGTCAGTCCCCACTGGAGACGTTCTCAGCCAGTCCCCACTGGAGAAGGTCTCAGTCAGTCTCCACTGGAGAAGGTCTCAGCCAGTTGCCACTGGAGAAGGTCTCAGTCAGTCCCCACTGGAGAAGGTCTCGGTCAGTCCCCACTGGAGAAGGTCTCGGTCAGTCCCCAATGCAGAAGGTCTCGGTCAGTCCCCACTGGAGAAGGTCTCGGTCAGTCCCCACTGGAGAATTTCTCAGTCAGTCCCCACTGGAGAAGGTCTCGGTCAGTCCCCACTGGAGAAGGTCTCGGTCAGTCCCCAATGGAGAAGGTCTCGGTCAGTCCCCACTGGAGAAGGTCTCAGTCAGTCCCCTCTGGAGAAGGTCTCACTCAGTCCCCTCTGGAGAAGGTCTCAGCCAGTCCCGTCTGGAGAAGGTCTCAGCCAGTCCCCTCTGGAGAAGGTCTCAGTCAGTCCTCACTGGAGAAGGTCTCACTCAGTTCCCACTGGAGAAGGTCTCAGTCAGTTCCCACTTGAGAAGGTCTCAGTTAGTCCCCTCTGGAGAAGGCCTCAGTCAGTACCCTCTGGAGAAGGTCACAGTCTGTACCCACTGGAGAAGTGTCTCAGTCAGTCGCCACTAGAGAAGGTCTCAGTCAGTCCCCACTGGAGAAGGACTCAGTCAGTCCCCACTGGAGAAGGTCTCAGTCAGTCTCCTCTGGAGAAAGTCTCTGCCAGTCTCCTCTGCAGAAGGTCTCAGTCAGTCTACACTGGAGAAGGTCTCATTCAGTCCCCACTGGAGAAGGTCTCGGTCAGTCCCCCTCGGAGAAGGTCTCAGCCAGTCCCCACTGGAGAAGGTCCCGGCCAGTCCCCTCTGGAAAAGATCTCGGCCAGTCCCCTCTAGAGAAGGTCTCAGTCAGTCCCCACTGGAGAACTTTTCAGTCAGTCCCCACTGGAGAAGGTCTCAGCCAGTCCCCTCTGCTAAAGGTCTCAGTCAGTCCCCACTGGAGAAGTTCTCAGAGAGTCACATCTGGAGAAGTTCTCAGTCATTCGCCACTGGTGAAGGTCTCAGTCAGTCCCCACTGGAGAAGGTCTCAGTCTGTCCCCTCTGGAGAAGGTCTCATTCAGTGCCAACTGGAGAAGGTCTCAGTCAGTCCCCACTGGAGAAGGTCACAGCCAGTCCCCACTGGAGAAGGTCTCACGCAATCCCCACTGGGGAAGGTCTCATCCAGTCATCACTGGAGAAGGTCTCATCCAGTCCCCACTGGAGAAGGTCTCAGTCAGTCCACTCTGGAGAATGTCTCAGCCAGTCACCACTGGGGAAGATCTCAGTCAGTCCCCACTGGAGAAGGTCTCAGTCATTCATTAGAGGAGGTCAAAGGTAGTCCCCACTGGAGCATGTCACAGTCAGTCCCCTCTGGAGAAGGTCTCATTCAGTGCCGACTAGAGAAGGTCTCAGTCACTCCCCACGGGAGAGGGTCTCAGTCATTCGCCACTGGTGAAGGTCTCAGTCAGTCCCCACTGGAGAAGGTCTCAGTCAGTCCCCTCTGGAGAAGGTCTCACGCAATCCCCACTGGGAAAGGTCTCATCCAGTCCTCACTGGAGAAGGTCTCATCCAGTCCCCACTGGAGAAGGTCTCAGTCAGTCCACTCTGGAGAAGGTCTCAGTCAGTACCCTCTGGAGAAGATCTCAGCCAGTCCCCACTGGGGAAGGGCTCATCCAATCCCCACTGGGGAAGGTCTCATCCAGTCCTCACTGTAGTAGGTCTCATCCAGTCCCCACTGGAGAAGGTCTCAGGCATTCCCCTCTGGAGAAGGTCTCAGCCAGTCACCACTGGGGAAGATCTCAGTCAGTCCCCACTGGAGAAGGTCTCAGTCAGTCCCCACTACAGAAGGTCTCAGTCAGATCCCCCTGGAGAAGGTCTCAGTCAGTCCTCATAGGAGAAGGTCTCAGTCAGTCCCCACTGGAGACGTTCTCAGCCAGTCCCCACTGGAGACGTTCTCAGCCAGTCCCCACTGGAGAATGTCTCAGCCAGTCTCCACTGGAGAAGGTCTCAGCCAGTCCCCATTGGAGCAGGTCGCAGTCAGTCGCCACTGGAGAAGGTCTCAGTCAGTCCCCACTGGAGAAGGTCTCGGTCAGTCCCCACTGGAGAAGGTCTCAGTCAGTCCCCACTGGAGAAGGTCTCGGTCAGTCCCCACTGGAGAAGGTCTCGGTCAGTCCCCAATGGAGAAGGTCTCGGTCAGTCCCCACTGGAGAAGGTCTCAGTCAGTCCCCTCTGGAGAAGGTCTCACTCAGTCCCCTCTGGAGAAGGTCTCAGCCAGTCCCGTCTGGAGAAGGTCTCAGCCAGTCCCCTCTGGAGAAGGTCTCAGTCAGTCCTCACTGGAGAAGGTCTCACTCAGTTCCCACTGGAGAAGGTCTCAGTCAGTTCCCACTTGAGAAGGTCTCAGTTAGTCCCCTCTGGAGAAGGCCTCAGTCAGTACCCTCTGGAGAAGGTCACAGTCTGTACCCACTGGAGAAGTGTCTCAGTCAGTCGCCACTAGAGAAGGTCTCAGTCAGTCCCCACTGGAGAAGGACTCAGTCAGTCCCCACTGGAGAAGGTCTCAGTCAGTCTCCTCTGGAGAAAGTCTCTGCCAGTCTCCTCTGCAGAAGGTCTCAGTCAGTCTACACTGGAGAAGGTCTCATTCAGTCCCCACTGGAGAAGGTCTCGGTCAGTCCCCCTCGGAGAAGGTCTCAGCCAGTCCCCACTGGAGAAGGTCCCGGCCAGTCCCCTCTGGAAAAGATCTCGGCCAGTCCCCTCTAGAGAAGGTCTCAGTCAGTCCCCACTGGAGAACTTTTCAGTCAGTCCCCACTGGAGAAGGTCTCAGCCAGTCCCCTCTGCTAAAGGTCTCAGTCAGTCCCCACTGGAGAAGTTCTCAGAGAGTCACATCTGGAGAAGTTCTCAGTCATTCGCCACTGGTGAAGGTCTCAGTCAGTCCCCACTGGAGAAGGTCTCAGTCTGTCCCCTCTGGAGAAGGTCTCATTCAGTGCCAACTGGAGAAGGTCTCAGTCAGTCCCCACTGGAGAAGGTCACAGCCAGTCCCCACTGGAGAAGGTCTCACGCAATCCCCACTGGGGAAGGTCTCATCCAGTCATCACTGGAGAAGGTCTCATCCAGTCCCCACTGGAGAAGGTCTCAGTCAGTCCACTCTGGAGAATGTCTCAGTCAGTCCCCACTGGGGAAGGTCTCAGCCAGTCCCCACTGGGGAAGGTCTCATCCAATCCCCACTGGGGAAGGTCTCATCCAGTCCTCACTGGAGTAGGTCTCATCCAGTCCCCACTGGAGAAGGTCTCAGTCACTCCCCTCTGGAGAAGGTCTCAGCCAGTCACCACTGGGGAAGATCTCAGTCAGTCCCCACTGGAGAAGGTCTCAGTCATTCATTAGAGGAGGTCAAAGGTAGTCCCCACTGGAGCATGTCACAGTCAGTCCCCACTGGAGAAGGTCTCAGTCAGTCCCCACTACAGAAGGTCTCAGTCAGATCCCCCTGGAGAAGGTCTCAGTCAGTCCTCATAGGAGAAGGTCTCAGTCAGTCCCCACTGGAGACGTTCTCAGCCAGTCCCCACTGGAGAAGGTCTCAGCCAGTCTCCACTGGAGAAGGTCTCAGCCAGTTGCCACTGGAGAAGGTCTCAGTCAGTCCCCACTGGAGAAGGTCTCGGTCAGTCCCCACTGGAGAAGGTCTCGGTCAGTCCCCACTGGAGAAGGTCTCGGTCAGTCCCCACTGGAGAAGGTCTCGGTCAGTCCCCACTGGAGAATTTCTCAGTCAGTCCCCACTGGAGAAGGTCTCGGTCAGTCCCCACTGGAGAAGGTCTCGGTCAGTCCCCAATGGAGAAGGTCTCGGTCAGTCCCCACTGGAGAAGGTCTCAGTCAGTCCCCTCTGGAGAAGGTCTCACTCAGTCCCCTCTGGAGAAGGTCTCAGCCAGTCCCGTCTGGAGAAGGTCTCAGCCAGTCCCCTCTGGAGAAGGTCTCAGTCAGTCCCCACTGGAGAAGGTCTCACTCAGTTCCCACTGGAGAAGGTCTCAGTCAGTTCCCACTTGAGAAGGTCTCAGTTAGTCCCCTCTGGAGAAGGCCTCAGTCAGTACCCTCTGGAGAAGGTCACAGTCTGTACCCACTGGAGAAGTGTCTCAGTCAGTCGCCACTAGAGAAGGTCTCAGTCAGTCCCCACTGGAGAAGGACTCAGTCAGTCCCCACTGGAGAAGGTCTCAGTCAGTCTCCTCTGGAGAAAGTCTCTGCCAGTCTCCTCTGCAGAAGGTCTCAGTCAGTCTACACTGGAGAAGGTCTCATTCAGTCCCCACTGGAGAAGGTCTCGGTCAGTCCCCCTCGGAGAAGGTCTCAGCCAGTCCCCACTGGAGAAGGTCCCGGCCAGTCCCCTCTGGAAAAGATCTCGGCCAGTCCCCTCTAGAGAAGGTCTCAGTCAGTCCCCACTGGAGAACTTTTCAGTCAGTCCCCACTGGAGAAGGTCTCAGCCAGTCCCCTCTGCTAAAGGTCTCAGTCAGTCCCCACTGGAGAAGTTCTCAGAGAGTCACATCTGGAGAAGTTCTCAGTCTTTCGCCACTGGTGAAGGTCTCAGTCAGTCCCCACTGGAGAAGGTCTCAGTCTGTCCCCTCTGGAGAAGGTATCATTCAGTGCCAACTGGAGAAGGTCTCAGTCAGTCCCCACTGGAGAAGGTCACAGCCAGTCCCCACTGGAGAAGGTCTCACGCAATCCCCACTGGGGAAGGTCTCATCCAGTCATCACTGGAGAAGGTCTCATCCAGTCCCCACTGGAGAAGGTCTCAGTCAGTCCACTCTGGAGAATGTCTCAGCCAGTCACCACTGGGGAAGATCTCAGTCAGTCCCCACTGGAGAAGGTCTCAGTCATTCATTAGAGGAGGTCAAAGGTAGTCCCCACTGGAGCATGTCACAGTCAGTCCCCACTGGAGAAGGTCTCAGTCAGTCCCCACTACAGAAGGTCTCAGTCAGATCCCCCTGGAGAAGGTCTCAGTCAGTCCTCATAGGAGAAGGTCTCAGTCAGTCCCCACTGGAGACGTTCTCAGCCAGTCCCCACTGGAGAAGGTCTCAGCCAGTCTCCACTGGAGAAGGTCTCAGCCAGTTGCCACTGGAGAAGGTCTCAGTCAGTCCCCACTGGAGAAGGTCTCGGTCAGTCCCCACTGGAGAAGGTCTCGGTCAGTCCCCAATGCAGAAGGTCTCGGTCAGTCCCCACTGGAGAAGGTCTCGGTCAGTCCCCACTGGAGAATTTCTCAGTCAGTCCCCACTGGAGAAGGTCTCAGTCAGTCGCCTCTGGAGAAGGTCTCAGTCAGTCGCCTCTGGAGAAGGTCTCAGTCAGTCCCCTCTGGAGAAGGTCTCAGCCAGTACCCTCTGGAGAAGGTCTCAGCCAGTGCCCTCTGGAGAAGGTCTCAGTCAGTCCCCTCTGGAGAAGGTCTCAGTCATTCCCCTCTGGAGAAGGTCTCAGTCAGTCCCCTCTGGAGAAGGTCTCAGTCAGTCCACACTGGAGAACTTCTCAGTCAGTCCCCACTGTAGTAGGTCTCAGCCAGTCCCCTTGGAGAAGGTTTCAGTCAGTCTCCACTGGAGAATTTCTCAGTCAGTCCCCACTGGAGAATGTCTCAGTCAGTCCCCTCTGGAGAAGGTCTCAATCAGTCCCCTTTGGAGAAGGTCTCATGCAATCCCCACTGGAGAAGGTCTCAGTGAGTCCCCATCGGAGTAGGTCTCAATCATTCAACATGGGAGAATTTCTCAGTCACTCCCCACGGGAGAGGGTCTCAGTCAGTCTGCACTGGAGAAGGTCTCGGCCAGTCCCCTCTGGAGAAGGTCTCAGTCAGTCCCCTCTGGAGGAGGTCTCAGAGAGTCCCATCTGGAGAAGGTTTCAGTCAGTCCCCACTGGAGAAGTTCACAGTCAGTACCCACTGGAGAAGGTCTCACTCAGTCCCCTCTGGAGAATGTCTCAGTCAGTACCCTCTGGAGAAGGTCTCAGTCAGTCCCCTCTGGAGAAGATCTCAGCCAGTCCCCACTGGGGAAGGGCTCATCCAATCCCCACTGGGGAAGGTCTCATCCAGTCCTCACTGGAGAAGGTCTCATCCAGTCCCCACTGGAGAAGATCTCATTCACTCCCCACTGGCGAAGGTTTCCGTCAGTCCCCACTGGAGAAGGTCTCAGTCAGTCCCCATCGGAATAGGTCTCAATCATTCATCATGGGAGAAGATCTCAGTCACTCCCCACGGGAGAGGGTCTCAGTCAGTCTGCACTGGAGAAGGTCTCGGCCAGTCCCCTCTGGAGAAGGTCTCAGTCAGTCCCCTCTGGAGAAGGTCTCAAAGAGTCCCATCTGGAGAAGGTTTCAGTCAGTCCCCACTGGAGAAGTTCACAGTCAGTACCCACTGGAGAAGGTCTCAGTCAGTCCCCACTGGAGAAAGTCTCAGTCAGTCCCCTCTGGAGAAGGTCTCACTCAGTCCCCTCTGGAGAATGTCTCAGTCAGTACCCTCTGGAGAAGGTCTCAGCCAGTCCCCTCTGGAGAAGGTCTCAGCCAGTCCCGTCTGGAGAAGGTCTCAGCCAGTCCCCTCTGGAGAAGGTCTCAGTCAGTCCTCACTGGAGAAGGTCTCACTCAGTTCCCACTGGAGAAGGTCTCAGTCAGTTCCCACTTGAGAAGGTCTCAATTAGTCCCCTCTGGAGAAGGCCTCAGTCAGTACCCTCTGGAGAAGGTCACAGTCTGTACCCACTGGAGAAGTGTCTCAGTCAGTCGCCACTAGAGAAGGTCTCAGTCAGTCCCCACTGGAGAAGGACTCAGTCAGTCCCCACTGGAGAAGGTCTCAGTCAGTCTCCTCTGGAGAAAGTCTCTGCCAGTCTCCTCTGCAGAAGGTCTCAGTCAGTCTACACTGGAGAAGGTCTCATTCAGTCCCCACTGGAGAAGGTCTCGGTCAGTCCCCCTCGGAGAAGGTCTCAGCCAGTCCCCACTGGAGAAGGTCCCGGCCAGTCCCCTCTGGAAAAGATCTCGGCCAGTCCCCTCTAGAGAAGGTCTCAGTCAGTCCCCACTGGAGAACTTTTCAGTCAGTCTCCACTGGAGAAGGTCTCAGCCAGTCCCCTCTGCTAAAGGTCTCAGTCAGTCCCCACTGGAGAAGTTCTCAGAGAGTCACATCTGGAGAAGTTCTCAGTCATTCGCCACTGGTGAAGGTCTCAGTCAGTCCCCACTGGAGAAGGTCTCAGTCTGCCCCTCTGGAGAAGGTCTCATTCAGTGCCGACTGGAGAAGGTCTCAGTCAGTCCCCACTGGAGAAGGTCACAGCCAGTCCCCACTAGAGAAGGTCTCACGCAATCCCCACTGGGGAAGGTCTCACGCAATCCCCACTGGAGAAGGTCTCATCCAGTCCCCACTGGAGAAGCTCTCAGTCAGTCCACTCTGGAGAAGGTCTCAGTCAGCACCCTCTCGAGAAGACCTCAGCCAGTCCCCACTGGGGAAGGTCTCATCCAATCCCCACTGGGGAAGGTCTCATCCAGTCCTCACTGGAGTAGGTCTCATCCAGTCCCCACTGGAGAAGGTCTCAGTCAGTCCCCACTGGAGACGTTCTCAGCCAGTCCCCACTGGAGAAGGTCTCAGCCAGTTGCCACTGGAGAAGGTCTCAGTCAGTCCCCACAGGAGAAGGTCTCGGTCAGTCCCCACTGGAGAAGGTCTCGGTCAGTCCCCAATGGAGAAGGTCTCGGTCAGTCCCCACTGGAGAAGGTCTCGGTCAGTCCCCACTGGAGAATTTCTCAGTCAGTCCCCACTGGAGAAGGTCTCAGTCAGTCGCCTCTGGAGAAGGTCTCAGTCAGTATCCTCTGGAGAAGGTCTCAGTCAGTCCGCTCTGGAGAAGGTCTCAGCCAGTGCCCTCTGGAGAAGGTCTCAGCCAGTGCCCTCTGGAGAAGGTCTCAGTCATTCCCCTCTGGAGAAGGTCTCAGTCAGTCCCCTCTGGAGAAGGTCTCAGTCAGTCCCCTCTGGAGAAGGTCTCAGTCAGTCCCTCTGGAGAAGGTCTCAGTCAGTCCACACTGGAGAACTTCTCAGTCAGTCCCCACTGTAGAAGGTCTCAGCCAGTCCCCTTGGAGAAGGTTTCAGTCAGTCTCCACTGGAGAATTTCTCAGTCAGTCCCCACTGGAGAATGTATCAGTCAGTCCCCTCTGGAGAAGGTCTCAATCAGTCCCCTCTGGAGAAGGTCTCATGCAATCCCCACTGGAGAAGGTCTCAGTCAGTCCCCATCGGAGTAGGTCTCAATCATTCAACATGGGAGAATTTCTCAGTCACTCCCCACGGGAGAGGGTCTCAGTCAGTCCCCTCTGGAGAAGTTCTCATTCAGTGCCGACTGGAGAAGGTCTCAGTCAGTCCCTTCTGGAGAAGGTCTCAGTCAGTCCCCTCTGGAGAAGATCTCAGCCAGTCCCCACTGGGGAAGGTCTCACGCAATCCCCACTGGGGAAGGTCTCACGCAATCCCCACTGGAGAAGGTCTCATCCAGTCCCCACTGGAGAAGGTCTCAGTCAGTCCACTCTGGAGAAGGTCTCAGTCAGTCCCCTCTGGAGAAGATCTCAGCCAGTCCCCACTAGGGAAGGGCTCATCCAATCCCCACTGGGGAAGGTCTCATCCAGTCCTCACTGGAGAAGGTCTCATCCAGTCCTCACTGGAGAAGGTCTCATCCAGTCCCCACTGGAGGTCTCAGTCACTCCCCTCTGGAGAAGGTCTCAGTCATTCATTAGAGGAGGTCAAAGTTAGTCCCCACTGGAGCATGTCTCAGCCAGTCCCCTTGGAGAAGGTTTCAGTCAGTCTCCGCTGGAGAAGGTCTCAGTCAGTCGACACTGGAGAATCTCTCAACCAAACCCACTGGAGAAGGTCTCAGTCACTCCCCTCTGGAGAAGGTCTCAGCCAGTCCCCACTGGAGAAGGTCTCAGTCAGTCCCCTCTGGAGAATTTCTCAGTCATTCCCCACTGGAGAATGTCTCAGTCAGTCCCATCTGGAGAAGGTCTCAATCATTCCCAACTGGAGAAGGTCTCATGCAGTCCCCGCTGGAGAAGGTCTCATCAAGTCCTCACTGGAGAAGGTTTCAGCATTTCCCCACTGATGAAGTTCTCAGTCAGTCCCAACTGTAGAATGTCTCAGCGAGTCTCCTCTGCAGAAGGTCTCAGTCAGTCTACACTGGAGAAGGTCTCATTCAGTCCCCACTGGAGAAGGTCTCGGTCAGTCCCCCTCGGAGAAGGTCTCAGCCAGTCCCCACTGGAGAAGATCCCGGCCAGTCCCCACTGGAAAAGATCTCGGCCAGTCCCCTCTAGAGAAGGTCTCAGTCAGTCCCCACTGGAGAACTTTTCAGTTAGTCCCCACTGGAGAAGGTCTCAGTCAGTCGCCACTGGAGAAGGTCTCAATCATTCATCATGGGAGGAGTTCTCAGTCAGTCCCCACTGGAGATGGTCTCAGTCAGTCGCCACTGGAGAAGATCTCAGTCACTCCCCACTGGCCAAGGTCTCAGTCAGTCCCCACTGGGGAAGGTCTCAGTCAGTCCCCATCGGAGTAGGTCTCAATCATTCATCATGGGAGAATTTCTCAGTCACTCCCCACGGGAGAGGGTCTCAGTCAGTCCCCTCTGGAGAAGTTCTCATCCAGTGGTGACTGGAGATGGTCTCAGTCAGTCCCCACTGGAGAAGGTCTCGGTCAGTCCCCACTGGCGAAGGTGTCAGTCACTCCCCACTGGCGAAGGTCTCAGTCAGTCCCCACTGGAGAAGGTCTCAGTCAGTCCCCATCGGAGTAGGTCTCAATCATTCATCATGGGAGAAGATCTCAGTCACTCCCCACGGGAGAGAGTCTCAGTCAGTCCCCTCTGGAGAAGTTCTCATCCAGTGGTGACTGGAGAAGGTCTCAGTCAGTCCCCACTGGGGAAGGACTCATCCAGTCCTCACTGGAGAAGGTCTCAGTCAGTCCCCACTGGCGAAGGTCTCAGTCAGGCCCCACTCGAGAATGTCTCAGTCAGTCCCCTGTGGAGAAGGTCTCATTCAGTCCCCTCTGGAGAAGGTCTCAGCCAGTCCCCACTGGCGAAGGTCTCAGTCAGTCCCCACTTGAGAAGGGCTCCTCCAGTCCTCAGTGGAGAAGGTCTCAGTCAGTCCCTACTGGAGAATGTCTCAGCCAGTCTCCACTGGAGAAGGTCTCTGCCAGTCCCCTCTGCAGAAGGCCTCAGTCAGTCCACACTTGAGAAGGTCTAATTCAGTCCCCACTGGAGAAGGTTTCAGTCAATCCCCATCAGAGAAGGTCTCAGCCAGTCCCTACTGGAGAATGTCTCAGCCAGTCCACATAGGAGAAGGTCTCGGCCAGTCCTCACTGGAGAAGGTCTCAGTCAGTCCCCTCTGGAGAAGGTCTCATCCAGTCCCCTCTGGAAAAGGTCTCATCAAGTCCTCACTGGAGAATGTTTCAGCATTTCCCCACTGGGGAAGGTCTCAGTCAGTCCCCTCTGGAGAAGGTCTCAGCCAGTCCCCACTGGAGAAAGTCTCTGCCAGTCTCCTCTGCAGAAGGTCTCAGTCAGTCCACACTGGAGAAGGTCTCATTCAGTCCCCACTGGAGAAGGTCTCAGTCAGTCCCCCTCGGAGCAATTTTCAGTCAGTCCCCACTGGAGAAGGTTTCAGACAGTCCCCTCTGGTAAAGGTTTCAGTCAGTCCCCGCTGGAGAAGGTCTCAGTCATTCCCCTCTGGAGAAGGCCTCAGTTAGTCTCCACTGGAGAAGGTCTCGGCCAATCCCCTCTGGAGAAGGTCTCAGTCAGTCCCCTCTGGAGAAGGTCTCAGAGAGTCCCATCTGGAGAAGGTCTCAGCCAGTCCCCTCTGGAGAAGGTCTCAGTCAGTCCCCACTGGAGAAGGTCTCAGTCAGTCCCCACTGGAGAACGTCTCAGTCAGTCCCCTCTGGAGAAGGTCTCAGTCAGTCCCGACTGGAGAAGATCTCAGTCAGTCCCCTCCATGAAGGTCTCAGCCAGTCCCCTCCATGAAGGTCTCAGCCAATCCCCTCTGGTGAAGGTCTCAGTCAGTCCCCTCTGGAGAAGGTCACAGTCAGTCCCCTCTGGAGAAGGTCTCAGCCAGTCCCCTCTGGAGAAGGTCTCAGTCAGTCCCCTCTGGAGAAGGTCTCAGTCAGTCCCCTCTGGAGAAGGTCTCAGTCAGTACCCTCTGGAGAAGGTCTCAGTCAGTCGCCACTGGAGAAGGTCTCAGCCAAACCGACTGGAGAAAGTCTCAGTCAGTCCCCTCTGGAGAAGGTCTCAGTCAGTCGCCTCTGGATAAGGTCTCAGTCAGTACCCTCTGGAGAAGGTCTCAGTCAGTCCCCTCTGGAGAAGTTCTCAGCCAGTGCCCTCTGGAGAAGGTCTCAGTCAGTCCCCTCTGGAGAAGGTCTCAGTCATTCCCCTCTGGAGAAGGTCTCAGTCAGTCCCCTCTGGAGAAGGTCTCAGTCATTCCCCTCTGGAGAAGGTCTCAGTCAGTCCGCACTGGCGAAGGTCTCAGTCAGTCCCCCTCGGAGCAATTTTCAGTCAGTCCCCACTGGAGAAGGTTTCAGACAGTCCCCTCTGGTAAAGGTTTCAGTCAGTCCCCGCTGGAGAAGGTCTCAGTCATTCCCCTCTGGAGAAGGCCTCAGTTAGTCTCCACTGGAGAAGGTCTCGGCCAATCCCCTCTGGAGAAGGTCTCAGTCAGTCCGCTCTGGAGAAGGTCTCAGAGAGTCCCATCTGGAGAAGGTCTCAGCCAGTCCCCTCTGGAGAAGGTCTCAGTCAGTCCCCACTGGAGAAGGTCTCAGTCAGTCCCCACTGGAGAACGTCTCAGTCAGTCCCCTCTGGAGAAGGTCTCAGTCAGTCCCGACTGGAGAAGATCTCAGTCAGTCCCCTCCATGAAGGTCTCAGCCAGTCCTCTCCATGAAGGTCTCAGCCAATCCCCTCTGGAGAAGGTCTCAGTCAGTCCCCTCTGGAGAAGGTCACAGTCAGTCCCCTCTGGAGAAGGTCTCAGTCAGTACCCACTGGAGAAGGTCTCAGTCAGTCCCCTCTGGAGAAGGTCTCAGTCAGTCCCCTCTGGAGAAGGTCTCATTCAGTCCCCTCTGGAGAAGGTCTCAGTCAGTACCCTCTGGAGAAGGTCTCAGTCAGTCGCCACTGGAGAAGGTCTCAGCCAAACCGACTGGAGAAAGTCTCAGTCAGTCCCCTCTGGAGAAGGTCTCAGTCAGTCGCCTCTGGATAAGGTCTCAGTCAGTACCCTCTGGAGAAGGTCTCAGTCAGTCCCCTCTGGAGAAGTTCTCAGCCAGTGCCCTCTGGAGAAGGTCTCAGTCAGTCCCCTCTGGAGAAGGTCTCAGTCATTCCCCTCTGGAGAAGGTCTCAGTCAGTCCCCTCTGGAGAAGGTCTCAGTCATTCCCCTCTGGAGAAGGTCTCAGTCAGTCCCCTCTGGAGAAGGTCTCAGTCAGTCCCCACTGGAGAAAGTCTCAATCAGTCGCCACTGGAGAATGTCTCAACCAAACCCACTGGAGAAGGTCTCAGTCACTCCCCTCTGGAGAAGGTCTCGGCCAGTCCCCTCTGGAGAAGGTCTCATGTAGTCCCCACTGGCGAAGGTCTCAGTCAGTCCCCATCGGAGCAGGTCTCAATCATTCAACATGGGAGAATTTCTCAGTCACTCCCCACGGGAGTGGGTCTCAGTCAGTCCCCTCTGGAGAAGGCCTCATTCAGTGCCGACTGGAGAAGGTCTCAGCCAGTGCCCTCTGGAGAAGGTCTCAGTCAGTCCCCTCTGGAGAAGGTCTCAGTCATTCCCCTCTGGAGAAGGTCTCAGTCAGTCCCCTCTGGAGAAGGTCTCAGTCATTCCCCTCTGGAGAAGGTCTCAGTCAGTCCCCTCTGGAGAAGGTCTCAGTCAGTCCCCACTGGAGAAAGTCTCAATCAGTCGCCACTGGAGAATGTCTCAACCAACCCACTGGAGAAGGTCTCAGTCACTCCCCTCTGGAGAAGGTCTCGGCCAGTCCCCTCTGGAGAAGGTCTCATGTAGTCCCCACTGGCGAAGGTCTCAGTCAGTCCCCATCGGAGCAGGTCTCAATCATTCAACATGGGAGAATTTCTCAGTCAATCCCCACGGGAGTGGGTCTCAGTCAGTCCCCTCTGGAGAAGGCCTCATTCAGTGCCGACTGGAGAAGGTCTCAGTCAGTCCCCTCTGGAGAAGGTCTCAGTCAGTCCCCTCTGGAGAAGATCTTAGCCAGTCCCCACTGGGGAAGGTCTCACGCAATCCCCACTGGGGAAGGTCTCATCCAGTCCTCACTGGAGAAGGTCTCATCCAGTCCCCACTGGAGAAGGTCCAAGTCAGTCCACTCTGGAGAAGGTCTCAATCAGTCCCCTCTGGAGAAGATCTCAGCCAGTCCTCACTGGGGAAGGGCTCATCCAATCCCCACTGGGGAAGGTCTCATCCAGTCCTCACTGGAGAAGGTCTCATCCAGTCCCCACTGGAGAAGGTCTCAGTCACTCCCCTCTGGAGAAGGTCTCAGTCATTCATTAGAGGAGGTCAAAGTTAGTCCCCACTGGAGCATGTCTCAGCCAGTCTCCACTGGAGAAGGTCTCAGCCAGTCCCCATTGGAGAAGGTCTCAGCCAGTCTCCACTGGAGAAGGTCTCAGCCAGTCCCCATTGGAGCAGGTCGCTGTCAGTCGCCACTGGAGAAGGTCTCAGTCAGTCCCCACTGGAGAAGGTCACGGTCAGTCCCCACTGGAGAAGGTCTCAATCAGTCGCCACTGGAGAATATCTCAGCCAGACCCACTGGAGAAGGTCTCAGCCAGTCCCCACTGGAGAAGGTCTCGGTTAGTCCCCACTGGAGAAGGTCTCGGCCAGTCCCCTCTGGAGAAGGTCTCAGTCAGTCCACACTGGAGAACTTCTCAGTCAGTCCCCACTGTAGAAGGTCTCAGCCAGTCCCCTTGGAGAAGGTTTCAGTCAGTCTCCGCTGGAGAAGGTCTCAGTCCGTCGCCACTGGAGAATGTCTCAATCGAACCCACTGGAGAAGGTCTCAATCAGTACCCTATGGAGAAGGTCTCATGCAGTCCCCTCTGGAGAAGATCTCAGTCAGTCCTCACTGGAGAAGGTCTCATCCAGTCCCCACTGGAGAAAGTCTCTGCCAGTCTCCTCTGCAGAAGGTCTCAGTCAGTCTACACTGGAGAAGGTCTCATTCAGTCCCCACTGGAGAAGGTCTCGGTCAGTTCCCCTCGGAGAAGGTCTCATCCAGTCCCCACTGGAGAAGGTCCCGGCCAGACCCCTCTGGAAAAGATCTCGGGCAGTCCCCTCTAGAGAAGGTCTCAATCAGTCCCCACTGGAGAACTTTTCAGTCAGTCCCCACTGGAGAAGGTCTCAGCCAGACCCCTCTTGTAAAGGTTTCAGTCAGTCCCCACTGGAGAAGGTCTCAGTCAGTCCCCACTGGAGAACTTTTCAGTCAGTCCCCACTGGAGAAGGTCTCAGCCAGTCCCCTCTGGTAAAGGTTTCAGTCAGTCCCCATTGGAAAAGATCTCAGACAGTCCCCACTGGGGAAGGTCTCGGTCAGTCCCCATCGGAGTAGGTCTCAATCATTCATCATGGGAGAAGGTCTCAGTCAGTCCCCTCTGGAGAAGATCTCAGCCAGTCCCCACTGGAGAAGATCTCAGCCAGTCCCCAGTGGGGAAGGTCTCACGCAATCCCCACTGGGGAAGGTCTCATCCAGTCCTCACTGGAGAAGGTCTCATCCAGTCCCCACTGGAGAAGGTCTCAGTCAGTCCTCACAGGAGAAGGTCTCAGTCAGTCCCCACTGGGGACGTTCTCAGCCAGTCCCCACTGGAGACGTTCTCAGCCAGTCCCCACTGGAGAAGGTCTCAGCCAGTCTCCACTGGAGAAGGTCTCAGCCAGTCCCCACTGGAGCAGGTCGCAGTCAGTCGCCACTGGAGAAGGTCTCAGTCAGTCCCCACTGGAGAAGGTCTCGGTCAGTCCCCACTGGAGAAGGTCTCAGTCAGTCCCCACTGGAGAAGGTCTCGGTCAGTCCCCACTGGAGAAGGTCTCGGTCAGTCCCCAATGGAGAATGTCTCGGTCAGTCCTCACTGGAGAACGTCTCAGTCAGTCCCCACTGGAGAATTTCTCAATCAGTCCCCACTGGAGAAGATCTCAGTCAGTCGCCACTGGAGAAGGTCTCAATCATTCCCCACTGGAGAAGATCTCATTCACTCCCCACTGGCGAAGGTTTCAGTCAGTCCCCACTGGAGAAGGTCTCAGTCAGTCCCCATCGGAATAGGTCTCAATCATTCATCATGGGAGAAGATCTCAGTCACTCCCCACGGGAGAGGGTCTCAGTCAGTCTGCAATGGAGAAGGTCTCGGCCAGTCCCCTCTGGAGAAGGTCTCAGTCAGTCCCCTCTGGAGAAAGTCTCAGAGAGTCCCCACTGGAGAAGGTCTCAGTCAGTCCCCACTGGAGAAGGTCTCAGTCAGTACCCACTGGAGAAGGTCTCAGTCAGTCCCCACTGGAGAAAGTCTCAGTCACTCCCCACTGGAGAAGGTCTCACTCAGTCCCCTCTGGAGAATGTCTCAGTCAGTACCCTCTGGAGAAGGTCTCAGCCAGTCCCCTCTGGAGAAGGTCTCAGCCAGTCCCCTTTGGAGAAGGTCTCAGCCAGTCCCCTCTGGAGAAGGTCTCAGTCAGTCCCCACTGGAGAAAGTCTCAGTCAGTCCCCTCTGGAGAAGGTCTCACTCAGTCCCCTCTGGAGAATGTCTCAGTCAGTACCCTCTGGAGAAGGTCTCAGCCAGTCCCCTCTGGAGAAGGTCTCAGCCAGTCCCCTTTGGAGAAGGTCTCAGCCAGTCCCCTCTGGAGAAGGTCTCAGTCAGTCCTCACTGGAGAAGGTCTCACTCAGTTCCCACTGGAGAAGGTCTCAGTCAGTTCCCACTTGAGAAGGTCTCAGTCAGTCCCCTCTGGAGAAGGCCTCAGTAAGTACCCTCTGGAGAAGGTCACAGTCTGTACCCACTGGAGAAGTGTCTCAGTCAGTCGCCGCTAGAGAAGGTCTCATTCAGTCCCCACTGGAGAAGGTCTCGGTCATTCCCCCTCGGAGAAGGTCTCAGCCAGTCCCCACTGGAGAAGGTCCCGGCCAGTCCCCTCTGGAAAAGATCTCGGCCAGTCCCCTCTAGAGAAGGTCTCAGTCAGTCCCCACTGGAGAACTTTTCAGTCAGTCCCCACTGGAGAAGGTCTCAGCCAGTCCCCTCCGGAGAAGGTCTCAGTCAGTCCCCACTGGAGAAGTTCTCAGAGAGTCACATCTGGAGAAGTTCTCAGTCATTCGCCACTGGTGAAGGTCTCAGTCAGTCCCCACTGGAGAAGGTCTCAGTCAGTCCCCTCTGGAGAAGGTCTCATTCAGTGCCGACTGGCGAAGGTCTCAGTCAGTCCCCACTGGAGAAGGTCTCACGCAATCCCCACTGGGGAAGGTCTCATCCAGTCCTCACTGGAGAAGGTCTCATCCAGTCCCCACTGGAGAAGGTCTCAGTCAGTCCACTCTGGAGAAGGTCTCAGTCAGCCCCCTCTGGAGAAGATCTCAGCCAGTCCCCACTGGGGAAGGTCTCATCCAATCACCACTGGGGAAGGTCTCATCCAGTCCTCACTGGAGTAGGTCTCATCCAGTCCCCACTGGAGAAGGTCTCAGTCACTCCCCTCTGGAGAAGGTCTCAGCCAGTTACCACTGGGGAAGATCTCAGTCAGTCCCCACTGGAGAATGTCTCAGTCATTCATTAGAGGAGGTCAAAGTTAGTCCCCACTGGAGCATGTCACAGTCAGTCCCCACTGGAGAAGGTCTCAGTCAGTCCCCACTACAGAAGGTCTCAGTCAGATCCCCCTGGAGAAGGTCTCAGTCAGTCCTCATAGGAGAAGGTCTCAGTCAGTCCCCACTGGAGACGTTCTCAGCCAGTCCCCACTGGAGAAGGTCTCAGCCAGTCTCCACTGGAGAAGGTCTCAGCCAGTTGCCACTGGAGAAGGTCTCAGTCAGTCCCCACTGGAGAAGGTCTCGGTCAGTCCCCACTGGAGAAGGTCTCGGTCAGTCCCCAATGGAGAAGGTCTCGGTCAGTCCCCAATGGAGAATGTCTCGGTCAGTCCCCACTGGAGAATTTCTCAGTCAGTCCCCACTGGAGAAGGTCTCAGTCAATCGCCTCTGGAGAAGGTCTCAGTCAGTACCCTCTGGAGAAGGTTTCAGTCAGTCCCCTCTGGAGAAGGTCTCAGCCAGTGCCCTCTGGAGAAGGTCTCAGTCAGTCCCCTCTGGAGAAGGTCTCAGTCATTCCCCTCTGGAGAAGGTCTCAGTCAGTCCCCTCTGGAGAAGGTCTCAGTCATTCCCCTCTGGAGAAGGTCTCAGTCAGTCCCCTCTGGAGAAGTTCTCATCCAGTGGTGACTGGAGAAGGTCTCAGTCAGTCCCCAATGGAGTAGGTCTCGGTCAGTCCCCACTGTAGAAGGTCTCGGTCAGTCCCCACTGGAGAAGATCTCAGTCAGTCGCCACTGGAGAAGTTCTCAATCATTCCCCACTGGAAAAGATCTCATTCACTCCCCACTGGCGAAGGTTTCAGTCAGTCCCCACTGGAGAAGGTCTCAGTCAGTCCTCACTGGAGAAGGTCTCACTCAGTTCCCACTGGAGAAGGTCTCAGTCAGTTCCCACTTGAGAAGGTCTCAGTCAGTCCCCTCTGGAGAAGGCATCAGTCAGTCCCCTCTGGAGAAGGTCACAGTCTGTACCCACTGGAGAAGTGTCTCAGTAAGTCGCCACTAGAGAAGGTCTCAGTCAGTCCCCACTGGAGAAGGACTCAGTCAGTCCCCACTGGAGAAGGTCTCAGTCAGTCCCCTCTGGAGAAAGTCTCTGCCAGTCTCCTCTGCTGAAGGTCTCAGTCAGTCTACACTGGAGATGGTCTCATTCAGTCCCCACTGGAGAAGGTCTCGGTCAGTCCCCCTCGGAGAAGGTCTCAGCCAGTCCCCACTGGAGAAGGTCCCGGCCAGTCCCCTCTGGAAAAGATCTCGGCCAGTCCCCTCTAGAGAAGGTCTCAGTCAGTCCCCACTGGAGAACGTTTCAGTCAGTCCCCACTGGAGAAGTTCTCAGCCAATCCCCTCTGGTAAAGGTCTCAGTCAGTCCCCACTGGAGAAGGTCTCAGAGAGTCACATCTGGAGAAGTTCTCAGTCACTCCCCACTGGGGAAGGTCTCACGCAATCCCCACTGGGGAAGGTCTCATCCAGTCCTCACTGGAGAAGGTCTCATCCAGTCCCCACTGGAGAAGGTCTCAGTCAGTCCACTCTGGAGAAGGTCTCAGTCAGCCCCCTCTGGAGAAGATCTCAGCCAGTCCCCACTGGGGAAGGTCTCATCCAATCCCCACTGGGGAAGGTCTCATCCAGTCCTCACTGGAGTAGGTCTCATCCAGTCCCCACTGGAGAAGGTCTCAGTCACTCCCCTCTGGAGAAGGTCTCAGCCAGTCACCACTGGGGAAGATCTCAGTCAGTCCCCACTGGAGAAGGTCTCAGTCATTCATTAGAGGAGGTCAAAGTTAGTCCCCACTGGAGCATGTCACAGTCAGTCCCCACTACAGAAGGTCTCAGCCAGTCTCCACTGGAGAAGGTCTCAGCCAGTCGCCACTGGAGAAGGTCTCAGTCAGTCCCCACTGGAGAAGGTCTCAGTCACTCCACACTGGAGAAGGTCTCGGTCAGTCCCCACTGGATAAGGTCTCAGTTAGTCCCCACTGGAGAAGGCCTCGGTCAGTCCCCACTGGAGAAGGTCTCGGTCAGTCCCCAATGGAGAATGTCTCGGTCAGTCCCCACTGGAGAAGGTCTCAGTCAGTCTCCTCTGGAGAAGGTCTCAATCAGTTCCCTCTGGAGAAGGTCTCATGCAGTCCCCACTGGCGAAGGTCTCAGTCAGTCCCCATCGGATAGGTCTCAATCATTCAACATGGGAGAATTTCTCAGTCACTCCCCACGGGAGAGGGTCTCAGTCAGTCCCCTCTGGAGAAGGTCTCATTCAGTGCCGACTGGAGAAGGTCTTAGTCAGTCCCCTCTGGAGAAGGTCTCAGTCAGTCCCCTCTGGAGAAGATCTCAGCCAGTCCCCACTGGGGAAGGTCTCACGCAATCCCCACTGGGGAAGGTCTCATCCAGTCCTCACTGGAGTAGGTCTCATCCAGTCCCCACTGGAGAAGGTCTCAGCCAGTCCACTCTGGAGAAGGTCTCAGTCAGTCCACTCTGGAGAAGATCTCAGCCAGTCCCCACTGGGGAAGGGCTCATCCAATCCCCACTGGGGAAGGTCTCATCCAGTCCTCACTGGAGAAGGTCTCAGTCACTCCCCTCTGGAGAAGGTCTCAGTCATTCATTAGAGGAGGTCAAAGTTAGTCCCCACTGGAGCATGTCTCAGCCAGTCCCCTCTGGAGAAGGTCTCAGACAGTCCCCTCTGGAGAATTTCTCAGTCAGTCCCCACTGGAGAATGTCTCAGTCAGTCCCCTCTGGAGAAGGTCTCAATTAGTCCCCTCTGGAGAAGGTCTCAATCAGTCCCCTCTGGAGAAGGTCTCATCAAGTCCTCACTGGAGAAGGTTTCAGCATTTCCCCACTGATGAAGTTCTCAGTCAGTCCCAACTGTAGAATGTCTCAGCCAGAGGCCACTGGAGAAAGTCTCTGCCAGTCTCCTCTGCAGAAGGTCTCAGTCAGTCTACACTGGAGAAGGTCTCATTCAGTCCCCACTGGAGAAGGTCTCAGTCAGTCCCCCTCGGAGAAGGTCTCAGCCAGTCCCCACTGGAGAAGGTCCCGGCCAGTCCCCTCTGGAAAAGATCTCGGCCAGACCCCTCTAGAGAAGGTCTCAGTCAGTCCCCACTGGAGAACTTTTCAGTCAGTCCCCACTGGAGAAGGTCTCAGCCAGTCCCCTCTGGTAAAGGTTTCAGTCAGTCCCCACTGGAGAAGGTCTCAGTCAGTCGCCACTGGAGAAGGTCTCAATCATTCATCATGGGAGAAGTTCTCAGTCAGTCCCCACGGGAGAGGGTCTCAGTCAGTCCCCTCTGGAGAAGGTCTCATTCAGTGCCGACTGGAGAAGGTTTCAGTCAGTCTCCACTGGAGAATTTCTCAGTCAGTCCCCATTGGAAATTTCTCAGTCAGTCCCCACTGGAGATGGTCTCAGTCAGTCGCCACTGGAGAACATCTCAGTCACTCCCCATCGGAGTAGGTCTCAATCATTCATCATGGGAGAATTTCTCAGTCACTCCCCACGGGAGAGGGTCTCAGTCAGTCCCCTCTAGAGAAGGTCTCATTCAGTGCCGACTGGAGAAGGTCTCATTCAGTCCCCACTGGAGAAGGTCTCAGTCAGTCCCCTCTGGAGAAAGTCTCAGTCAGTCCCCTCTGGAGAAGATCTCAGCCAATCCCCACTGGGGAAGGTCTCACGCAATCCCCACTGGGGAAGGTCTCACGCAATCCCCACTGGGGAAGGTCTCATCCAGTCCTCACTGGAGAAGGTCTCATCCAGTCCCCACTGGAGAAGGTCTCAGTCAGTCCACTCTGGAGAAGGTCTCATTCAGTGCCGACTGGAGAAGGTCTTAGTCAGTCCCCTCTGGAGAAGGTCTCAATCAGTTCCCTCTGGAGAAGGTCTCATGCAGTCCCCACTGGCGAAGGTCTCAGTCAGTCCCCATCGGAGTAGGTCTCAATCATTCAACATGGGAGAATTTCTCAGTCACTCCCCACGGGAGAGGGTCTCAGTCAGTCCCCTCTGGAGAAGGTCTCATTCAGTGCCGACTGGAGAAGGTCTTAGTCAGTCCCCTCTGGAGAAGGTCTCAGTCAGTCCCCTCTGGAGAAGATCTCAGCCAGTCCCCACTGGGGAAGGTCTCACGCAATCCCCACTGGGGAAGGTCTCATCCAGTCCTCACTGGAGTAGGTCTCATCCAGTCCCCACTGGAGAAGGTCTCAGCCAGTCCACTCTGGAGAAGGTCTCAGTCAGTCCACTCTGGAGAAGATCTCAGCCAGTCCCCACTGGGGAAGGGCTCATCCAATCCCCACTGGGGAAGGTCTCATCCAGTCCTCACTGGAGAAGGTTTCAGTCACTCCCCTCTGGAGAAGGTCTCAGTCATTCATTAGAGGAGGTCAAAGTTAGTCCCCACTGGAGCATGTCTCAGCCAGTCCCCTCTGGAGAAGGTCTCAGACAGTCCCCTCTGGAGAATTTCTCAGTCAGTCCCCACTGGAGAATGTCTCAGTCAGTCCCCTCTGGAGAAGGTCTCAATTAGTCCCCTCTGGAGAAGGTCTCAATCAGTCCCCTCTGGAGAAGGTCTCATCAAGTCCTCACTGGAGAAGGTTTCAGCATTTCCCCACTGATGAAGTTCTCAGTCAGTCCCAACTGTAGACTGTCTCAGCCAGAGGCCACTGGAGAAAGTCTCTGCCAGTCTCCTCTGCAGAAGGTCTCAGTCAGTCTACACTGGAGAAGGTCTCATTCAGTCCCCACTGGAGAAGGTCTCAGTCAGTCCCCCTCGGAGAAGGTCTCAGCCAGTCCCCACTGGAGAAGGTCCCGGCCAGTCCCCTCTGGAAAAGATCTCGGCCAGACCCCTCTAGAGAAGGTCTCAGTCAGTCCCCACTGGAGAACTTTTCAGTCAGTCCCCACTGGAGAAGGTCTCAGCCAGTCCCCTCTGGTAAAGGTTTCAGTCAGTCCCCACTGGAGAAGGTCTCAGTCAGTCGCCACTGGAGAAGGTCTCAATCATTCATCATGGGAGAAGTTCTCAGTCAGTCCCCACGGGAGAGGGTCTCAGTCAGTCCCCTCTGGAGAAGGTCTCATTCAGTGCCGACTGGAGAAGGTTTCAGTCAGTCTCCACTGGAGAATTTCTCAGTCAGTCCCCATTGGAAATTTCTCAGTCAGTCCCCACTGGAGATGGTCTCAGTCAGTCGCCACTGGAGAACATCTCAGTCACTCCCCACTGGCGAAGGTCTCAGTCAGTCCCCACTGGGGAAGGTCTCAGTCAGTCCCCATCGGAGTAGGTCTCAATCATTCATCATGGGAGAATTTCTCAGTCACTCCCCACGGGAGAGGGTCTCAGTCAGTCCCCTCTAGAGAAGGTCTCATTCAGTGCCGACTGGAGAAGGTCTCATTCAGTCCCCACTGGAGAAGGTCTCAGTCAGTCCCCTCTGGAGAAAGTCTCAGTCAGTCCCCTCTGGAGAAGATCTCAGCCAATCCCCACTGGGGAAGGTCTCACGCAATCCCCACTGGGGAAGGTCTCACGCAATCCCCACTGGGGAAGGTCTCATCCAGTCCTCACTGGAGAAGGTCTCATCCAGTCCCCACTGGAGAAGGTCTCAGTCAGTCCACTCTGGAGAAGGTCTCAGTCAGTCCCCTCTGGAGAAGATCTCAGCCAGTCCCCACTGGGGAAGGGCTCATCAAATCCCCACTGGGGAAGGTCTCATCCAGTCCTCACTGGAGTAGGTCTCATCCAGTCCCCACTGGAGAAGGTCTCAATCACTCCCCTCTGGAGAAGGTCTCAGTCATTCATTAGAGGAGGTCAAAGTTAGTCCCCACTGGAGCATGTCACAATCAGTCCCCACTGGAGAAGGTCTCAGTCAGTCCCCACTACAGAAGGTCTCAGTCAGATCCCCCTGGAGAAGGTATCAGTCAGTCCTCATAGGAGAAGGTCTCAGTCAGTCCCCACTGGAGAAAGTCTCAGCCAGTCTCCACTGGAGAAGGTCTCAGCCAGTCCCCATTGGAGCAGGTCGCAGTCAGTCGCCACTGGAGAAGGTCTCAGCCAGTCCCCATTGGAGCAGGTCGCAGTCAGTCGCCACTGGAGAAGGTCTCAGTCAGTCCCCACTGGGGAAGGTCTCGGTCAGTCCCCACTGGAGAAGGTTTCAGTCAGGCGCCTCTGGAGAAGGTCTCAGCCAGTGCCCTCTGGAGAAGGTCTCAGTCAGTCCCCTCTGGAGAAGGTCTCAGTCAGTACCCTCTGGAGAAGGTCTCAGTCAGTACCCTCTGGAGAAGTGTCTCAGTCAGTCCCCACTGGAGAAGGACTCAGTCAGTCCCCACTGGAGAAGGACTCAGTCAGTCCCCACTGGAGAAGGACTCAGTCAGTCCCCACTGGAGAAGGACTCAGTCAGTCCCCACTGGAGAAGGACTCGGTCAGTCCCCACTGGAGAAGGACTCGGTCAGTCCCCACTGGAGAAGGTCTCAGTCAGTCCCCACTGGAGAAAGTCTCAATCAGTCGCCACTGGAGATTATCTCAGCCAGACCCACTGGTGAAGGTCTCAGCCAGTCCCCACTGGAGAAGGTCTCGGTTAGTCCCCTCTGGAGAAGATCTCGGCCAGTCCCCTCTGGAGAAGGTCTCAGTCAGTCCACACTGGAGAACTTCTCAGTCAGTCCCCACTGTAGAAGGTCTCAGCCAGTCCCCTTGGAGAAGGTTTCAGTCAGTCTCCGCTGGAGAAGGTCTCAGTCCGTCGCCACTGGAGAATGTCTCAATCGAACCCACTGGAGAAGGTCTCAGTCACTCCCCTCTGGAGAAGGTCTCAGCCAGTCCCCTCTGGAGAAGGTCTCAATCAGTCCCCTCTGGAGAAGGTCTCAGCCAGTCCCCAATGGGGAAGGGCTCATCCAATCCCCACTGGGGAAGGTCTCATCCAGTCCTCACTGGAGAAGGTCTCATCCAGTCCCCACTGGAGAAAGTCTCTGCCAGTCTCCTCTGCAGAAGGTCTCAGTCAGTCTACACTGGAGAAGGTCTCATTCAGTCCCCACTGGAGAAGGTCTCGGTCAGTCCCCCTCGGAGAAGGTCTCAGGCAGTCCCCACTGGAGAAGGTCCCGGTCAGTCCCCTCTGGAAAAGATCTCGGACAGTCCCCTCTAGAGAAGGTCTCAGTCAGTCCCCACTGGAGAACTTTTCAGTCAGTCCCCACTGGAGAAGGTCTCAGCCAGACTCCTCTGGTAAAGGTTTCAGTCAGTCCCCACTGGAGAAGGTCTCAGTCAGTCCCCACTGGAGAACATTTCAGTCAGTCCCCACTGGAGAAGGTCTCAGCCAGTCCCCTCTGGTAAAGGTTTCAGTCAGTCCCCACTGGAGAATTTCTCAGTCAGTCCCCACTGGAGAATTTCTCAGTCAGTCCCCATTGGAAATTTCTCAGTCAGTCCCCACTGGGGAAGGTCTCAGTCAGTCCCCATCGGAGTAGGTCTCAATCATTCATCATGGGAGAAGTTCTCAGTCACTCCCCACGGGAGAGGGTCTCAGTCATTCGCCACTGGTGAAGGTCTCAGTCAGTCCCCACTGGAGAAGGTCTCAGTCAGTCCCCTCTGGAGAAGGTCTCATTCAGTGCCGACTGGAGAAGGTCTCAGTCAGTCCCCACTGGAGAAGGTCTCAGTCAGTCCCCTCTGGAGAAGATCTCAGCCAGTCCCCGCTGGAGAAGATCTCAGCCAGTCCCGAGTGGGGAAGGTCTCACGCAATCCCCACTGGGGAAGGTCTCATCCAGTCCTCACTGGAGAAGGTCTCATCCAGTCCCCACTGGAGAAGGTCTCAGTCAGTCCACTCTGGAGAAGGTCTCAGTCAGTCCACTCTGGTGAAGATCTCAGCCAGTAGCCACTGGGGAAGGTCTCATCCAATCCCCACTTGGGAAGGTCTCATCCAGTCCTCACTGGAGTAGGTCTCATCCAGTCCCCACTGGAGAAGGTCTCAGTCACTCCCCTCTGGAGAAGGTCTCAGCCAGTCACCACTGGGGAAGATCTCAGTCAGTCCCCACTGGAGAAGGTCTCAGTCAGTCCCCACTACAGAAGGTCTCAGTCAGATCCCCCTGGAGAAGGTCTCAGTCAGTCCTCATAGGAGAAGGTCTCAGTCAGTCCCCACTGGAGACGTTCTCAGCCAGTCCCCACTGGAGAAGTTCTCGGCCAGTCCCCTCTGGAGGAGGTCTCAGTCAGTCCCCTCTGGAGAAGGTCTCAGAGAGTCCCATCTGGAGAAGGTCTCAGTCAGTCCCCACTGGAGAAGGTCTCAGTCAGTCCCCACTGGAGAAGGTCACAGTCAGTCTCCACTGGAGAAGGTCTCAGCCAGTCCCCATTGGAGCAGGTCGCAGTCAGTCCCCATTGGAGCAGGTCGCAGTCAGTCGCAACTGGAGAAGGTCTCAGTCAGTCCCCACTGGAGAAGGTCTCGGTCAGTCCCCACTGCAGAAGGTTTCAGTCAGTACCCACTGGAGAAGGTCTCAGTCAGTACCCACTGGAGAAGGTCTCAGTCAGTCCCCTCTGGAGAAGGTCTCAGTCAGTCCCCTCTGGAGAAGGTTTCAGTCAGTCCCCTCTGGAGAAAGTCTCAGTCAGTCCCCTCTGGAGAAGGTCTCACTCAGTCCCCTCTGGAGAATGTCTCAGTCAGTCCCCTCTGGAGAAGGTCTCAGCCGGTCCCCTCTGGAGAAGGTCTCAGCCAGTCCCCTCTGGAGAAGGTCTCAGCCAGTCCCCTCTGGAGAAGGTCACAGTCTGTACCCACTGGAGAAGTGTCTCAGTCAGTCGCCACTAGGGAAGGTCTCAGTCAGTCCCCACTGGAGAAGGACTCAGTCAGTCCCGACTGGAGAAGGTCTCAGTCAGTCCCCTCTGGAGAAAGTCTCTGCCAGTCTCCTCTGCAGAAGGTCTCAGTCAGTCTACACTGGAGAAGGTCTCATTCAGTCCCCACTGGAGAAGGTCTCGGTCAGTCCCCCTCGGAGAAGGTCTCAGCCAGTCCCCACTGGAGAAGGTCCCGGCCAGTCCCCTCTGGAAAAGATCTCGGCCAGTCCCCTCTAGAGAAGGTCTCAGTCAGTCCCCACTGGAGAACTTTTCAGTCAGTCCCCACTGGTAAAGGTCTCAGTCAGTCCCCATCGGAGTAGGTCTCAATCATTCATCATGGGAGAAGTTCTCAGTCACTCCCCACGGGAGAGGGTCTCAGTCAGTCGCCACTGGAGAAGGTCTCAGTCAGTCCCCTCTGGAGAAGGTCTCAGTCAGTGCCGACTGGAGAAGGTCTCAGTCAGTCCCCACTGGAGAAGATCTCAGCCAGTCCCCACTGGAGAAGGTCTCATCCAATCCCCACTGGGGAAGGTCTCATCCAGTCCTCACTGGAGTAGGTCTCATCCAGTCCCCACTGGAGAAGGTCTCAGTCACTCCCCTCTGGAGAAGGTCTCAGCCAGTCACCACTGGGGAAGATCTCAGTCAGTCCCCACTGGAGAAGGTCTCAGTCATTCATTAGAGGAGGTCAAAGTTAGTCCCCACTGGAGCATGTCACAGTCAGTCCCCACTGGAGAAGGTCTCAGTCAGTCCCCACTACAGAAGGTCTCAGCCTGTCTCCACTGGAGAAGGTCTCAGCCAGTCGCCACTGGAGAAGGTCTCAGTCAGTCCCCACTGGAGAAGGTCTCAATCACTCCACACTGGAGAAGGTCTCGGTCAGTCCCCACTGGATAAGGTCTCAGTCAGTCCCCACTGGAGAAGGCCTCGGTCAGTCCCCACTGGAGAAGGTCTCGGTCAGTCCCCACTGGAGAAGGTCTCGGTCAGTCCCCACTGGAGAAGGTCTCAGTCAGTCCCCACTGGAGAAGGTATCAGTCAGTCCCCACTGGAGAAGATCTCAGTCAGTCGCCACTGGAGAAGGTCTCAGTCAGTCCCCACTGGAGAAGGTCTCAGTCAGTCCCCATCGGAATAGGTCTCAATCATTCATCATGGGAGAAGATCTCAGTCACTCCCCACGGGAGAGGGTCTCAGTCAGTCTGCACAGGCGAAGGTCTCGGCCAGTCCCCTCTGGAGAAGGTCTCAGTCAGTCCCCTCTGGAGAAGGTCTCAGAGAGTCACATCTGGAGAAGGTCTCAGTCAGTCCCCACTGGAGAAGGTCTTAGTCAGTCCCCACTGGAGAAGGTCTCAGTCAGTCCCGACTGGAGAAGATCTCAGTCAGTCCCCTCCATGAAGGTCTCATCCAGTCCCCTCTGGAGAAGGTCTCAGCCAGTCCCCTCTGGAGACGGTCTCAGTCAGTCCCCACTGGAGAGGGTCACAGTCAGTACCCACTGGAGAAGGTCTCAGTCAGTACCCACTGGAGAAGGTCTCAGTCAGTCCCCTCTGGAGAATGTCTCAGTCAGTACCCTCTGGAGACGGTCTCAGCCAGTCCCCTCTGGAGAAGGTCTCAGCCAGTCCCCTCTGGAGAAGGTCTCAGCCAGTCCCCTCTGGAGAAGGTCTCAGTCAGTCCTCACTGGAGAAGGTCTCAGTCAGTTCCCACTTGAGAAGGTCTCAGTCAGTCCCCTCTGGAGAAGGCCTCAGTCAGTATCCTCTGGAGAAGGTCACAGTCTGTACCCACTGGAGAAGTGTCTCAGTCAGTCGCCACTAGAGAAGGTCTCAGTCAGTCCCCACTGGAGAAGGACTCAGTCAGTCCCGACTGGAGAAGGTCTCAGTCAGTCCCCTCTGGAGAAGGTCTCAGTCATTCCCCTCTGGAGAAGGTCTCAGTCAGTCCGAACTGGAGAAGGTCTCAGTCAGTCCCCACTGTAGAAGGACTCACAGAGCTGTTGGGGCCGGGGCGGAGGGGGGTGGGGAGACTTAAAACAATCACTGTCACTAGAGATAAAGTAGTAGGCAAGCCAATGGGACTAAAGGTGGACAAGTCCACTGAACCTGATGGCTTGCATGCTCGTGTCTTAAGAGAGCTGACTGCAGAGATAGCGGATGCAGCCAGTGGTTGTGATCTACCAAAATTCGTTGAATTCTGGAGAGGCTTCAGCGGACTTGGAAGCCACAGATATAACACCCCATTCAATAAAGAGGGGGACAGAAAGCAGGAAACTAAGTTGGGTGGCAGTGTGAGCTGCGAGGAAAATGCTATGAGGTTGCAGAATGACTTGGATAGATTAGGTGAGTGGGCAAATGCATGGCAGATGAAGTATAATGTGGATAAATGTGAGGTTATCCACTTTGGTGGTAAACACAGAGAGACAGGCTATTATCTGAATGGTGACAGATTAGGAAAAGGGGAGGTGCAACGAGACCTGGGTGTCATGGTACATCAGTCATTGAAGGTTGGCATGCAGGTACAGCAGGCGGTTAAGAAAGCAAATGGCATGTTGGCCTTCATAGCGAGGGGATTTGAGTACAGGGGCAGGGAGGTGTTGCTACAGTTCTACAGGGCCTTGGTGAGGCCACACTTGGAGTATTGTGTACAGTTTTGGTCTCCTAACTTGAGGAAGGACATTCTTGCTATTGAGGGAGTGCAGCAAAGATTCACCAGACTGATTCCTGGGATGGTGGAACTGACCTATCAAGAAAGACTGGATCAACTGGGCTTAATTCACTGGAGTTCAGAAGAGTGAGAGGGGACCTCATAGAAACGTTTAAAAGTCTGACGGGTGTAGACAGGTTAGATGCAGGAAGAATGTTCCCAATGTTGGGGAAGTCCAGAACCAGGGGTCACAGTCTAAGGGTAAGGGGTAAGCCATTTAGGACCGAGATGAGGAGAAACTTCTTCACCCAGAGAGTGGTGAACCTGTGGAATTCTCTACCACAGAAAGTAGTTGAGGTCAATTCACTAAATATATTCAAAAGGGAGTTAGATGAAGTCCTTGCTACTAGGGGGATCAAGGGGTATGGCGAGAAAGCAGGAATGGGGTACTGAAGTTGCATGTTCAGCCATGAACTCATTGAATGGCGGTGCAGGCTAGAAAGGCCGAATGGCCTACTCCTGCACCTATTTTCTATGTTTCTATGTTTCTATGTTTCTAACTATAGATTAGTTAGCCTAACATCTGTCATTGAGAAAATGCTGGAGTCTGTCATTAAGGAAGTATTTGCAGGACATTTAGAAAATCATAATGCCATCAAGCAGAGTCAGCATGCTTTTATGGAAGGGAAATCATGTTTGACATATTCACTGACGTATTTGAGAATGTAACTAGCAGAGTTGGCAAAGGGGAACCACCTGATTTCGTGTATCTGGATTTCCATAAAGCAATCAATAAGTTGCCACACAAAAGGTTACTGCACAAGATAAGATCTCACGTGGTAAAGGATTGGCTAACTAACAGAAAGCAGAGATTCAGGATAAATGGATCATTTTCAAGTTCGCAAACTGTAACTATTGGGGTGCCACAGGGATCAGTGCTGGGGCTTCAACTATTTACAATTTATATTAATGACTTGGACGAAGGGACCGAGTGTAACGCAGCCAAATTTGCTGGTGATAGGTGGGAAAGCATGTACTGAAATAATGTACAACGGAAGATAGATAGGCTCGGTGAGTGGACAAAAATTTGGCAGATGTGGGAAAATGTGAGGTTATCTACTTTGGTGGTAAAAATAAAGAAACAAATTAATATTTAAATGGGGAGTGATTACAAAATGCTTTAGTACAGAGTGATCTGCGTTTCTTGTACATGAAACGCAAAAGATTAGCATGCAGGTAACAGCACCTAATTAGGAAGGCAGCTGGAATATTGGCAAGAGGGGAGTACAGATTTAGAGAAGACCTACTCCAACTGTACAGGACGTTGGTAAGACCACACCTGGAGTACTGCGTACAATTTGGGTCTCCTGATTTAAGGAAGGATACACTTGCATTGGAGGCAACTCAGAGAAGGTTCACGAGGTGGTTCCTGAGATGACAGTGTTGTCATGTGAAGAAAGGTTGAGCAGGTTCGGCCGATAATCATTGGAGTTTAGAAGAATGAGAGGTGACCTTAATGAAACAAAAGAGATTTTGAGGGGGCTTGACAGGTTAGAGGCAGGAAGGATATTTCCCCTCATGGGGAATCCAGAACGAGGGGCCTAATTTCCGAATAAAGGGTCACCCATTTAAAACAGATATGAGGAGGAATTTCTTCCCTCTAAACCGTCTACCAATTACTTTAAATTTATGCTCCCTGGTTATTGACCCATTTGCTAAGAGAAATATGCCCTTTCTATCCGCGATATCTAACACTCTCATAATTTTATACACCTCAATAACGTTTCCCCGCACCCTCCTCTGTTCCAAGGAAAACAAACCCAGCCTATCCAATCTTTCCTCATAGTTAAGATGCTACATTTCTGTCAAAATCTCCTCTATCATCTGCAGTGCCATCACATCTTTCCAGTAATGCAGTGACCAGAACTACTCGCAATACTGTAGCTGTGGCCTAACTATTGTTTTGTACAGTTCAAGCATAACCCCACCCTGCTCTTGTATTTTATGCCTCGGCTAATAAAGGCAAGCATTCCGTATGCCTTCTTAACCATCTTATCTAGCTAGCCTACTACCTTCAGGGATCTGTGGACATGCACTCCAAGTTCCCTTTGTTTCTCTACTTCCCAGTGTCCTACAATTTAATGTGAATTCCCTTTCCTTGTTAGTCCTCCCCAAATTCATTACCGCACACTTCTCCGGATTGAGTTCCATTTGCCACTGTCCTGCCCACCTGACCAGTTGCTTGATATCTTCCTGCAGTCTACAGCTTTCTACTTCATTATCAACCATGCAGCCGATTTTAGTATCATCTGCAAACTTCTTAATCATACCCCTTATATTCAAGTCTAGATCATTGATGTATACCACAAAAAGCAAGGGCCCTGGTACTGAGCCCGATGGAACCCCACTGGAAACAGCCTTCCAGTAACAAAAAAGTCCATCAGCCGTTACACTCTGCTTCCTGCCTTTGAGCCCGTTTTGGATCCAACTTGCTACTTTGCATTGTATCCCATGGGCTTTTACTTTCATAACCAGTCTAACATGTGGGACCGTGTCAAGAACCTTGCTAATATCCATATACAGCAGATCAAAGGCACTATCCTCATCGACCTTCCTTGCTACCTCCTCAAAAAATTCAATCAAGTTAGTCAGACATGACCTCCCCTTAACAAATCCGTGCTGACTGTCCTTGATTAATCCACGTCTTTCTCAATCAAGAATTATCCAGTCCTTCAGAATACATTCCAATAATTTTCCCACCACCGAGTTTAGGCTGACTGACCTATAATTTCTTGGTCTATCTCTTTCTCCCTTCTTAAACAAAGGTGCTACATTAGCAGTCCTCCAGTCCTCCGGCACAACACCTGAAGCAAGAGAGGATTGGAAAATGATGCTCAGAGCCTCTGCTATTTCCTCTTTTGCTTCGGTTAACAGCCTGGGATACATTTCATCCACCCTGGGGACGTATCCACTTTCAAAGCTGCTAAACCCTTTAATACTTCCTCTCTTGTGATGTTTATTTCATCTAATAATTCACACTCCTGCTCCCTGATAGCAATGTCTGCATCACCCTTCTCTTTTGTGAAATCAGATGCAAAGTATTCATTAAGAACCATACACATGTCTCCTGCCTCCACACACAGATTACCCTCATGGTCTCTAATAGGCCTTACTGTTTCTTTAGTTATTATCTTGCTCTTAATAAAGTTATAAAACATCTTTGGGTTTTCCTTGATTTTACTTGCCAAAAAACGTTCCTGCTCTCTCTTTGCTTTCCTAATATCCTTTTTAATTTCACTCTACACATTCTATACTTCTCTCGAGATTCTGCATGATTTAGCCCTGCGTATCTGTCATCTGCATTAGTCGCACCCTTGTTCCTTAAGGGCACATATTTAGGTTGAACTTTTCGGAAATCCTCCTTGAATGCTTCCCACTGCTTTGACACTGATTTGCCTTCAAATGGCTGTTTCCAATCCACTATGGCTAGATCATCTCTCAGCTTAGAAAAATTGGCTTTTCCCCAATTTAGAACTTTTATTTTCTGCCGATCCTTGTCCTTTTCCATAACTACCTTAAATCTATCTGAATTATGGTTACGAACACCTAAATGTTCACCCACTGATACCCCTTCCACCTGCCCAGCTTCATTCCCTAAACCTAAATGCAGAACCGCCCCTTCCAGTGTTTCCTTTGCTACATCCTGACTAAAAAGGTTCTGCTGAATGCATTTTAAGAATTCTGCACCCTCTATACCCTTCACACTAATTTTATCCCAGTTAATATTAGAGTAGTTGAAATCCCCTACTATTTTTTGTACTTCAGAGATTTGGCTACATAATTGCTCTCCTATTTCCCTCTCACTGTTTGGGGGTCAATAGTACACTCCCATCAGTGTGACCATTCCTTTTTTGTTTCTTAGTTCGACCCATATAGCCTCGCTTGATGATCCCTCCAACATATCATCCCTCCTCACAGGTGTAATAGTTTATTTAATCAAAACGGCGACTCCCCCCTCCCTTTTTACCACCCTCTCTTTCCCGTCTGAAAATCCTGTAACCAGGAACGTTGAGCTCCCATACCTGCCCCTCTTTTAGCCATGACTCTATAATAGCTATAATATCATACTCCTGTGTCTAGTGCTCTCAGCTCATCTGCCTCATTCGCTATACACCTTGCATTGAAGTATGTACCATTTCGTGCAGCCAAACCTCGTTGTTGATGACTTTGTAGCCCTTGTTTCCTCTGTCCTTCAAATTCACTTACTATGTTTTTGCTTTCCAATTCCACCATTACTTCCCTCCCTATTGAATCTATTCTCAGGTTCCCATCCTCCTGTCAAGCTAGTTTAATCCCTGCCCAACAGTACTAGAAAACCACCCCGTGAGGATATTGGCCTCAGCTCTTGTTGAGGTGCAACCAGTCCGGCTTGTACAGGTCCCACCTCACAATACCTTAGGAATTTAAGGCCCTCCCTCCTGCATTATCTCTTCAGCCACGCATTCTATTGCATGCTCTATCCTCTTATTCCTGTAGTCGCTAGCTAGTGGCACCGGGAGTAATCTAGAGATTACTACCTTTGAGGTCCTGCTTTTTAATCTCTCTCCTAGCTCCCTAAGCTCTGCCTGCAGGATCTCATCCCTCTTTCTACCTATATCATTGGTACCGATATGGACCACAACCTCGGGCTTTTCACCCTCTCCCCCCAGAATGTCTTGCAGCCGCTCGGTGACATCCTTCACCCTGGCACCAGGGAGGCAACATACCATCCTGGAGTAATGTCTGCAGCCACAGAAATGCCTGCCTGCTCCACTAACTATTGAATCCTCTACCACTATAGCTCTTCCATTCTTCTTCCTACGCACCACCCCCCCTCCCCCCCACCCCACTCTGTGCAGCTGAGCCACTCGTGGTGCTCTGGACTTGCTTCTGGCTGCATTCCCCAAAGGCACCATCGCCCTCGCCAGTACTCAGAAGAGAATACCGGTTGGAGAGCGAGATGGACTCAGGGGACGCCTGCACTACCTGCCTACTCCTCCTCTTCTGTCCAACGGTCAGCCACTCTCTCTCTCTCTCTCTCCCTACACACTCTTAAGCTGTGGATTGACCACTTCTAGAAACGTGCTATCCACGTAGCTCTCAGCCTCACGGGCGTATTGTAATGACTCGAGCCACAGCTCAAGCTTCAAAACCCCGAGTTTGAGCTGCAGTAGCTGGTGACATTTCCTGCACATGTGGTTGTGCAGGCTATGCAAAGCATCCAGAACTTGTCACGTGGCACAGGTTGTGCACTACACGGGGCTGAATTGCCCTGCCATGCTTCTTCAAATATTTCCCTTTATTTTATAGGCTATGAACTAACTTAGCGGGAATAACCTTAAAATTTACAAAAATACACTCACCAGCTACTGATCAATCATCTTCCCTTGTGACTGCGTCAAAGTTTCAACTCTGAACATCACTTTTTCAAAATCTACCTCTGTTGATTTGCTGCAGCTGCAGACTGCTCTGTGCTCCTCCGATACTGCCGCCGCTGTTTAAACCTGGTCAGGTGGCTCCCTTGGTGCTCACCGCTCCTCCGATACTGCCGCCGCTGTTTAAACCTGGTCAGGTGGCTCCCTTGGTGCTCACCGCTCCTCCGATACTGCCGCCGCTGTTAAAACCTGGTCAGGTCGCTCCCTTGGTGCTCGGCAAATCCCATCAGGCAGAGGCCTCGGTCAGTCCCCTCTGGAGGGCTTCTCGGTCAGTCCCCTCTGGAAGAGAACTCGGACCGTCCCCTCTGGAGGAGGTCTCGGTTAGTCCCCTCTGGAAGAGGTTGGTCCCCTCTTGAGGAGTCTTCATTTGTTCTGCTCTGGAGGAAGTCTCTTCGGCCCCCTCTGGATGAAACTTCTCCAAAGATTCCTCTTCCCCAAACTTTCTTTCCCTGCATCTTCTCATTGCTGTTTTCCAGTGATGCAGAAAATTGATTAAAACGAAGTACAATGAGTAAAGACACTGCACGGGCCCAGGGCCCCCTCTCTCTCACTCTCACTCTCACTCAGTTATATGAACAATTTCTCAGAAGCATTTATCAACCAATCCCAGTTACAAAGCAGAGAAACTGAAGAGCAGAATATTGAGAGACAAGATAGACGTTGAGGACACACTGGGGGACAAGACTGAAAGGTTTTTCTTCCACAGGGTGGGGGAGGCTCACCCGTCCTTGGGGTCCCCAACCAGGGGTGATCACATCCAATCACCATCTTACCTGGAGACACCCCAAGCAGGGACCCAGTAATTGAGGCACACCCCATCAAGGGACCCAAACACCACCACACCCAGAGACCCACTTAAGCAGATTCCAACCAATCAAGACACAACCCACCCAGAGACCAATCCGCCCAGTGACCCTTCTACCCACAAACCGAGACACACCCCACACTGGGACCCACCAACTGAGACAACTCACATAATGGGACACACTCACCAGAAGACCCGCCAACCTGGGCACCCACCAACCAAGCCACACCCCACATTCGGACAGCGCCACCCATAAACCAGCTCACACCAAGACCAAACTGCCCAGCCACACACCAATCGAGATATACCCCTCACTGGTTTAGGCCCATCCAAACACCACCGCACACAAAGATACACCCATTCAGCGACTCGCCAACCGAGAGACGCCCCACACTGGGACAGACCCAATTAGACGTTACCCCACCTGGAGACCCACTCGCACAGTGACCCACCAACCGAGCCATACCCCACAGTGGGACAGACCCACCCAGACACCACACCAGTCAAAGACCCACCAACCGGGCACGCACCTACCGAACCACAACCCAAGCACCACCCCAGCCAGAGACCCATCCACCCAGGAAACGACCTACTGAGACACACCCCACGCTTGGCCCCACCCACGCAGGTGAGCAGTTTGTAGACTGCAGGCTGAAGCTCCTCCTCAGAGCCTTTGACATGTTGGTATATCACTCTTGCATGCCCTGTATTTCTGCCCATTCTCATGTTAATCCGGGCTAATGTTGTCCAGGACCGGCTGCTTTGTTCAGGAATATTTTAGGGACTGTTCATTGATTTTAAACCTTAGTATTAGTTGTGAATATTACTGCTGTTTAAAATAGTCCTAAATAGTGATCCCACTCGCAGGCCCTCCACAGAGCTGGGCCAAGAACAGGCTTCACGGAAAGAGTTCGATTCTACCCACGACTCGCACCGAAACACACAGGGCTGGAAGAAACACATGTGAAATGGGATCGAATCCTTTCTAAACCTTTCCCCTCCGCCCCTGCTCCAACCCCCTCTGTGTGTATTACAAGTCTGGGATCATCCTTTCCCTCCCTCTCCTGTTTCACACTCCCCTGTAACTGCTGATTGTCTGGTACATTCCATCTCCTCCAGAAAGTGACGAACTTTCCCTATGAACTGGGTTTAACGTGTTGATTCATAGAAGCATAGAATCATCATCATCATCATGATCGTAGGCAGTCCCTCGGTTCCACTCTTACAATGAGTCCTTAGCTGGCTGAACAGTCCAATACGGGAGCCAAAATCCCTGCCACAGGTGGAACAGGCAGTCGTTGAGGGTAAGGAAGGGTTGGACAGGTTTGCCGCGCATTCATTCTGCTGCCTGCGCTTGTTTTCTGCATGCATTCGGCGATGAGACTCGAGGCTCTCAGCGCCCTCCCGGATGCACTTCTTCCACTCAGGGCGGTCTTTGGCCAGGGACTCCCAGGTGTCATTGGGGATGCTACACTTTATCAGGGAGGCTTTGAGGGTGTCCTTGTAACGTTTCCTCTGCCCACCTTTGGCTCGTTTTCCATGAAGGAGTTCAGAGTAGAGCACTTGCTTTGGGAGTCTCGTGTCTGGCATGCAGGCAATGTGGCCTGCCCAGCGGAGCTGATCAAGTGTGGTCAGTGCTTCAATGCTGGGGATATTGGCCTGGTCGAGGACGCTAATGTTGGCCGGCAGTGCTGTGCGGCGAGGACAGGCTGGTGGAGGACCTTTGTCTTGCGGATGTTTAGCGTAAGGCCCATGCTTTCGTATGCCTCAGTAAATATGTAGATATATCCTGGAGTTCAACCTCTGAATGTACACAGACACAGGCGTCGTCCGCATATTGTAGCATGACGACACAGTTTAGGGTGGTCTTGAACTTGGCCTGGAGGTGGCGAAGGTTGAACAAGTTCCCGCTGGTTCTGTAGTTTAGTTCCACTCCAGCGGAATACCACAGGAAGTAACTTACTATTAACTTTCATTTTAAACTTTTAAATAACATAAGAAACTTTTATAACTTCGGGAGAAACTTTTAAACAACTTGGAGAAACGTTTAAAACCTCTGGATTAACTTTTAAACATCTTGGGAAAACTTTTAAAACTTCGGGAGAAATTTTTAAAACTTCTGGAGAAGCATAGAATAATAGAATGGTAACAGCACAGAAGGAGGCCTTCGCCCAATCGATCTCATGCCGGCTCTCTGCAAGAGCACTTTACCTATTCCCATTTCCCTGACCTTTTCCTGCACATTTTTCAGTCGGTACTGATACACTTCCATTTTGAAAGCCACGATTGAGCCTGCCTCCACCATCCTTTTAGGCAGTGCATTCCAGATCATAACCACTCATTGCAAAAAAAGGTTTTCCCTCATGTCGCCTTTGAAGCTTCTGCCAATCATCTTAAATCTCTGTCCTCTGGTTCTCGACCCTTCCGCCAATGGGAACATTTTATATTTATCTACTCTTCCCGGAGCCCTCATGATTTTGAACAGCTCGATAAAATCTCCTCTCAACCTTCTCTGCTTTAAGTAGAACAACCCCAGCCTCACCACTGTCTCCACGTAACCGAAGTCCCTCATTCTTGGAAGCATTCTTGTAAATCTTGTCTCTACCCTCTCAAAGGGCTTCACATCCTTCCTACAATGCGGTGCCTAGATGTGGGCACAGTACTTCATTAGAGGCCGAACCAGTATTTCATAAATGATCATCATAACTTCCTTGCTTTTGTAACTTCTGCCTTCATTTATGAAACGCAGGATGCCGTATGCTTTTTTAACCACTTTCTCAACCATCCCTGCCACATTCATCTATTTAGGAGCATGTCCCCCTAGGTTCCTCTGATCCTGCACCCCATTAGAATTGTACCCTTTAATTTAGATTGCTTCTCCTCGTTCTTCCGACCAACATGTATCACTTCGCACATTTACGCTTTAAATTTAATCTGCCATATGTCCGCCCATTCCACCAGCCTGTCTATGTCTTTTGAAGTCTCTCCCAATCCTCCTCAATTATATTTCAAAGTTTTGTGTGATCTGCAAACTTTGAAATTGTGCCGTGTACACCCAAGTTCAAGTCATTAATATATATTAACAAAAGCAGTAGTCCTAGTACCGACCCCTGGGGAACACCACAGTATACCTTCCTCCAGTTCAGTTCACCACTACTCTCTTAGATCGAAATTGCCCTCCCCCCCCCCCCCCCGCCCAAAACGCGGCGCACGCACCCAGTTTCAATGGTATTTACTGCAGGTGTGGTTGAGGTCGCCACTTGAGCGAAATTTGGCTCTTTGTTTTTTTTTTAATTCAAATTCGGAAGTCGTTCTTAATGGGCGTGATTACTACATGAGGCGGATGGATACGTGGCAGTGGCAACACCAAGGGCGAGGTTGAGGGCGGTGCGGAGTAACCGCCACGTGACATCATCACAACGCAACATCACCACGGATCTCCCCTTCACATAAAGAGGAGAGCCTTCACAATTAAAACTTCGGCCCACTGGACCACCAGGGGGGAATTCGGCCGGGCCAGCGGCCTAGAACCCAAGAAGGGGTGCCAGATTGCCTGTTGGTGGCCCAGCCGAACCTGGAGGCATAATTGTCGGGATGACATGGTAGTCGGGCAAAAAAGTAATCATGGCGGCATCTCCATTAACGGAAGCTACACCGCCATTGCAGAAGATCACAGCCTCAAGGGACCATCAGGAAAAAAACAGGTTTTGGCACCGCTGGGCAGGCTAAAGATTTTCAGAGCGTAATGTTGCCATCGGGGCGGGGTGGGTAGACCGGGGGTGCATACGGTGATGACGCACTTAACATGGATCCTCAGCAGCGGAGAGCTAGGGGGGATTGGAGCACCACCGGGAAACCTCGATGGGCAATTGGGCTATACGCAGCCATTCTATGAAAAGTCGATGGGAAATTCACTCCGCTGCATTGCTGCCGATTTACAGTGGCAACAGGTATTAAGGAGAGGGGCAATTTCGGCCCGTTTCCGTCACTTAGATAATTTCGTATCCATGTTGTCACTGACCCTTTTATTCCATGAACTTCAACCTAGCTGGCACTTTGTCAAATGCCTTTTCGAAGTCCATGTACATACCACATCATCTGTGTCGCCCTCATCAACCCTCTGTTATCTAATCAAAAAACTCCATCATGTAATTTGAACATGATTCGCCTTTGACAAATCAGTGCTGGCTTTCCTTAATAAATTGACTGTTTCAATTGACTGTTCATTTTCTCTCGGAATATCCTTTCTAAAAACTTCCCCATCACCGAGGTTAAACTGACTGTCCTGTAATTTTTCGGTTTATTTTTACACTCTTTTTAAACAAGTGTGAAACATTTACAACTCTCCAGACCCCTGGCTCCAACCTGCATCGAAGGAGGATTGCAATATTATGGTCAGTACCTCCGCAATTTCCAGCTTTACTTCCCTCAGAATCGGTCCTGGTGACTTGTCTACTTTTAAGTACAGCCAGAATTTCTATTACCCCGTCCTTATCAATTTTTATCGCATTCAGTATCTCAACTACCTCCACTTTCACTGTGACCTTGGCAGCATCTTCTTTCTTGTTTCAGGCAGAACCAAAGTACTCAATTAGACCTCAGCCTATACTATGCCTTCATGCATAGGTCTCCTTGAGGTCCCTAATCGGCCCCATCTTACTAACTGTTTACTATTTATTTGCCTATATAATACTTTGAGATTCCCTTTTACGTTAGCTAAATTCTACGGAATCGAAATTGAACAGCACTAGAACCATAAGCTCGCACAGGTGAGAAATGGATCAGAGTTCGACAGACATCACGTGGGGCCCAAAGCTTCCAGATTGAGGGTTGAGGGTTACCAAATATCACAAATCAGATATCCCAGGTCATTTTTTGAACAGTACTGAGGCGATATAACATATACAATGTGAGTAACAGGAAATGGGGGATGAAATGGAGATTGCCATGTGCAAGGTATTTGACCATTTCCCCGTCTCTCTCTGCCTGTGAATGGCAAGTTAAGTCCTTGCATCAAACTAGCTGAGCGCGCATGTTATTGATTGAAAATAACTGAGCTGTTGCTGCGGGAGCCTAACACTAACCGATACTCTCATGGCCAAGTCCAGAATGTACGTAATTAGACCCCGGCATATTGGGTGCAATTATCGGACTAAAAGTCAGTGTTTTAGAGCTCTTGGATAGTCTGTATCACCCCTTTACCGCTGGAAGCTGGGGTCTGATCAGCTCACGATACAGGATGGTCAGGTTCAATAATGGCGTATTGTTATCATACTAATGTTAATGCTAGCTTTAATACCTCGCCGGCCAGAATCTGACTTTTGCACAGAATTCAAATGCTGACATTTGAAGGCTCTGTGTCTTAATGCAAGGAGTATCCGTAATAAGTTGGATGAACTAACTGTGCAAATAGATGTTAACAAATATGATGTCATTGGGATTACAGAGACGTGGCTCCAGGATGATCAGGGCTGGGAACTCAACATCCAAGGGTATTCAACATTCAGGAAGGATAGAATAAAAGGAAAAGGAGGTGTGGTTAAAGAGGAGATTAATGCAATAGTTAGGAAGGACATTAGCTTGGATGATGTGGACTCTATATGGGTAGAGCTGCAGAACACCAAAGGGCAAAAAACGTTAGTGGGAGTTTTGTACAGACTTCCAAACAGTAGTAGTGATGTTGGGGAGGGCATCAAACAGGAAATTAGGAGTGCATGCAATAAAGGTGCAGCAGTTATCATGGGTGACTTTAATATGCATATAGATTGGGCTAACCAAATTGGAAGCAATACGATGGAGGAGGATTTCCTGGAGTGCATAAGGGATGGTTTTCTAGACCAATATGTCGAGGAACCAACTAGGGGGGTGGCCATCTTATACTGGGTGTTGTGTAATGAGAGAGGATTAATTAGCGATCTCGTTGTGCGAGGCCCCTTGGGGAAGAGTTGCCATAATATGGTGGAATTCTACATTAGGATGGAGAAAGAAACAGTTAATTCAGAGACCATGGTCCAGAACTTAAAGAAGGGTAACTTTGAATGTATGAGGCGTGAATTGGCTAGGATAGATTGGCGAATGATACTGAAGGGGTTGACAGTGGATGGGCCATGGCAGACATTTAGAGACCACATGGATGAACTACAACAATTGTACATCCCTGTCTGGCGTAAAAATAAAAAAGGGAAGGTGGCTCAACCGTGGCTATCAAGGGAAATCAGGGATAGTATTAAAGCCAAGGAAGTGGCATAAAAATTAGCCAGAAATAGCAATGAACCAGGGGAATCAGAATCAGGGGAAGTCATAACAGGGAACAAAGAAATGGCAGACCAATTGAACAAGTACTTTGGTTCGGTATTCACTAAGGAGGACACAAACAAGCTTCCGGATATAAAAGGGGTCAGAGGGTCTAGTAGAAAGGAGGAACTGAGGGAAATCCTTATTAGTCGGGAAATTGTGTTGGGGAAATTGATGGGATTGAAGGCCGATAATTCCCCAGGGCCTGATGGTCTGCATCCCAGAGTACTTAAGGAAGTGGCCTTGGAAATAGCGGATGCATTGACAGTCATTTTCCAACATTCCATAGACTCTGGATCAGTTCCTATGGAGTGGGGGGTAGCCAATGTAACCCCACTTTTTAAAAAAGAAGGGAGAGAGAAAACACGGAAATGTAGACTGGTCAGCCTGACATCGGTAGTGGGTAAAATGATGGAATCAATTATTAAGGATGTCATAGCAGCGCATTTGGAAAGAGGTGAGATGGTAAGTCCAAGTCAGCATGGATTTGTGAAAGGGAAATCATGCTTGACAAATCTTCTGGTATATTTTTGAGAATGTTTCCAGTAGAGTGTACAAGGGAGAACCAGTTGATGCGGTGTATTTGGACTTTCAGAAGGCTTTTGATAAGGTCCCACACAAGAGATTAATGTGCAAAGTTAAAGCACATGGGATTGGGGGTAGTGTGCTGACGTGGATTGAGAACTGGTTGTCAGACAGGAAGCAAAGAGTAGGAGTAAACGGGTACTTTTCAGAATGGCAGGCAGTGACTAGTGGAGTGCCGCAAGGTTCTGTGCTGGGGCCCCAGCTGTTTACATTGTACATTAATGATTTAGACGAGGGGATTGAATGTAGTATCTCCAAATTTACGGGTGACACTAAGTTGGGTGGCAGTGTGGGCTGCGAGGAGGATGCTATGAGGCTGCAGAGTGATTTGGATAGTTTAGGTGAGTGGGTAAATGCAAGGCAGATGATGTATAATGTGGATAAATGTGAAGATATCCACTTTGGTGGTTAAATACAGAGAGACAGACTATTATCAGAATGGTGACAGATTAGGAAAAGGGGAGGTGCAACGAGACCTGGGTGTCATGGTACATCAGTCATTGAAGGTTGGCATGCAGGTGGTTAAGAAAGCAAATTGCATGTTGGCCTTCATAGCGAGGAGATTTGTGTACAGGGGCAGGGAGGTGTTGCTACAGTTGTACAGGGCCTTGGTGAGGCCACACCTGGAGTATTGTGTACAGTTTTGGTCTCCTAACTTGAGGAAGGACATTCTTGCTATTGAGGGAGTGCAGCGAAAGTTCACCAGACTGATTCCCGGGGTGGTGAGACTGACCTATCAAGATAGACTGGATCAACTGGGCTTGTATTCACTGGAGTTCAGAAGAATGAGGGGATCTCATAGAAACATTTAACATTTTGACGGGCTTAAACAGTTTAGAAGCAGGAAGAATATTCCCAATGTTGGGGAGGTCCAGAACCAGGTGTCACAGTCTAAGGATAAGCGGTAAGCCATTTAGGAACGAGAGGAGGAGAAACCTCTTCACCCAGAGAGTGGTGAACCTGTGGAATTCTCTACCACAGAAAGTTGTTGAGGCCAATTCACTAAATATATTCAAAAAGGAGTTAGATGTAGTCCTTACTTCTATGGGAATCAAGGGGTATGGTGAGAAAGCAGGAATGGTGTACTGAAGTTGCATGTTCAGCCATGAACTCATTGAATGGCGGTGCATGCTCGAAGGGCCGAAGGGCCTACTCCTGCACCTATTTTCTATGTTTCTGGCGTACTCTCATGGCCACGTTGCATGGGCAGCGAATGGTGTAAGGCCCTGTGCAATGCTTTTGTTGTTGTTAGCATCGATATAAAAGGACATTATTGAGCGGGAATAAAATCCATACATTGATGGGCCAGTAACAGGGGAGTGTTGGGATGGACCAAGTAAGTTTACCAACCCGTACACGGTTAGCCCGCTATATGGTCCGGTTGAGACGATGAGGGAAAAAGACCCGGCAGAAATGGAGAGTTCTGTGTGTGTGCTGTCGAGAAAATTAACAAGTGTGTTCAGAATTAAATAGTGATTCATGCGCTAGTTGGTAAGGAATGCAATACCTTAAAGGCACTGGAGGGTCGCATTCAACAACTGGTGAAAGATTAGAGAATGGGGAGGCTGACTGGAAGGCAGTTGCAACTCTGTTCCAAGCACAGGGACAAGCCGGCCTGCGACAACATCTGAAGCATTTAGAAAGGAAACTAAGAGGTACGGGAGGAAGTTAGGCCATTGCAGAAATAGGCGACTCAACATAGGCAGTGTGAGCATGTAGTATAGGACTCCCCGATACACCTACACACTCAGATGGCCAGTAAGACTCACAGACTGACAGCAGTGAAAGAGGAACACGAGTATTTAAGATTCAGGGTGGACAAACAGAAGAGCAAGTTGTACGAGCTGGTAGTTACCATTTGTATCATAGCAGATATGATAAAGAAGGATCAGAACCTGCCAGGTGGGGGATCCTGCCACGCTGCCCTCCAGTAGATTATGGACCATTTAAGGAACTAATAAAATCCATCAGGACATGGACTGTGAGTTTGAGACCCTGAATCAGTTCAGAATGGAATTAAATAGCGAACATCCGACATTGAAACTTGGTTTAAGATGAAAAAGAATAAATGAGTTTATGATGGAACAAAGAATGAGAAGAGGATGATCCAGGCTCTGTTCTGTAGAAGTTATTTTGTTTTCAGTGTGCTGCTTCCTTATAAGTCCTGCCTGACAGGGAACAGAGTGAACGGTTGCTTTTCGGAATGGTGGAAGGTAAACAGTGGTGTTACCCAGGGGCCGGTTCTCGGACCACTGCTTTTCTTGATATATATTAATGACATGGGCGCGGGTGTACAGGGCACAATTTCAAATTTTGAAGATGAGGCAAAACTTGAAAGTATACTGAACGGTGAGGAGAAGCGTGTAGACGTCGGCAAGTTGTGGACAGGCTAATGAAATGAGCAGACATGTGACAGATTAAATTTGACACCGAAAATTGTGAAGTGTTGCATTTTGCTAGAAAGAATTAGGAGAGGATTATATAAACTAAATTGTACAATCCTAAAGGGGTGCACGAATAGACAGAACTGCGGGTATGTGTGCATAAATCATTAAAGGTGGCAGGGCAGGTTAAGAAAGCAGTTAAAAGGCTTACTGGATCCTGGGCTTCATAAATAAAACTATAGAGTACAAAAAGTGTGGGAATTATGATGGACCTGTATAAAACATTGGTTTGTCCCCAAATGGAATACAGCGTCCAATTCAGGGCACCAAACTTTAGGAATGCTGTGAAGGTCTTAGAGTAGGTGCACAATAGATTTATGAGAATTATTCCAGGAATGATGGAATTCAGTTACTTGGAGAAGCTGGGGTTGTTCTCCTTGGAGCAGAGAAAATTGAGAGAAGATTTGTTAGAAGTGTTCAAAATCCTGAGCCGTCTGGACAGAGTAGAGAAACTATTCCCACTGGCAGAAGTATCAACAACGAGAGGACAGAGATTTAAGGTGATTGGCAAAAGAACCAAAGGCGATGTAAGAACAACTTTCTTATGCAGCGAGTGGTTAAGATCTGGAATGCACTGCCTGAAAGGGTGGTGGACATCGATTAAATTTTACCTTTCAAAATTGAATTGTATAAGTATCTGAAGGAAAAAATGCAGGGCTACGGGGAAAGTGCTGGGGAGTGGGACTAGCTGAGAGTCGGTACGGGCTCGACAGGCCGAATGGCCTTCTTCCATGCTGTAATCATTCGATGATTCTATGATTCTGTAACTGGTTATATCCCGTTAAAATGCAAGTGGTTGTAGCTCCGCCGTCTTTTTTCTGTCTGTATCTTGGTTAGTTTAAGACATTGGTCTGGATTTTTTAAGATTAACTGAACTATGAAAATGGGGAAAAATAGATTTGTTGTGGTCATGGTGAAATTCTAGTTATTGTAAATTGTTCTGTGCATGAGATTATCATGTAAAAATTGTACTTTTTGAATTGATGACCCACGCCAAGAACTCAATGATTTGAGGTGAGTCTGATTGTTGACTTGTTGTGTTTGTATTGGAATATGGTAGCTGTTAGCAAACTGGCAGCGCTCTTTGATTCTGTGATTGACGGTGGTCAGAACAAGGTGACCGGGAGAGGATATAATGGTTAAATGTCACAGTCTGGTGACAGAACTGGACTTAAGATATTTCCTCTCACAGGCTCGGCATTAACCTATTCAGAGTCTGATAAAAGTTAAATGAAACTTACACCAGATGGGCAAATGAGTCAAGACAGTTATGTGAAGCTAATATGATTAAAACCTTGGATAAGGCCATAAGGGGTCACCAGAGGAGTTGGAGATTACGACTGAGAAGTAGTGAACGAAACAATTTTCTTAGATGACTCTGTACTTTACAAACTCTAACATTAAATGAGTGACAGTGCATATGAATCAACGTAATGCTGACAATAAAAAGGACAAATCTACGCATGGAAATCGGATGGTGTGGTGGAATCATGGGCCCCGACTGAGGTCCCGTTTGCGGCAGCACACCATTTGTGGTGGAGATTGTGACTGATAATGTTTCTAGGGTCGGGAGATTTAACTTACTGTTACCAACACAGCCCCCGGACTGAGTACCTGGTTCGGGCCTCGCTTCTCCTTCTGTACTTCTATTCGGTACAGCCCCGTATCTGCTTTGGGCATTTGGTGCATTGTCAGGTTCAACGTTGGTGAGTGTACATGCCCTCCCCTTATATTTAATTCCTTTCATAATCGGGGCCGGAATCCTAATTATGGGTCCCTGCGCGGTTACTGTAGATCAGGGGAGCGCATTCGAGGCAGTCAATGGGAGAGATGCAGAATATTGGAACAGCCCCAAAGCAACTATGAGAGATCCCATTCCCCAATACTGGAAGACCAGGCGAGTCAGTAGGAGTTGGAACTTCCCGTTTAGAAATAGAACTGGGTAAACATGACATTTCTGGGAGAAATTGATGATCGAGTTAGCCCCACGGAACTGCAACCACAGGATTGAAACTGGAGCTAAACTCGGATGGTTCTGAGGGCTGCAATGGGACACACATCGGATTCTATTCGCCAAATAGATAGATACAGTGTCTCTAAAATAATTTGGGTTCAGGCCTGTCGAGTCAGACACGGCTACAGATATGTGCACATACTAAAATCGAATGTAATCTGTATTTCTGACAAACATGAAAATGAACAAAGCAGCAACATTCCCCGACAATAAGAATATTATTTCGCTACATCCCACAATCACATACCCTTACCTTGCCCCACACACGCCAATCACATCGTACACTCTGTCCGGGGAACTGTGCCAGCTGAGGCTCTTCCATGGAGGGTTCTCGCAATTCACATTCTAGGTGGGAAATCGTTATTTTATTCCTTTTTTTATCATTGTCCCCATGGATATGTGACTGTCAGCATTTCTCACCAGTTGTGTCCATTCCGGTTCCCACACTCGAATTCACAGGAAGTGTCAAAACTGATGTTTTGCTTCCTGCAGCCGAACACCTCAGGACTGTTCACCTTTCCTACAACCCATCACCCAGCACATACACAACGTATGTTGCTGGCCAGCTGCGTATCACTGGGAACTCTCAGCTCTGAAGTATTCTTCTCAATGACGTTTACATTTAGACACCCGCGTGTCTGTTACTAGCTCAGTTCACCATCTGTTTTCACACTGGGTCGCCTCATTGTGTCAAGACAATAAACAGATTCGTTTGCCTCCTGCTTTTCATCTCTCCTTTTGGATGAGAACCTTACTTGAACCGAAAGTTCCCCTTTCACACACATTTGCAATAGTGGTTCTTTCTTATAGTCTGCTTTGGTATGGAAGTTAGACCATCGCATTAACAGACAGGAGCTGAGAACGAACATCAGCACACTCTCACAGCTATTTATTAATGAACTATCATGAACCTGCTCTATCTCCGCTACAGGATCCCTGCTGGTGTTACTGCTGGTGTTGCTGCTGCTCCGGCGAACACTGCAAGTAGTCGCTAACTTCTCAGGTTTTATGTCATTTTATTTATATAATTTCCAAACATCTACCGTTTTGAGATTACCAGAAACAAAAAACATTTTTTACACCGGAAACAAATTGAAATTTCGTTTTAGTAACGAGATTAATATTTGGTTTGACTTAATGTTTTTTTGTCATTTTTTAACTAATTTGAGAATTAGTGTCCAGGGGGACTTTAGCACATTCTTCACCTCCTCTCTGAAATTCCTCTGGGTCGCTGCATAAATACACGTGTTTGTGCAGGAACTCAAATACATGAGCAGATATCCACTTTCTGTGGCGATATATCCAGGGTTTGAGTACTCGCCTTGGTAATAAACTGTGCCTGAAAGCCTGGTGGCTGCAAAACTCCCGACAGCGGTTAACCACAGGAGTATAAAACTGCTCGATATAGTGAACAGTAAAATGATGGATTTCCTTCTGTTCTCCATTTCTGGGTCTATGTGATTCTCACTGCTCGGACCCCGAAGTCCCCTGCGGGCTCTATTGGCCACTAAAATACACCTGACGGTCAAGGAATTAAACAGGGCCATGAAAGTAAAGGGAAGCACTGGGACTGATAGAATCTGGATCCAGCTGTATGCTGACCACGCGGGTAATGTAAACACGTCCACCTTTGTCCGGCAGCCCCACTGCACATTGCTAATTATTTGTTCAGCTTCATATGAAAACAAAAGCGGGATGCCCTTTAAATAGGTCAGGACCGAGAACGTTACTACAACCGCGGTAGCCGTTCTCTTGGTGCAATATTTCCTTTTAACCTCCTGACAGCAGATCGCCACATATCGGTCAAATGTGAACGAGACGGTAAACCACACTGACATATCCAGGTTGGCAAAGGTCATGTACAACAGGAACTTACAAACGGCAGTGTAGGAGAGGAATGAAGATGGAAAGTGATAATTGATTATCAAATACACTATTACGTTGACGATCATGATCAGTAGATCCGCTGCTGCCATGGCAACCATATAGATAGAGATACATCTGGAAAGACCGCAGTTTCCTCGGGATAGAATCACAATTGTCAATACATTTGCTGTAAAAAAGAGAGAAGAGGGAAGTTATTGGGGGACACAGACGGCAATGTGCAGCTGTGTTGCTACCTAGGGTGATGTACAAGGGCGCCTTTTCAATAGCCAGCATTAAAGAGGCTGTTAAAAAATGAACAAAACATTACACAGACAAAATAGAGGGATACAAATCCGTGGCCCTTCCAGCAGAGCCGGCTGGAGATTGCCAAGGGAGCGGAATCGGGAGGGTGGCTGGGAGCAGGGTTAGGAAGCCTAAAGTGAGGTGTAATCCGAGTAATTACCCACATTAAGTAAAGTGATCAAAGTCAATAATTGAATCAGTATCACGGTAAGCAGGCAGACATTTTTTAGTGAGCGGCCTCCTGTACATGGGGAAAGAGAACCGGGCGCTCCCGCGGTACAGAGAGGATATTTAATCGCCCACTCGCCACAATTAATCGCCCAGAATAGCGGCTCTCCGGCCGCGCGGACTGGTGCGTGAACCGCTAATATCCGCCAATTTATTCCAACGGCTCTGTGATTTTACAGTGAGGATAAATCGGGAAGTGGTACAATATCGAACAGTCAGAGCATCAACAACTATTAGTCAACAGGGCACCCTTACTTACCGGGAACGCCAAATGCTGCGAGAAACGGGTAGTAAATGTTCTTTATCTGTAGAATTGCTGCTTTGCCCATTTTTACAAGAGCAGCCGAATTATGACCGCACTCCTCGGTTCCCACTGAAGTACATCTGAGACCCGTTAATGCTTTCCTTTTATAGAACAATCGGTGCCCCGCTGAGAAAATCAGGTTACCTAATCATTGGCGTTAGTTACGGTCACTAAACAAATAAAGGGCGATTTTCCGCTTCGGTGCACCCGGGAGCGGCAATTGCGAAATTGTGCCCCTCATTTCATGAAGCTCCGTCCATTAAAATTACTGAATAACATGTGATCCCAGAGGTAATGCTCTCTGGGCACGACCTTGATTCCCTGAAGCGAACGTCTTTGCTGGATTCTAGATTAAGTACTTGGGACCGAAAATCTCAAAATCAGTGGAAAATGTTTAACGGTTGAACTAATCACTGCTCAGGAAAATTATATTCTATTGATATCGATGGAATGCATAAACTGATATTAAAGGTGGTGAACCTAATCTAATATTACTGGTGGTGACCCTACTCTAACATTATTGGTGGTGACTCTACTCGAATATTGCGGTGGTGACCCTACTCTAACATTACTGATGGTGACGTTACTCTAACATTACTGGTGGTATTCCAACTCTAATATTACTGAAGGTGACCCTACTCTAACATTACTGGTGGTGACCCTACTCTAACATTACCGGTGGCGATTCTATTCGAATATTTCGGGGTGACCCTACTCTAGCATTACTGGTGGCATTCCTACTCCAATATTACTGGCGGTGGCCTCACTCTAACATTACTGGTGGTGACCCTACTCGAACAATACTGGTGTTGATTTGACTCTAACATTACTAGTGCTGACCTTACTCTATGTGTACAGGAAGTGTGTCCAGCTGCAGCTCCTGACAGGCCGCATTGTTGCACTGGAGCTGCGCATGGATTCAATCTGGAGCATCCGCGATGCTGAGGATGTCATGAATAGCATGTTTCGTGAGTTGGTCACACCGCAGGTAAAGGTTACACAGGCAGATAGGGAATGGGTGACCAGAAAGCAGAGCAGTGGAAGGAAGGTAGTGCAGGGATCCCCTGCGATCATCTCCCTCCAAAACAGATATACCGTTTTGGGTACTGTTGGGGAGATGACTCATCAGGGAAAGGCAGCAGCAGCCACGTTCATGGCACCAAGCGTGGCTCTGCTGCACAGGAGGGCAGGTAAAAGAGTGGGAGAGCTACAGTGGTAGGGGATTCTATTGCAAGGGGAATAGATAGGCATTTCTGCGGCTGCAATCGAGACTCCAGGATGGTATGTTGCCTCCCTGGTGCAAGGGTCAAAGATGTCTCGGAGCGGCTGGAGGGCATTCTGGTGGGGGAGGGTGAACAGCCAGTTGTCGTGGTGCATATAGGTACCAATGATATAGGTAAAACACGGGATGTGGTCCTACAAGCTGAATATAAGGGGCCAGGAGATAAATTAAAAAGTAGGACCTCAAAGTTAGTTATCTCAGGATTGCTACCAGTGCCACGTGCTAGTCAAAGTACAAATAGCAGGGTAGTTAAGATGAATACGTGGCTTGAGGAATGGTGCAAAGAGGGAGGGATTCAAATACCTGGGACATTGGAACCAGTTCTGTGGGATGTAGGACCAGTACAAACCGGACGGTCTGCACGTGGGCAGGACCAGAACCAATGTCCTAGGGTAAGTGTTTGCTAGTGCTGTTGGGGAGGGTTTAACTAATATGGCAGGGGAATGGGAATCTATGCAGGGAGACAGAGGGAAGTAAAATGGGGCAGAAGCAAAAGGTAGAAAGGAGACAAGGAAAAGTGGATTTGCAGACAAAAAACAAGCCTGAAGGCTCTGTGTCTCAATGCGAGGAGCATTCGTAATAAGGTGGATGAATTAACTTCGCAGACAGCTGTTAATGGATATGATGTAATTTGGATTATGGAGAATAGGCTCCAGGGTGACCAAGGCTGGGAACTCAACATCCAGGGGTATTCAGTATTCAGGAAGGATAGACAGAAAGGAAAAGGAGGTGGGGTAGCATTGCTGGTCAAAGAGGAGATTAACGAAATACTAAGTAAGGACATTAGCTTGGATGATGTGGAATCTTTATTGGTAGAGCTGTGGAACACGAAAGGGCAGAAAACGTTAGTGGGAGTTGTGTACAGACCACAAATCAGTAGTAGTGAGCTTGGGGATGGCATCAAACAGGAAATTCGGGATGCGTGCAATAAAGCTACAGCATTTATCATGGGTGACTTTAATCTGCATATAGATTGGGCTAACTAAACTGGTAGCAATACGGTAGAGGAGGATTTCCTGGAGTGTATAACGGATGATTTTCTAAACCAATACGTCGAGGGACCCACTAGAGAGCTGGCCATCCTAGATTGGCTATTGTTTAACGAGAGAGGATTAATTAGCAATATTGCTGTGCGAGGCCTCTTGGGAAAGAGTGACCATAATATGGTAGAATTCTTTATTAAGATGGAGAGCGACACAGTTAATTCAGAGACTAGGATCCTGAACTTAAAGAAAGGTAACTTCATTGGGTATGAGACGTGAATTGGCTAGGATAGAACTGCTGAATTATAATTAAAGGGTTGACAGTGAATAGGCAATAGCAGACATTTAAAGATCACATGGCTGAACTTCAACAATTGTACATCCCTGTCTGGCATAGAAATAAAATGGGGAAGGTGGCTCAACCGTGGCTAACAAGGGAACTTAAGGATAGTGTTAAATCCAAGGAAGAGTCATAAAATTGCCCTGAAAAGGCAGCAAACCTAAGAACTGGGAGAAATTTAGAGTTCAGCTGAGGAGGACAAAGGGTTTAATTTGGAGGGGGAAAATAGAGTATGAGAGTAAGCTTGCAGAGAACATAAAAAGTGACTGCAAAAGCTTCTATAGATATGTGAAGAGAAAAAGATTAGTGAAGACAAATGTAGGTCTCTTGCAGTCAGAATCAGGTGAATTTATAATGGGGAACAAAGAAATGGCAGAGCAATTGAACAAATACTTTATTTCTGTCTTCACGAAGCAAGACACAAATAACCTTCCGGAAATACGAGTGGACCGAGGGTCTAGTGAGAAGGAGAAACTGAAGGAAATCCTTATTAGTCAGGAAATTCTGTTAGGGAAATTGATGGGACTGAAGGCCGATACATCCCCAGGGCCTGATAGTCTGCATCCCAGAGTACTTAAGGAAGTGGCCCTAGAAATAGTGGATGCATTGGTGGTCATTTTCCAACATTCTATACAATCTGGATCAGTTCCTATGGATTGGAGGGTAGATAATATAACCCCACATTTTAAAAAAGGAGGGAGAGAGAAGACAGTGAATTATGGACCAGTTAGCCTGACATCGGTAGTGGGGAAATGTTGGAATCAATTAATAAAGATGTAATAGCAGCTCATTTGGAAAGCAGTGGCAGGATCGGTCAAGTCAGCATGGATTTATGAAAGGGAAATCATGCTTGACAAATCTTCTAGAATTCTTTGAGGCTGTAACTAATAGAGCGGACAAGGGAGAACCAGTGGATGTGGTACTTAGACTTTCAATAGGCTTTTGACAAGGTCCCACACAACAGATTAGTGTGCAAAATTAAAGCACATGGTATTGGGGGTAATGTATTAACGTTGAGAGAGAACTGGTTAGCAGACAGGAAGCAAAGAGTAGGAATAACTGGGTCCTTTTCAGAATGGCAGGCAGTGACTAGTATGTTACCGCAAGGTTCAATGCTGGAACCATAGCTATTTACAATATACATTAATGATTTAGGCGAAGGAATTGAATGTAATATCTCCACGTTTGCAGATGACACTAAGCTGGATGGCAGTGTGAGTTGTGAGGAGGATGCTAAGAGATGGCAGGGTTACTTGGACAGGTTAGGTGAGTGGGCAAATGCATGGCAGATGCAGCATAATGTAGATAAATGTGAGGTTATCCACTTTGGTGGCAAAACCACAAAGGCAGAATATTACCTGAATGGTGACAGATTCGGAAAAGTGGAGGTGTAACGAGACCTGGGTGTCATGGTACATCAGTCATTGAAAGTTGGCATGCAGGTACAGCAGGTGGCGAAGAAGGCAAATGGCATGTTGGCCTTCATAGTGAGAGAATTTGATACAGGAGCAGGGATGTCTTATTGCAGTTGTACAGGGCCTTGCTGAGGCCACACCTTGAATATTGTGTACAGTTTTGGTCTCCTCATCTGAGGAAGGACATTCTTGCTATTGAGGGAGTGCAGCGAAGGTTCACCAGACTGATTCCCGGGATGGCAGGACTGACATATCAAGAAAGACTGGATCAACTGGGCTTGTATTCATTGGAGTTCAGAAGAATGAGAGGGGATCTCATAGAAACGGTTAAAATTCTGACGGGTTAAGACAGGTTAGATGCAGGAAGAATGTTCCCGAAGTTGGGGAGATCCAGATCCAGGAGTCACAGTCTAAGGATAAGGGGTAAGCCATTTATGACCGAGATGAGGAGGAACTATTTCACTCAGAGAAATGTGAACCTGTGGAACTCCCTTTTGAATATATTTAGTGAATTGGCCTCAACAACTTTCTGTGGTAGAGAATTCCACAGGTTCACCACTCTCTGGGTGAAGAAGTTTCTCCTCATCTCGGTCCTAAATGGCTTACCCCTTATCCTTAGACTATGACCCCTGGTTCTGGAGTTCCCCAACATTGGGAACATTCTTCCTGCATCGAACCTGTCTAAACCCGTCAGAATTTTAAACGTTTCTATGAGATCCCCTCTCATTCTTCTGAACTCCAATGAATACAAGCCCAGTTGATCCAGTCTTTCTTGATATGTCAGTCCCGCCATCCCGGGAATCAGTCTGGTGAACCTTCGCTCCACTCCCTCAATAGCAAGAATGTCCTTCCTCAAGTTAGGAGACCAAAACTGTACACAATACTCCAGGTGTGGCCTCACCAAGGCCCTGTACAACTGTAGTAACACCTGCCTGCCCCTGTACTCAAATCCCCTCGCTAAGAAGGCCAACATGCCATTTGCTTTCTTAACCGCCTGCTGTACCTGCATGCCAATCTTCAATGACTGATGTACCATGACACCCAGGTCTCGTTGCACCTCCCCTTTTCCTAATCTGTCACCATTCAGATAATAGTGTCTCTCTGTTTTTACCACCAAAGTGGACAACCTCACATTTATTCACATTATACTTCATCTGCCATGCATTTTCCCACTCACCTAACCTATCCAAGTCACTCTGCAGCCTCATAGCATCCTCCTCGCAGCTCACACTACCACCCAACTTAGTGTCATCCGCAAATTTGGAGATACTACATTTAATCCCCTCGTCTAAATCATTAATGTACAGTGTAAACAGCTGGGGCCCCAGCACAGAATCTTGCGGTACCCCACTAGTCACTGCCTGCCATTCTGAAAAGTCCCCATTTACTCCTACTCTTTGCTTCCTGTCTGACAACCAGTTCTCAATCCATGTCAGCACACTACCCCCAATCCCATGTGCTTTAACTTTGCACATTAATCTCTTGTGTGGGACCTTGTCGAAAGCCTTCTGAAAGTCCAAATACACCACATCAACTGGTTCTCCCTTGTCCACTCTACTGGAAACATCCTCAAAAATTCCAGAAGATTTGTCAAGCATGATTTCCCTTTCACAAATCCATGCTGACTTCGACCTATCATGTCACCTCTTTCCAAATGCGCTGATATGACATCCTTAATAATTGATTCCAGGCTGACCGGTCTATAATTCCCTGTTTTCTCTCTCCCTCCTTTTTTAAAAAGTGGGGTTACATTAGCTACCCTCCACTCCATAGGAACTGATCCGGAGTCTATGGAATGTTGGAAAATGACTGTCAATGCTTCCGCTATTTCCAAGGCCACCTCCTTAAGTACTCTGGGATGCAGTCCATCAGGCCCTGGGGATTGATCGGCCTTCAATCCCATTAATTTCTCCAACACAATTTCCCGACTAATAAGGATTTCCCTCAGTTCCTCCTTCTTACGAGACCCTCTGACCCCTTTTATATCTGGAAGGTTGTTTGTGTCCCCCTTAGTGAATACCGAACCAAAGTACTTGTTCAATTGGTCTGCCATTTCTTTGTTCCCCGTTATGACTTCCCCTGATTCTGACTGCAGGGGACCTACGTTTGTCTTTACTAACCTTTTTCACTTTACATATCGATAGAAACTTTTGCAGTCCGTCTTAATGTTCCCTGCAAGCTTCCTCTCGTGCTCTCTTTTCCCTGCCCTAATCAAACCCTTTGTCCTCCTCTGCTGAGTTCTAAATTTCTCCCAGTCCTCGGATTCACTGTTATTTCTGCCAATTTGTATGCCACTTCCTTGGCTTGAATACTATCCCTGATTTCCCTTGATAGCCACGGTTGAGCCACCTTCCCTTTTTTATTTTTACGCCAGACAGGAATGTACAATTGTTGTAGTTCATCCATGCAGTCTCTAAATGTCTGCCATGGCCCATCCGCAGTCAACCCCTTAAGTATCATTCGCCAATCTATCCTAGCCAATTCATGCCTCATACCTTCAAAGGTACCCTTCTTTAAGTTCTGGACCATGGTCTGTGAATTAACTATTTCATTCTCCATCCTAATGTAGAATTCCTCCATATTATGGTCACTCTTCCCCAAGGGATCTCGCACAACGAGATTGCTAATTAATCCTCTCTCATTACACAACACCCAGTCTAAGATGGCCTCCTCCCTAGTTGGTTCCTCGACATATTGGTCTAGAAAACCATCCCTTATGCACTCCAGGAAATCCTCCTCCACCGTATTCCTTCCAGTTTGGTTAACCCAATCTGTATGCATATTAAAGTCACCCATGATAACTGCTGCACCTTTATTGCATGCACCCCTAATTTCATGTTTGATGCCCTCCCCAACATCACTACTACTGTTTGGAGTCTGTACACAGCTCCCACTAACGTTTTTTGCCCTTTGGTGTTCTGCAGCTCTACCCATATAGATTCCACATCATCCAAGCTAATGTCCTTCCTAACTATTGCATTAATCTCCTCTTTAACCAGCAATTCTACCCCACCTCCTTTTCCTTTTATTCTATCCTTCCTGAATGTTGAATACCCATGGATGTTGAGTTCCCAGCCCTGATCATCCTGGAGCCATGTCTCTGTAATCCCAATCACATCATATCTGTTAACATCTATTTTCACTGTTAATTCATCCACCTTAGCACGGATACTCCTTGCATTAAGACACAAAGCCTTCAGGCTTGTTTTTTTAATACCCTTTGTCCTTTTAGAATTATGATGTAGTGTGGCCCTTTTTGTTTCTTGCCTTTGTTTACTCGGCCTTCCACTATTGCTTTTTACCTTTCTACCATCTGTTTCTGACTCCATATTACTTCGCCCTATCTCGCTGCAAAGGTTCCCATCCCCCTGCCATATTAGTTTAAACACTCCCGAACTGCATTAGCAAATGTTAACCCCAGGACATCTGTTCCAGTCCTGCCCAAGTGCAGACCGTCCCTTTTGTACAGGTCCCACTTCCCCCAGAACTGGTTCCAATGTCCCAGGAATTTGAATCCCTCCCTATTGCACCACTGTTCAAGCCTCGTATTTATTCTAACTATCCTGCTCCCTCTACTCTGATTTGCACGTGGCACTGGTAACAATCCAGAAATTACTAACTTTGAGGTCCTACTTTTTAATTTAACTCCTAGCTCCCTAAATTTAGCTTGTAGGACCTCTTTCCGCTTCTTACCTATATCATTGGTACCTACATGTACCACGACAACTGGCTGTTCACCCTCCCTCTCCAGAATGCTCTGCAGCCGCTCCAAGACATCCTTGACCCTTGCACCAAGGAGGCAACATACCATCCTGGAGTCTCAGTTGCGGCCACAGAAATTCCTATCTATTCCCCTTACAATAGAGTCCCCTATCACTATAGCTCTCCCACTCTTTTTCCCACCCTTCTGTGCAGCAGAGCCACCCACGGTGCCATGGTTGCTGGTGCATTCCCCTGGTAAGTCATCTCCCCCAACAGTATCCAAAACGGTACATCTATTTTGGAGGGAGATGACCGCAGTGGACTCCTGCACTACCTTCCTGCTCTTGCCTTGTCACTTGGTCACCCATTCACTATCTGTCCTAACCCTAACCTGTGGTGTGACCAACTCACTAAATGTGCTATCCACAACATTCTCAGCATCGCGCATGCTGCAGAGTGAGTCCATCCGCAGCTCCAGTGCCATCATGTGGTCTGTCAGGAGCTGCAGCTGGACACACTTCCCGCACACAGTGGTCAGGTACACTGGAAGCGTCCCTGACTTCCAACATAGCACAGGAGCAGCATGACACGGGTCCGATCTCTCCTGCCATGACTCAACCCTTAAATTAATTTACTTACTAAAATGTACTTAAACACCAAACAGCTAATTAGTAGTTCGCTGCGAATTAAACCAATCTAAAAGTCAGTCTAAAAGAGAGTTATACTTACCAGTCGAACAGCCAACCACTTACCAGCTTGGCTGTGACGTCACCTCTCGATTTCGCACCCCTCTATCTTTGTCTGCAACTGGTTGGGCTGGTCTCTGGGCCTCCGTCTCATACTCTCGCACTCCTTATCAGCTGCTCTAGTGTCAGCACTGGTAAAAAAAACAAGACAAAACAGCACCTGCCACCCCCGCTTGCCCGAATTCACCCACTTACCAAACTCACAAATACCACTCTATGCTGTTGCACTCTGTGCTCTGCACGAGCTGCCTCTTTTTAAACTGTATCTAGATCAGATGACTCACTACTGGTTTGTTGTTTACAGAACTGCTTTTAACTAGCTGTTAATTGCCTCCTACTGGAGCGTTACCTTGTTTTTCTCTGCCTAAACCTGAAAGATTCAAAACTATTTAACTTTTCCCCTTTAAATTAAACTGCTACTGACTTAGAAGCTACAGAAAATTGCCACTAACAATTTACTCCAGCCTCCAAATGGTTTAAAGAGAATAACCCTTAAAACTCACCCACTTACCAAACTCACAAATGCCACTTTATGCTGTTGCACTCCGTGTTCTGCACGAGCTGCCTCTTTTTAAACTGTATCTAGGCCAGATGACTCCCTACTGGTCAAGTCGTTTACAGAACTGGTTTTAACTAGCTGCTAATTGCCTCCTACTGGAGAGTTACCTTGTTTTTCTCTGCCAAAACCTGAAAGATTCCCAACTATTTAACTTTTCCCCTTTAAATTAAACTGCTACTTACTGAGAAGCTACTGGCAATTGCCACTAACAATTTACTCCAGCCTCCAAATGGTTTAAAGAGAATAACCCTTAAAGCTCACCCACTTACCAAACTCACAAATGCCACTCTATGCTGTTGCACTCCATGCTCTGCACGAGCTGCCTCTTTTACTCTATCATTACTGGCGGTGACTCTACTCTGACATTACTGGTGGTGATCCAAATCTAACGTTACTGTTACTGACCCTACTCGAACATTACTGGTGGTGCAGGGAGGATGTTTCCTCTGGCTGTGAAGACTAAAACCAGAGGTTGCAGTCTCAGAGTAAGGGGTCGGCCATTTAGGACTGAGATGAAGAGAAACCACTTCATTCAGTGTGTGGTAAATCTTTGGAATTCTCTACCCAGAGGGCTGTGGAAGCTCAGATTTTGAGTATATTCAGGGCATTGATCGATAGATTGTTGGATATTAAGGAAATTAATGATATGGAGATAGTACAGGAAACTGGAGTTGAGGTAGAATGGAGAAGCAGGATCGAGGGCCGAATGACCTTATCCTGCTCCCATTTCTTTTGGTCTTGTGCCCCCGAGCCAGAATCTGCACCATTCACACCAAAAGAGCCCATTGCGCAGGCCCAGGGCCGCGCTGCATTTGGAGAATGCACATTGCGACTTTCACCAGAGTGCATAAGGGATGGTTTTCTAGACCAATATGTTGAGGAACCAACTAGGGGGGAGGCCATCTTAGACTGGGTGTTGTGTAATGAGAGAGGATTAATTAGCAATCTCATTGTGCGAGGCCCCTTGGGGAAGAGTGACCATAATATGGTGGAATTCTGCATTAGGATGGAGAATGAAACAGTTAATTCAGAGACCATGGTCCAGAACTTAAAAAAGGGTAACTTTGAAGGTATGAGGCATGAATTGGCTAGGATAGATTGGCGAATGATACTTAGGGGGTTGACTGTGGATGAGCAATGGCAGACATTTAGAGACCGCATGGATGAATTACAACAATTGTACATTCCTGTCTGGCGTAAAAATAGAAAAGGGAAGGTGGCTCAACCGTGGCTATCTAGGGAAATCAGGGATAGTATTAAAGCCAAGGAAGTGGCATACAAATTGGCAGAAATAGCAGCGAACCTGGGGACTGGGAGAAATTTAGAACTCAGCAGAGGAGGACAAAGGGTTTGATTAGGGCAGGGAAAATGGAGTACGAGAAGAAGCTTGCAGGGAACATTAAGGCGGATTGCAAAAGTTTCTATCGATATGTAAAGAGAAAAAAGTTGGTGAAGACAAACGTAGGTCCCCTGCAGTCAGAATCAGGGGAAGTCATAACGGGGAACAAAGAAATGGCAGACCAATTGAACAAGTACTTTGGTTCGGTATTCACTAAGGAGGATACAAACAACCTTCCGGATATAAAAGGGGTCAGAGGGTCTAGTAAGGAGGGGGAACTGAGGGAAATCTTTATTAGTCGGGAAATTGTGTTGGGGAAATTGATGGGATTGAAGGCCGATAAATCCCCAGGGCCTGATGGACTGCATCCTAGAGTACTTAAGGAGGTGGCCTTGGAAATAGCGGATGCATTGACAGTCATTTTCCAACATTCCATTGACTCTGGATCAGTTCCTATGGAGTGGAGGGTAGCCAATGTAACCCCACTTTTTAAAAAAGGAGGGAGAGAGAAAACAGGGAATTATAGACTGGTCAGCCTGACCTCAGTAGTGGGTAAAATGATGGAATCAATTATTAAGGATGTCATAGCAGTGCATCTGGAAAATGGTGACATGATAGGTCCAAGTCAGCATGGATTTGTGAAAGGGAAATCATGCTTGACAAATCTTCTGGAATTTTTTGAGGATGTTTCCAGTAAAGTGGACAAAGGAGAACCAGTTGATGTGGTATATTTGGACTTTCAGAAGGCTTTCGTTAAGGTCCCACACAAGAGATTAATGTGCAAAGTTAAAGCACATGGGATTGGGGGTAGTGTGCTGACGTGGATTGAGAACTGGTTGTCAGACAGGAAGCAAAGAGTAGGAGTAAACGGGTACTTTTCAGAATGGCAGGCAGTGACTAGTGGAGTGCCGCAAGGTTCTGTGCTGGGGCCCCAGCTGTTTACATTGTACATTAATGATTTAGACGAGGGGATTAAATGCAGTATCTCCAAATTTGCGGATGATACTAAGTTGGGTGGCAGTGTGAGCTGCGAGGAGGATGCTATTAGGCTGCAGAGTGACTTGGATAGGTTAGGTGAGTGGGCAAATGCATGGCAGATGAAGTATAATGTGGATAAATGTGAGGTTATCCACTTTGGTGGTAAAAACAGAGAGACAGACTATTATCTGAATGGTGACAGATTAGGAAAAGGGAAGGTGCAACGAGACCTGGGTGTCATGGTACATCAGTCATTGAAGGTTAGCATGCAGGTACAGCAGGCGGTTAAGAAAGCAAATGGCATGTTGGCCTTCATAGCGAGGGGATTTGAATACAGGGGCAGGGAGGTGTTGCTACAGTTGTACAGGGCCTTGGTGAGGCCACACCTGGAGTATTGTGTACAGTTTTGGTCTCCTAACTTGAGGAAGGACATTCTTGCTATTGAGGGAGTGGAGCGAAGGTTCACCAGACTGATTCCCGGGATGGCGGGACTGACCTATCAAGAAAGATTGGATCAACTGGGCTTGTATTCATTGGAGTTCAGAAGAATGAGAGGGGACCTCATAGAAACGTTTAAAATTCTGACGGGTTTAGACAGGTTAGATGCAGGAAGAATGTTCCCAATGTTGGGGAAGTCCAGAACCAGGGGTCACAGTCTGAGGATAAGGGGTAAACCATTTAGGACCGAGATGAGGAGAAACTTCTTCACCCAGAGAGTGGTGAACCTGTGGAATTCTCTACCACAGAAAGTAGTTGAGGCCAATTCACTAAATATATTCAAAAGGGAGTTAGATGAAGTCCTTACTACTCGGGGGATCAAGGGTTATGGCGAGAAAGCAGGAAGGGGGTACTGAAGTTTCATGTTCAGCCATGAACTCATTGAATGGCGGTGCAGGCTAGAAGGGCTGAATGGCCTGCTCCTGCACCTATTTTCTATGTTTCTATGTTTCTATGTAGGACGAGGGTTGTGAGGGGACAGATGCTGGACATGCAGCTTGGAGCTGATCGCAATTTGTGGGGCACAGGGAGGAATGTACCGGGTGTATGTCACGCACCCGGACTCAGAAACTACAGATCCCGAATTTTCAGCCCCGGGGATTTTTTGTGGTAATGTGGATATCTGAACGGAATATATGGAATTAAGGACAGTAAAGTAAACGGGATATATGAAAATGTATAAGCCATGGAAGAATAGCTGGGAGAATGTCAGATTGCAAATAGTGCAACATCAGCATAGCTAACAGTCTGTCTCAAGGTTTCAAGTCACTAATCCTGCCAATAATATATAATTGTAACATGAAATACATCTGCAGAATTGCAAGGTCTCAGTAAATAGTCACACCATTAGATTGAAACATTTGGAGGCAATACTTGAGCTTTCAAGAAGAACATCTCATATAGATTGACTAATGAGTGGCTGAGTTAGACTGTCAATCCATTTGTATTTTGTTATCTGATTTCAAAACTGTATAACTGTTAACGCTTTACGATGTAACTTCACCTATCCGTAGGGAGTGTGTACGCTCTATCCAGAGAGTATATCTTCTGTCTGATAGGTCTTACTGGCCGGTAATAAAGACTGCTTTGTTCAAAGCACAAGAGGTATTCGACTCAGTAATTTTACTGAACCAGATTGAAGTAAAAGAATCCAGGAATTAACAGTAACAGGCCCAGACTGGCGGTCGCTATCTTTGCAAATGAAACCTGCTGCGTCGCCGTCGTGATTCTTCATGCAGTACAACGCATGCGTGGCCATCTGTGTGAACGATCAATGTGTGGGCGGGGCTTCACCCTCTCAGTGAACCCAGCCAGAGTCAGCACCTTCAGGGGAGGAGAGGGAGGGGAACCAGTGAGTGTAGAACTGAACCCAGCCAGAGTCAGGACCTTCAGGGAGGAGAGGGAGGGGAATCAGTGAGTGTAGAACTGAACCCAGCCAGAGTCAGTACATTCAGGGGAGGAGAGGGAGGGGAATCAGTGAGTGTAGAACTGAACCCAGCCAGAGTCAGTACCTTCAGGGGAGGAGAGGGAGGGGAATCAGTGTGTGCAGAACTGAACCCAGCCAGAGTCAGCACCTTCAGGGGAGGAGAGGGAGAAGAGTAGAACTAAACCATGTTTGCCAAATTTTCTGGGATTCTTTGAGGATGTAACGAGCACATGGATAAAGGGGAACCAGTTGATGTCGTATATTTGGATTTCCAGAAAGCATTCAATAAGGTGCCATACAAAAGGTTACTGTATAAGATTAGAGCTCACGGGGTTGGAGGGTAATATATTAGCGTGGATACAGGATTGGCTAAGTAACAGAAAACATGAGTCGAGATAAATGGGTCATTCTGAGGTTGGCAAACTGTAACTAGTGGGGTGCTACAGAGATCATTGCTAGCGTGACAACTATTTACAATTTATATTAATGACTTGAATGAAGGGACCGAGTGTAACATAGCCAAATTTTCTGATGATACAAAGTCAGGTGGGAAAGTAAGTTGTGAGGAGGACACATATAATCTATGAAGGGATATAGATAGGCTCAGTGTGTGGGCAAATATTTGGCAGATGGACTATAAGGTGGGAAAATGTGAGCTTATCCATTTAGTAGGAAAAGTAAAAAAAAAAATTATTATTTAAATAGGGAGCAATTACAAAATGCTGTAGTACAGAGGGATTTGGGGTTTCTTGTATATGAAATGCAAAAACTTAGCATCCAAGTAAAGCAAGTAATCAGGAATGCAAATGCTGGCCTTTATTGCAAGGGTGATGGAGCATAACAGTAATGAAGTCCTGCTACAACTGTACAGGGCATTGGTAAGACCACACCTGGAGCATTGCGTTCAGTTTTGGTTTCTTTAAAGAAGGATATACGTGCATTGGAGGTAGTTTCGAGAAGGTTCATGATTTCTGAGATGAAGGGGTTGTCATATGAAGAAATGTTGAGCTGGTTGGGCCTATACTCCTTGAAGTTTGGAAGAATGAGAGGCGATCTTATTGAAATATATAAGATTCTGAGGGGGCTTGACAGGATAGATGCAGTGAGGATGTTTCCCCTCATGGTGTATCTAGAACTAGGAGTCATGGTTTCAGAATAAGGGGTCACCCATTTAAAATTGAAATTAGGAGGAATTTCTTCTCTCAGAGGGTAGTGAATCTTTAGAATTCTCTACATTTGAGAGCTGTGGAGGCTGGGCTTTTGATTATATTTAAGGTGGAGATAGACAGATTTGTGAATGATAAGGGAGTCAAGGGTTATGGGAAGTTGTCAGGGAAGTGGAAGTGAGGCCAGTATCAGGTCATCCATGATCTTATGGCCTACTCCTGCTCCTATTTCCTATGTTCTTATAACCCAGCCAGAGTCAGCACCTTCAGGGAAGGGAGGGGAACCAGTGAGTGTAGAACTGAACTCAGCCAGAGTCAGCAACATAAAGGAAGGAGAGGGAGGGGAACCAGTGAGTGTAGAACTGACCCCAGCCAGAGTCAGCATCTTCAGGGGAGGAGACGGAGGAGAACCAGTGAATGTAGAACTGAACCCAGCCAGAGTCAGCACTTTCAGGGGAGAGGGAGAGGAATCAGCGAGTGTAAAACTGAGCCCAGCCAGAGTCAGCACCTTCAGGGGAGGAGAGGGAGAGGAATCAGTGAGTGTTGAACTGACCCCAGCCAGAGTCAACACTTTCAGAGGAGAAGCCGGAGGGGAATCAGTGAGTGTAGAACTGAACCCAGCCAGAGTCAGCACCTTCAGGGAAGGGAGGGGAACCAGTGAGTGTAGAACTGAACTCAGCCAGAGTCAGCAACATAGGGGAAGGAGAGGGAGGGGAACCAGTGAGTGTAGAACTGACCCCAGCCAGAGTCAGCATCTTCAGGGGAGGAGACGGAGGAGAACCAGTGAATGTAGAACTGAACCCAGCCAGAGTCAGCACTTTCAGGGGAGAGGGAGAGGAATCAGCGAGTGTAAAACTGAGCCCAGCCAGAGTCAGCACCTTCAGGGGAGGAGAGGGAGAGGAATCAGTGAGTGTTGAACTGACCCCAGCCAGAGTCAACACTTTCAGAGGAGAAGCCGGAGGGGAATCAGTGAGTGTAGAACTGAACCCAGCCAGAGTCAGCACCTTCAGGGAAGGGAGGGGAACCAGTGAGTGTAGAACTGAACTCAGCCAGAGTCAGCAACATAAGGGAAGGAGAGGGAGGGGAACCAGTGAGTGTAGAACTGACCCCAGCCAGAGTCAGCATCTTCAGGGGAGGAGCCGGAGGAGAACCAGTGAATGTAGAACTGAACCCAGCCAGAGTCAGCAACATAAAGGAAGGAGAGGGAGGGGAACCAGTGAGTGTAGAACTGAACCCAGCCAGAGTCAGCACTTTCAGGGGAGAGGGAGAGGAATCAGCGAGTGTAAAACTGAGCCCAGCCAGAGTCAGCACCTTCAGGGGAGGAGAGGGAGAGGAATCAGTGAGTGTTGAACTGACCCCAGCCAGAGTCAACACTTTCAGAGGAGAAGACGGAGGGGAATCAGTGAGTGTAGAACTGAACCCAGCCAGAGCCAGCACCTTCAGGGGAGGAGAGGGAGGGGAACCAGTCAGTGTAGAACTGAACCCAACCAGAGTCAGCACCTTCAGGGAAGGAGAGGGAGGGTTCCATAGAAACATAGAAACATAGAAAATAGGTGCAGGAGTAGGCGATTCGGCACTTCTAGCCTGCACCGCCATTCAATGAGTTCATGGCTCAACATGCAACTTCAGTACCCCATTCCTGCTTTCTTGCCATAACTCTTGATTCCCCCTAGTAGTAAGGACTTCATCTAACTCCCTTTTGAATATATTTAGTGAATTGGCCTCAACAACTTTCTGTGGTGGAGAATTCCACAGGTTCACCACTCTCTGGGTGAAGAAGTTTCTCCTCATCTCGGACCTAAATGGCTTACCCCTTATCCTTCAACTGTGACCCCTGGTTCTGGACTTCCCCAACATTGGGAACATTCTTCCTGCATCTAACCTGTCTAAACCCATCAGAATTTTAAACGTTTCTATGAGATCCCCTCTCATTCTTCTGAACTCCAGTGAATACAAGCCCAGTTATTCCAGTCTTTCTTGATATGTCAGTCCTGCCATCCCGGGAATCAGTCTGGTGAACCTTCGCTGCACTCCCTCAATAGCAAGAATGTCCTTCCTCAAGTTAGGAGACCAAAACTGTACACCATACTCCAGGTGTGGCCTCACCAAGGCCCTGTACAACTGTAGCAACACCTCCCTGCCCCTGTACTCAAATCCCCTCGCTATGAAGGCCAACATGCCATTTGCTTTCTTAACCGCCTGCTGTACCTGCATGCCAACCTTCAATGACTGATGTACCATGACACCCAGGTCTCGTTGCACCTCCCCTTTTCCTAATCTGTCACCATTCAGATAATAGTCTGTCTCTCTGTTTTTACCACCAAAGTGGATAACCTCACATTTATCCACATTATACTTCATCTGCCATGCATTTGCCCACTCACCTAACCTATCCAAGTCACTCTGCAGCCTCATAGCATCCTCCTCGCAGCTCACACTGCCACCCAACTTAGTGTCATCCGCAAATTTGGAGATACTACATTTAATCCCCTCGTCTAAATCATTAATGTACAGTGTAAACAGCTGGGGCCCCAGCACAGAATCTTGCGGTACCCCACTAGTCACTGCCTGCCATTCTGAAAAGTCCCCATTTACTCCTACTCTTTGCTTCCTGTCTGACAACCAGTTCTCAATCCATGTCAGCACACTACCCCCAATCCCATGTGCTTTAACTTTGCACATTAATCTCTTGTGTGGGACCTTGTCGAAAGCCTTCTGAAAGTCCAAATATACCACATCAACTGGTTCTCCCTTGTGAGTGTAGAACCGAACCCACCCAGAGTCAGCACCTTCAGCAGAGGAGAGGGTGGGGAACGAGCGACTGTTGAACTGAACCCAGCCAGAGTCAGCACCTTCAGGGTAGGAGGTGGAGGGGAACCAGTGAGTGTAGAACTGAACCCAGCCAGAGTCAGCACTTTCAGGGGAGGAGAGGGAGGGGAACCAGTGATTGTAGAATTGAACCCAGCCAGAGTCAGCGCCTTCAGGGGAGGAGAGGGAGGGGTACCAGTGAATATAGAACTCAGACAGAGTTGGTGGTGAAAACTCAGAGCGGAGGACAAGCTGTCTTCAGACGTGCGATGTGTTTGAATTTCAGGAAAGGGAGGATGGAGAGTGTAGGGGACAGGGATTTACAGCTTTGGAAGAACAAGGGAGGAAAGAATGTTCCACAGAATCTAGAATTGTCTGTTCCGAATTTCTGTCCTGTATTTGCAGTAATTATTTTTGTAAACTTCTTTTCGAGGGTATTAGAAGGGGTGGATTTGCAGACGGGAAACTCAAACCAAACATCACGTCAAGATCTGACAAAATCACTCAATTCATCAGGACGTGAATATCATCGGCCTTTGAATGTGGAAGGAGAAACGTTTCTCTGTTCTGTCTGTGGGAACAGATTTCAAACATCTGTGTGATTGAAAAAGCACCGAGATACACACACCCAAGTGAGAGTATTCCAGTGCACTGCCTGTGGAAAGAGCTTGAACCAGTTACATAGCCTGAAAAAACATCACACCATTAACAGCGGGAGAAACTGTACATGTGTTCTGTGTGTAGATGAGGCTTCAACTGATCATTCAACCTGGAGAGACACAAGGACACCTGCACCACAGAGAAACCGTGGGAATATGGGGACTATGGGAGGGGGTTCACTTTGAAATGCAATCTGCTGACACATCAGCGAGTTCACACTGGGGAGAGGCCGTTCACCTGCTCCGGGTGAGAGAAGGGATTCATTCGATCATCCCACCTGCTGATGTACCAGCGAGTTCACACAGGGGAGAGGCTGTTCACCTGCTCCAAGTGTGGGAAGGGATTCACTCAGATATCCAAAATGCTGAGACACCAGCGAGTTCACAGGTCACTGCAGAGTTTGGATTCTGCTGTCATCCCAGACTGAATCGTGTCCATTCTGACAGTTGGGGTTTCTTTCTGCTGATATTGATTACCCATATAACTGAGCCAGAGTTTAATATTCTGGATAATGAGCCAATTAATGGGAAAAGGGTCAGATAAAAATAATGCTGATTGTGTTTGCAGCCATACTTCACTGCTTAAACAGCTTTCTTCAAATACTGAAAGCTGCAACAAATGGAGGTAAACTTTGTTGAACCATTGATAATAAAATGAATTGAATCTGCAGGTTGGTTTTGGATTTCTCTGTGACATGATGTGTCTTGAAATATCGCCAGTGTCCAATAGATAGCGCTGTCCCTCCAATTAACTCCAACCGAGAGGAGCGTGACTGCCATCTGGAGCAGGAGGAATGAGCACAGCTCAGGGTCAGACACTGAACATACTGCACCCCACAGGGACATCACACACTCCCCCTCCCGGGGGAAGTTCAGGGTCAGATACTGTTCATACTGCACCCCACAGAGACATCACACACTGCCCCCACCCTGGGGCAGCTCAGGGTCAGACACTGAATATACTACACCCCACAGGGACATCACACACTGCCCCCACCCTGGGGCAGTTCAGGATCAGACACTGAACATACTGCACCCCACAGGGACATCACACACTGCCCCCTCCCTGGGGTAGCTCAGGGTCAGAACTTAGAGTGGGAAGGGGAGGATCCAGTTTTTGTGGACCATGTAGGAACCAATGACATAGGTAGGACTAGGAATTAGGTTCTGCTGAACGAGATGGAGAAGTTGGGGTCCAAATGAAAAAGCTGAACCTCAAAAGTAATAATCTCTGGATTGTTACCTGAGCTACACACCTTTTGTTGTAGGGATAAGCAGATTAGTACGTTAAATGTGTGGCTCAAAGAGTGGTGTGGGAGGCAGGGGTTTTGCTTTATGGGCACTGGCACCAGCACTGGGCAAACAGGGAGCTGTTCCATTGGGATGGGCTCCACTTGAACTGGGCAGGAACCAGTGTCCTGGTGAATCGAATAACTAGGGCAGTAAACAGGGCTTTAAACTAATGAAAGTGGGGTGGGGAGGATTCAGGAAAGTACAACACAGTTTAGACACAGAAAAGCAACAAGAGACATGTCAAGGCTCTCGAGCAGAGCAGAGTTTTGGGTAAAAATAAGCAGAGTGGGTCAGGAAGGGACAGAGAGAGTAACAAAGGTAATTGGGCATTACTGACTGAGGAGACATCAAGGAAAAATAGAAGAAAGTTAATGCTAAAAGCACTATATCTGAATGGACAAAGAATTCTCAACAGCATAGATGAAAAAATGGCGCTGATAAAAAATAATAGATTTAATCTAATAGCCATTACTGAGATGTGGTTGCAAAGTGACCACGGTTGGGAACTAAATATTCCAGGTTATGTAACTTTTAGAAGAGGTAGCAACATGGAAAAGGAGAAGGGGAAGCCTTGATAATAAAGGATGGGCTAAAGACAGTAGAGGGAAAGGATCTTAGCTCAGAAAATCAAGAAATAGAATCAGTTTGGGTGAAGCTAAGAAACAGCTAGGAGCAGAAAACATTGGTGGAATTGTTTATAGGCCCCCCAAACCGTAGTGGGAATGAAGGACACAGTATAAATCAGGAAATTAGAGGTGCATGAAACAAAGGTAATACAATAATCATGGGGGACTTTAATCTGCATATAGTCTGGGCAAATTTGCAGTAATAATATGGAAGAAGAATTCATGGAAGGTATACAAGATGGTTTTCTAGATCAGTATGTTGAGGGACCAACTAGAGAACAGGTTATTTTAGATCTAGTGTTGTGCAATAAGAAAGGGCTAATTAATAACCTTGTAGTAAAGGGGGTAAGCCATTTAGGACCGAGATGAGGAGAAACCCAGAGAGTGGAATCCTCTACCACAGAAAGTTGTTGAGGCCAATTCGTAAATATATTCAAACAGGAGTTAGATGTAGTGCTCACTACTAGGGGGATCAAGGGGCATGGCAAGAAAGCACGAATGGGGTACTGAAGTTGCATGTTCAGCCATGAACTCATTGAATGGTGGTGCAGGCTCGAAGGGCTGAATGGCCTACACCTGCACCTATTTTCTATTTTCTATGTTTCTAAGGGGCCCTTAGGAAAGAGTGACCATAATATGATAGAATTTTACATTAAGTTTGAAAGTGATTTAGTTAAATCCAAAACTAGGGTCTTAAATCTAAACAAAGGAAACTATGTAGGTATGAGGAATGAATTGGCTATGATAGATTGGGAAACTACATTAAAAGGTATGATGGTAGAAAAGCAATGGCTAACACTTAAAGAATTAATACATAATTTGCAATGCCTTAAACATACATTCCTTTAAGGCACATAAAGCCTACAGGAATAGTGGTCCAACCGTGGTTAACAAGAGAAGTTAAAGATAGCATTAATTGAAAGGATGATGCTTATAATGTTGCCAAAAAGAGCAGTACTCCTGAGGACTGGGAACATTTTAGAATTCAACAAAGGAGGACCAAAAAATTGATGAATAAAAGGGAAAGGAGAATATGAAAGTAAACTAGCGAGAGACTAAATAACAGACTGGAAAAGCTTCTATAGGTATGTAAAAAGGAAAAGGTTAGCAAAAGTAAATGAGGGTCCCCGATAGGCTCAGACAGGAGAAATTATAATGGGGAACAAGGAAATGGCAGAGAAATTAAATGCATATTTTGTGTGTGTTTTCCGGAGGAAGGCGCAAAAAACTATTGGAGAACCCAGAGTCATAGAAACATAGAAACATAGAAAATAGGTGCAGGAGTAGGCAATTCGTCCCTTCGAGCTTGCACCACCGTTGAATATGATCATGGCTAATCATGCAACTTCAGTACCCCATTCCTGCTTTCTCTCCATACCCCTTGATCCCTTTAGCCGTAAGGGCCACATCTAACTCCCTTTTGAATATATCTAACAAACTGGCCTCAACAGCTTTCTGTAGTAGAGAATTCCACAAGTTCACAATTCTCTGAGTAAAGAAGTTTCTCCTCATCTCGGTCCTAAATGGCTCAGCCCTTATCCTTAGACTGTGACCTCTGGTTCTGGACTTGCCCAACATCGGGAACATTCTTCCTGCATCTAACCTGCCCAATCCCGTCAGAATTTTATATGTTTCTATGAGACCCCTTCTCATTCTTCTAAATTCCAGTGAATATAAGCCTAGTCAATCCAGTCTTTGTTCATATGTCAGTCCTGCCATCCCGGGAATAATTCTGGTGAACCTTCGCTGCATTCCTTCAATAGCAAGAATGTCCTTCCTCAGATTAGGAGACCAAACTGTACACAATATTCAAGGTGTGGCCTCACCAAGGCCCTGTACAACTGCAATAAGACCTCCCTGCTCCTATACACAAATCCTTTCGCTATGAAGGCCAACATGCCATTTGCCTTCTTCACCGAGTCTAGTGAGAATGAGGAACTGAAATAAAGTAGTATTAGTTAAAAAATGGTACTGGAGAAATTAATGGGACTGAAAGCCAATAGATCCACTGCACCTGATGGCTTACATCCTAGGGTATTGAACACGTTGGCTATAGAAATAGTGGATGCATTGGTTGTCATCTTCCAAAATCCCATAGAGTCTAGAATGGTCCCCGTGGTTTGGAAGGTCGCAAATGTAACTGGGCTATTTAAGAAGGGAGGGAGAGAGAAAATGGGGAACTACAGACCAGTTAGCCTGACAGCAGCAGGAGGGAAAATGTTTGATTCTATTATTAAGGACATGGCACTTAGAGAATAATAATAAGATTGCGCAGAGTCAACATGGCTTTATGAAATGGATATCATGTTTGACAAATCTATTATGAGTTTTTTGAGCTTGTAACTACTAGAATATGGAAGGAGGAACCAGTAGATGTGGTGCATGTGGATTTTCAGAAGGCATTTCATAAGGTGCCACATGAGGTTATTGAACAAAATTAGGGCTCATGGGATTGGGGGTAATATACTAGCATGTTTTGAGGATTGGTTATCGGACAGAAAACAGAGAGTAGGATTAAATGGTTCATTTTCAGGTTGGCAGGTTGTAATTGGTGGTGTGCCACAAGGTTCGGTGCTTGGGCCTCAGCAATTCACAATATATGTCAATGATTTGGATCAGAGAACTAAATGTAATATATCCAAGTTTGCTGATGATAAAAAAGCTAGGTGGGAATGAAAGTTGTGAGGAGGGTACAAAGAGGCTTCAAGGGGTTATAGACAGGCTAAATGAGTGGGCTCGAATCATAGAATCATAGAACTTTACAGCACGGATGGAGGCCATTTGCGCCCATTGTCCTGGCGCCGACCGACTAAGAGCTATCCGGCCTAATCCCACTTTCCAGCTCATGGTCTGTAGCCCTGTAGGTTATGGCTCTTTAAGTGCTCATCCAAGTATTTTTAAAATGTGGTGAGGGTTTCTGCCTCAACCACCCTTTCACGCAGTGAGTTCCAGACCCCCCACCACCCTCTGGGTGAAGAGATTTCATCTCATTATCTCCTCTAAACATCCCCCCAATTACTTTAAATCTATGACCCCTGGTTGTTGACCCCTATGTTTAGGCAAACAGGTCTTTCCTATCCACTCTATCCAGGCCCCTCAGAATTTTATACACCTCAATCAGGTCTCCCCTTATTCCCTCTGTTCTAAAGAAAACAGACCTAGCATCTCCAATCTTTCCTCACAGTCAAAATTCTCCAGTTCAGGCAATCTCCTCGGCACCCTTTCCAGGCCAATCATATCTCTCCTGTAAAGTGGTGACCAGAACTGCACGCAGTACTCCAGCTGCTGCCTAACCAGTGTTTTATACAATTCAAGCAAAACCTCCTTGCTCTTGTATTCTGTGCCTCGACTTATAAAGGGAAGTAATCCATATGCCTGCTTAACCACCTTATCTACCTGGCCTGCTACCTTCAGGGATCTGTGGGCTTGCACTCCAAGGTCCCTTTGTTCCTCTACACTTCTCAGTGACCTACCATTTATTGTGTATTCCCTTGCCTTGTTAGACCTCCCCAAATGCATTACCACACACTTATCCGCATTGAATTCCATTTACCACTGTTCTGCCCATCTGACCAGTACGTTGATATCTTGTTGCAATCATTGTGAACTCCACAAGATATTTTAGTGTTATTTGTGAACTTCTTAATCATACCCCCAACATTTAAGTACAAGTCACTGATATATATTGATCAGAATAGCAAATGGAATATAAGGTGGAGAAATGTGAAGTTATCCACTTTGGTATGAAACATTGAAAAGCAGACTATTTTTTAAATGGTGAGAGATTGGGAAATGTTGGCGTTCAGAAGGACCTGGGTGTCCTTGTACATGAATCACTGAAAGTTAACATGCAGGTACAGCAATCAGTGAATAGAACAAATGGTATGTTGGCCTTTATTACTAGAGGATTTGAGTATAAGAGTAAAGACGTCACTGCAATTAAGATCACGCCTGGAGTATTGTGTACAGTTTTGTTCTCCTTATTTAAGGAAGGATATACTTGCCGTCGACGGTGTGCAACAGAGGTTCACCAGACTGATTCCTGGGATGTGAGGATCATCCTATCAGGAGAGATTGAGTAGATTAGGCCTATATTTTCTGGAGTTCAGAAGTATGAGAGGCGATCTAATTGAAACATACAACATTCTTACAGGCCTTGCCATGGTAAAAAAATATACAGCATTCTTACAGGGCTTGACAGGGTAGGTTCAGGAAGGATGTTTCCTCTGGCTGGGAAGTCTAGAACCAGGGGTCACAGTCTCAGAATAAAGGGTTGGCCATTTAGGACTGAGATGAGGAGAAACCTGTTCACTCAGAGGGTGGTGAATCTTTGAAAGTCTCTACCCCAGAGGGCTGTGTAGTCTCAGGTTTTGAGTATATTCAAGGCAGAGATTGATAGATTTTTGGATGTTAAGTAAATGAACGATATGAGGATAGTGCAGGTAAGTGGAGTTGAGGTAGAAGATCAGCCATGATCTCATTGAATGGCGGAGCAGGATCGAAGGCCAAATGGTCTACTCCTGCTCCTATTTCTTACAGATACGTGCATTTGTACTGTAAAAACGGCCACCCTTTGCTGTCTTTGTCTCTGATTGGTCCCCTTGGAGTATAAGCCAAACCCTCAAATCTCTCTGGAATGTGTAATGGGAACTGCCCATTCCAAGGTGTCACTGACTTTGCAAATTGTAACTCGATCCACTTTGACTTCCAGAAGCCGCAGAAGATAGATCTCACCAGAAGACACCAAGGGCCAGCCAAAGTCCCTCCCCCTCCCTCGGCCAAGGTCCCTTGCCCCCCAGCGCATGTGCTACCTCCCCCAGCTGAAGTCCCGTACCCCAGCGCAAGTGTATCCCTCCCCCAGTCAAAGTGCCTTACCCCCATCCAAGTGCATCCCTCCCCCTGCTGATGTGCCTTACCACAATCCAGGTGCAGCCCTGCATCAGCTGAAGACCCGTACCCCAGCACAAGTGCATCCCTTCCCCAGCCGAATTGCCTTACCCCAATCCAAGTGCATCCCTCCCCCAGCCGAAGTGCCTTACCCCAGTCCAAACACATCCCTCTCCCAGCCGAAGTGCCTTACCCCAGTCCAAATGCATCCCTCCCCCAGCCGAAGTGCCTTACCCCAGTCCAAGTGCAAGCATCCCCAGCGGAAGTGCCTTAGCACAGGGCAAGTGCATCCATCCCCCAGCCAAAGTGCTTTACCCCAGCACAAGTGCATCCCTGGCCCAACTAAAGTTCCTTCTCCCAGCACAAGTGCTGCATCCCCAGCTGAAGTCCCTCCTGAGACTAGTGCAAGTGCATGGCCTTACCCAACCGCCCCCCCCCCCACCCCGCACCCCCCTCCCCCCGCATAGATGCGTCATTGTGTACGGATTGTTAACAGGTCTATTGGGTATGAAGTGAATAGTGACAGCTTTGTGACTTCTGGATTTCATCCACTCCAAAGGTGCCCCTTATAGGGGGTTGTAAGGTCTTCCCCGAGTTCCCTCTCTCCCCTCTGATCCCCCCACCCATGTCTCTCTCTCTCTCCACTCCACCCCCAGGCTCTCTCTCTTCCCCACCAGACTCCCTCTCCCCCTGCCGCGCCCCCCCCGCCCCCGTTTCTCTCTCTTGAACAAAAGGCCCTCTCTCTCTCTCTCTCTCTCTCCTAGGTTCTTTTACCCTACACCTCACCCAAGCTCGTGCTCTCCACCCCCAGTCTCTCTCACTTCCCCCAGGCTCTCTCTCTTTCTCTCCCCCCAAGCTTTCTTTCTCCCTCCAGGCTCGCTCTCTCTCTCTTCCCCCTAGATCTATCTCTCTCTTTACCCTCAAGGTCTCTCTCTTTCCCCCTCGGCTCTCTCCCAAAGCTCTCTCTCTCTCTCTCTCTCTCTCTCTCTCGCTCTCTCTCTCTCCCCAGGCTCTCTCTCTCCGCTCCACCGCCCTCCCCCCGCCCCGCCCCCAGGCTCTCTCTCATTTTCCCCAAGCTCTGCAAGACAAGCCCCTGATCGGAGAAGATTTTAAGAGAGCACGAGCAGGGGCCAGGGCCCAATCCACTGACCTGATGACAAAAAGTAGTAAGAACCAAAATCAAATTGTGACATCACAGAAAAGAAGGGAAGTGAATGGTTGGTGAGATTTTCTCTCTTTTCTGGGGCAGTGGCTTGAATTAAGAGCTGGGATGAAAAACAAAACTTGAAAACTTAATTAACAAAATACATTAGACTGGCAGCACATGCGATGTGTTACTGCTGTTACATGTGCGAGCTGGTTGACCCTGTCATGTATCCTACATGGCTACTGTTGGCATGATCACAAGGTGTTCCAGCAGAGTGCACAGCAGTGGGAGACTTGTAGGTTACCTGTACAGGTGTGCCTGGCCTAATGTAAAAGGCAGGACACCAGATGTGATCCTCACTCTGGAGTTAACTAATAAAGGACTAAGGTTACTACAGTTGAAGTACAATACATTGCCTCATGGAGTTATTACTACAGTATCTGAGGACTCAACATTTGGTGACAAGATTACGAACTTTCACGCGGAAATGGCTACCCTTGGTACGTTGCAGCAGTTCACCGATGGTGATGATTGAGACGCCTTTATGGAGAGGCTAGAACATTTCTTAACAGCAAACAACCTGGCAGGAGACGACCCGACCACACCGGCTCACAAGCGCCGAGCTATCCTGCTAACCAGTTGTGGGCCCACCATCTATGGCCTCATCAGGGACTTGCTGGCACCAGCGAAGACAACGACCAAGTTGTACAAGGAGCTCGTAACCCTGATCCATGAGCAACTCAAGCCCAAGGAAAGCATCCTCACAGCCAGACACCGGTTCTACACCCACCGACGGCCAGGAAGTCGCAAAGCACGCTGCAGACCTCAGGAGGCTGGCGGCACCATGCGAGTTCGGCACCCACCTCAACGAAGCGGTGCGGGACATTTTTTCATTGGAATTGGGCATGAGGGCCTTCTACATAAGCTACCACAATCACACTGCAGAAGGCCATCTCTGTGAGCCAGTCAATCATGACCTCGACCTGCCGCTCTAGGCAGATGACTCACCCTCAGGACTCAAACCCGGCAGGTACTGTGCACCGAGTGGCGCCCTTTCGAGGCTGGGCTGTAGAACGCGAACCCTCTCGAGAAAGAGAGAACAGGCCCCTGAGTCCCTTAACTCAGAGTCCGCGGATCGGGGGTAACCGAGTAGCTCCATGCTGGAGTTGCGAAGGGAATCACAGGGCTCACCAGTGCCGCTTTAAAGATTATGTATGCAAAGGCTGCAACACAAAGGGCCACCTCCAGCAAATGTGTAAGAGAAACATGACTCACTGTGTCAATGAAGAGTCTGCAGATGGCCATGAACCCAGCGCGGATTATGAATCGATAGGCAGAGAGGCAGCCCAGTCCCAAGGGAAGTACACAGCATGTTTATCTGTACCACCGAGTGTTCCCCACTGCAGATGGAAGTTGAGGTAGAAGGCATTCCAGTCTTCATGGAAGTGGACATGGGGGCGAGCCAGTCAGTGATGAATCAAGGAGTCTTTGAGAGGCTATGGGACAATCAAGCTGAAATACCCATTGGTCCCAGTTCAGACAAAGCTGTGCTCCTACACTGATGAAATCATCCCAGTCGTTGGTAGTGCAAATGTTAAGGTACTCCTTGATGGCGCAGTGCACAGGTTACCTCTGTGGATTGCAGCAGGTGATGGACCAACGCTGCTCGGCAGAAGGTGGATGGAGAAATACATTGGAAATGGGAAGACTTCACCACTCCAGTGATCGAAGCCCTCTGCACTCAGAGGCAAAGCAAGCCCTTACCTGAGGATGGACCCGGCATCAGAGAGCTGACCAGCACGGCACCCGAGACACAGGCCACTCAGCATGACTGCGTGGCGATTATCCAGCTGAAATGACCCGCTGGGCTGCTGTGCAGCTGGCCTTGCTGGGCTGCCTGGTGTGTTGGGCCCTGCAGGCTGTTGTAGATGATGGGTTCTGCTTTGTGGTCAACTGTGGTGTCGGTTGCCACTGGTGTGTGTGTTGGGGGATCAAAAAAGGTAAGGTGCAAGGTGGGTTGCTCAGGGTAGTCCGTGAATCTGAGTTTGATTTGGTCCAAGTGTTTCTGGTGAATGAGTCCATTTGAAAGTTTGATCCGAAACACCCTGCTCCTCTCTTTGGCCACGACAGTGCCGGGAAGCCACTTGGGACCTTGCCCATAATGTAATACAAATACAGGATCATTGACTTCAATCTCGCGTGACACATTTGCGCAATCATGGTATGCACTTTGTTGAAGCCGGCTGCTCTCTACCTGTTTATGTAGATCAAGGTGAACTAACGAGAGCCTTGTCTTAAGTGCTCTTTTCATGAGCAGTTCATCAGGTGGGATCCCAGTGAGTGAGTGGGGTCTTGTGCGGTAGCTAAGCAGGACTCGGGATAGGCGAGTCTGCAGTGAGCCTTCAGTTACCCTCATCAAGACTTGCTTGATGGTTTGCACTACTTTCTCTGCCTGACCATTGGATGCTGGTTTAAACGGGGCAGATGTGACATGTTTGATCCCGTTACGGGTCATATATTCTCTGAACTGATAAAACATGGCCCGTTGTCGCTCACCAGGACATCGGGTAAGTTGTGTGTGGCAAACATGGCCCGCAGGCTTTCAGTGGTGGCAGCGGATGTGCTAGCCGACATTATCTCACATTCAATCCACTTGGAGTATGCGTCTACAACCACAAGGAAAATTTTACCCAAGAATGGGCCTGCATAGTCGACGTGTACCCTAGACCATGGTTTGGAGGGCCAAGGCCATAAACTTAGCGGCGGCTCCTGGTTACATTGTTTAACTGCGAGCATGTATTACATCTGTGAACGCAGGACTCTAAGTCCGCATCGATACCGGGCCACCACACATGGGATCTGGCTATCACTTTCATCATTACGATGCCTGGGTGGGTACTGTGGAGCTCATTGATGAAGGTGTCTCTGCCCTTCTTGGGAACCACTACTCGGTTGCCCCACAGAAGGCAGTCTGCCTGCATAGACATTTCATCTTTGCGTCGCTGGAATGGCTTTATCTCTTCCTGCATTTCCACTGGAACACTGGACCAGCTCCCGTGAAGGACACAGCTTTTGACTAGAGATAATAAGGGGTCCTGGCTTGTCCAGGTTTTGATCTGCAGGCAGTGATGGGTGATTGTTCACTCTCAAATGCTTCCATAACCATATCTAAATCTGCGGGATGCGTCTTTTCCATCACCGTGGTGGGCAATGGCAGCCTACTGAGAGCATCGGCGTAGTTTTCTGTGCCTGGCCTGTGGCGGATGGCGCAGTTGTATGCAGACAAAGTGAGTGCCCATCTCTGGATGCGGGCTGATGCGTTGGTATTTTCTCTTTGCTCTCGGAAAACAGGGATATAAGTGGCTTATGGTCAGTTTCCAAATCGAATTTTAGCCCAAACAGGTATTGATGCATTTTATTTACCCAATAGACACATGCTAACGCTTCTTTTTCAATCGTGTTGTGGGCTCTCTCGGCCTTAGACAGACTCCTGGATGCATAAGCAACCGGTTGCAGTTTCCCGAAATCATTAGCTTGTTGCAATACACACCCGACGCCATATGATGATGCATCAGATGCTAGCACCAAATGCTTACATGGATGATACAACACAAGCAATTTGTTTGAGCATAACAATTTTCTCGCTTTTACAAAGGCATTTTCTTGGCTTTTGCCCCAAACCCATTCACCCCCTTTTCATAGGACGACATGTAGTGGTTCTAGCAGTGCGCTGAGACCCTGTAAGAAGTTGCCAAAGTAGTTCAACAGTCCCAGGAACGACTGCAGCTACATCACGTTCTGTGGCCTCGGTGTGTTCTCGATTGCCTCTGTCTTCGCGTAGGTGGGCCTGATACCATCCGCCGCAATCCTCCTTCCCAAGAACTCCACTTCAGGTGCCAGGAAAATGCACTTCGAGCATTTTAACCTGAACCCCACTCGGTTAAACCGATGAAGAACCTCCTTCAGGTTCTGCAGATGCTCGACTGTGTTCCGACCTGTGACCAAGGTGTCGTCCTGGAAGATCACGGTGTGTGGGACCGACTTTAGTAAACTTTCCATGTTTCTCTGGAATATCGCCGCCACTGATCGGATTCCCAATGGGCATCTGTTATAAACAAAAAGACCTTTGTGCATGTTAATGCAGGTGAGGGCCTTCGATGATTCCTCCAGTTCCTGTGTCATGTAGGCTGAGGTCAGATCCAGCTTCCTGAACGTCTTTCCTACCACCAGCGTTGCAAATAGGTCGTCGGCTTTTGGTAGTAGGTATGGGTCCTGCAGGGAGAAACGATTGATAGTTACTTTGTAATCGCCACAGATTCTGATGGTGCCGTCTCCCTTGAGGACTGGGAAAATAGGACTGGCCCACTCGCTGAACTCGATTGGTGAGATGATGCCCTCTCGTTGTTGCCAGTCGAGCTCGATTTCTACCCTTTCTCTCATCATGTACAGTACTGCTCTCGTCTTGTGATGGATGGGTCGCGCCCCGGAATTAGGTGGATCTACACTTTTCCTCCTTGGAATTTCCCGATGCCTGGTTCAAACAGTGAAGCAAATTTGTTTAAGACCTGTGCACACGAACTGTCATCAGAGGGCGATAGTGCGCAGATGTCGTCCCAGTTCCAGCGTATCTTTCCCAGCCAACTCCTGCTGAGCAGCGTGGGACCATCGCCCGGTACCATCCTGAGTGGTAGCTTGTGCACTGCTCCATCGTAGGAGACTTTTACGTTTGCACTGCCAATTACAGGAATCAGTTCTTTCATGTCAGTTTTTTGTTTTGTGCGAATTGGAGTTAAGATTGGCCTTGAGGCCTTGTTGCACCACAACCTTTTGAAAGTCTTTTTGCCCATGATGGACTGGCTCGTGCCCGTGTCCAGCTCCATAGACACCGGGAGTCCATTTAATTCAACCTTCAGCATTATTGGGGGACAATTCATGGTGAATGTGTGGACCCCATGTACCTTTGCCTCCTCCATGAGAGCTTCTGTTTTGTCGTGACCCTCCGTGGATCTGTCCTCTTCTGCAATGTGGTGATTTGCAGGTTTAGCAGGCCTAGCAGCTCGCCTGCACACTCGTTGGAGGTGTCCCATTGTTCCACAACCCTTACAAATGTATCCTTTGAATCAGCATGAATGGAAACGATGATCACCCCCGCAGCGCCAACAAGGTGTTAATGGCCTTGCATTCATCCCCCTTGATGGTGGATTCTGAGACATCTGCAGACGTGTAGCTGCAGGTATGTATGACCTGCCCTGTCCGTTCTGATTCGAAAACAACATCACTTTTTTCACAGTACTTGTAGCAGCACTTGTGTGCTGAGAGATTTGCTTCGTATTGTCACTTGTGGCAATGAACGCCTGGGCTATCGCTATGGCCTTACTCAAGGTTGGGGTCTCTACAGTCAAAAGTTTGCGAAGTATGGTTTCGTGGCCAATGCCAAGTACGAAAAAGTCTCTGAGCATGTGCTCCAAATGTCTTTCAATTTCGCAATGTTTTGCAAGGCGTCTTAGCTCGGCGACATAACTCGCCACTTCCTGACCTTCAGATCTTTTGTAGGTGTAGAACCGATACCTCACCATCAGAATGCTTTCCTTCGGTTCAAGTGGTCTCGGACCAGTGTGCACAAATCATCGTACGATTTCTTTGTGGGTTTCGCTGGAGTGAGCAGATGGTGAGGAGGATTGCTCTACATTTGGAAGCGCTCTCTTCCCCATCTAGCTCGATGGCCATGAAGTATTGGTCGAGTCGCTCCACAAAAGATTCACAATCATCTCCCTCCGAAAATTTCTCCAGGATGCCCACTGTTCTCTGCATCTTTGGGTTCGCTACCTGTATCTCATCGCCAGTTGTAGTGTATGGAGAAAGAGTCAGACTGAACACTGTGAGCTCAAAGTGTGGCCTTAGTCTTTTATTGCAGGTCTCCAGAGTGCCTCTCCAACCTGTGAAGCACTCTTAAATACCTATGCTCCCAAGGGATTATGAGATCCCTTGGGACTCCGGGGAATGAGCCGTCTGGTGACTGTGCAGAGTATATACAAGTCCAGATACATAACAGAACGCATCTTCCAGGCTCCAGTGGCAAGACTCCGGAGGAAGAAAATCGGATCCAGAGGCGACTTCGCAGCTTCGGAGGCAGAACCGGGGAAGAAGAGGATCACCGGAGTTGACATCGTGGCTGGAGGAAAGATGCCGCCCAAACCATGAGGTGAGGTGCTGAATACAAAGATGGCCGCGGCGAGACCACGAGGTGCAGCGCTGATGGAGCAACACGTGGCACCAAACGGAGAAGCGGATTGGGGTAAAGATAGCAAGGCTCTCTTAAAGGAGGCCGGCAACGCACCACAATTAAAGGGACAGTTCCACACACTTAAGCAATGTAATAGTAATTGTAAGTCAGAGGAAAAAAGTGTAATTAATCATGTAAAATGTGCAACTGATAATCTGAATTGTATATACGCAACCAGCGAGGAAAAGTCACGTGATTATGTAAAATGTATAATTGATGATCTGAACTGTGCACATACAACCAGTGAGAAAAAGTCGGTGATTGCAATCGGACCCACAGTGTGTCCAGCATAAGTAATGAAAAGTTGTGCGATGCAAGGTTTCATCTGCACGCAGCCAATGCAACGGGCAGACACCCATCGGAAGCACACAGGTTCAGCGAGCTACATAATGCTGTAACCTGTGTCATGGGAACCAGAGTCATGCATCATGGAGTGTGGCCACAAGCTGCCGACACACACGAGCTGCAGAGCAAGCGACCTCAGCAGGGCAATGGCACCGGTATCGATACCCTGCCCCTGATCGGCTCCACCTCTCAGGCATCCGATGGCAACAACTGCCATGAGCCTGAAGGAGCAGACTGTACTAAAGTGCAGTCCCCAAACCCCATCACCACCAAGGCCATACCCATATATGTAGATTCACCCGTGACAGTTCCCATAAAGGGAACAGACACTAGCCAGGATCCCAAACCAAACAACGCCCAGGCCAGCGAGTCAGCAGTTCCCTGTGCACTGCTAGACAACAGCTCCTCAGGAAGCAGCAGCGACGCAGGGTGCAAAGAAAGGACAGGGAGGTCACAGGCATCTGTGAACCGGCCCGACACTAGGAACCACGGCAACAGCCCCGAGAGTAGGCAACGCGAGCCAACCAGGTTCCCACTGCCAGTACCGGGCACTGAGCCGGCACCAGACTGCAGGGACACAACCCAGCAGCTCTGGGACTAGCTTGTCCTCACGCACCGGTCACTGCATCGATGAGGCATCTAACCTACTTGTCGCACCACGGAACCACAAAAATAATGCAAAACCCACTTTCCTGAACTTAAATGTACGTCAATGCTAGGAGCCCCTGCCATAATCAATGTGGGGGCGGGGGGGGGGGGCAGAATGGAGTGGTCAGGGACACACTCACACAAACAGCAATCACCAGCACGCTACTGCACCAACCACTCACCCAAGATGGAAATGACCTGCCAAGGGTCAACCAGTCAGAGCCCACATAGAGCTCAGCCCAGAGCACAGTCAATGCAGAGGAGATTTGCACTAAAGGCTCAGGGGAGAGTGATGTCATGTATCCTACATGGCTACTGTTGGGACGATCACAATGGGTGCCACTAGAGGGCACAGCAGTGTGAGACTTGTAGGTTACCTGTACAGGTGTGCCTGGCCTAGTATAAAAGGCAGGCCACCAGGTGTGATCCTCACTCTGGAGTTAACTAATAAAGGACTAAGGTCACTACAGTTGAAGTACAGCACATTGCCTCGTGGAGTCATTACTAGAGTATCTAAGGACACAACAGACCCTATTGAGCTCCACAACGCCCACGTCTGCAGCAAGTGTCTGCAGCTCGAGGAACTATGTCTCCGCATTGATGAGCTGGAGTCCGAGCTGCAGACAATGCAGCACATCAGGGAGGGTGAATGTTACCTGGACACTGTCTTCTAGGAGACAGTCACACCCCTTAGATTAATTAATTCAAATTGGTCTGTGGTCAGGGACAGGAGGGTGTGACTACAAGCAAGGCAGGTAAGGAGACGCAGGAGGTAGCGATAGAGGAGCCTCAGCCCTTGCACTTTCCAACAGGTTCGAGGCTCTTGCTCCCTGTGTGGACGAGGGCAGGGACTGCAGGGAGGATGAGCAAACTGACCACAGCGCCGTGGTACAGGGGCCATTCAAGTGGGGGGAGTAAAAAGAAATGTTGTAGTAAGAGATGGTATCATTAGGGGGATAGATAGGGTTCTCTGCAGCCAAGAGCGTGAGTCCCGAAGGCTGTTTTGCCTGCCCAGTGCCAGGATTAGGGACATCTCCTCAGGGCTGGAGAGGAACTTGGAGTGGCTGAGGGAAGATCCAGTTGTCGTGGTTCACATGGGTACCAACCACATATATATTAGCATGAGGGTAATATATTAGCATGGATAGAGGATTGGATAACTAACAGAGAGTCAGGATAAATGTTTAATTCTCTGGTTGGCAACCAGTCAGTAGGGATCCCAACTATTTACAATCGATATTAAAGACTTGGAACAAGGGACCTGCGATGAATCCGGTGGGCGGGGTTTGCGTCTTGTGCTGAGACGGGGCGGGGCCTGGGTGTGAGTGACGGGCAGGCACAGGAGGGTTGCCCGGGTTCCAGTGGCGGGGCCGGGGTGTGAGTGACGGGCAGGCACAGGAGGGTTGCCCGGGTTCCAGGGGCGGGGCCGGGGTGTGAGTGACGGGCAGACACAGAAGGGTTGCCCGGGTTACAGGCGCGGGGCCGGGGTGTGATTGACGGGCATACACTGGAGCGTTACCCGGGTTACAGGCGCGGGGCCGGGGTGTGATTGACGGGCATACACTGGAGCGTTACCCGGGTTACAGGGGCGGGGCCGGGGTGTGAGTGACGGGCAGACACAGAAGGGTTGCCCGGGTTACAGGGGCGGGGTGTGAGTGACGGGCAGACACAGGAGGGTTGCCCGGGTAATAGGGGCCTGTGCTCTGGCACTGAGGGAGCCCGGCTCCATTCAGCGCACGGCCTGACCGTGCCGCTGCTCAGCCCCAGAGTCTGTCTCACAGGGAGCGGCTTGTAACACCGCGCTGAAAATGTGTAAGTCTCAGTTCTGCTGTTTTATAATCACACAGGGGCCTGGTCTGGGATAGAAACCCCGGGGAATGGACTGAACCGGGTCACAATACAGGGCCTGGTCCAGGATATAATACCCGGGCGAATGTACTGAACCGGGTCACAATACAGGGGCTGGTCCGGGATATAAACCCCGGGGAATGTACTAAACCGGGTCACAATACAAGGCCTGGTCCGGGATATAAATGCCGGGGAATGGACTGAACCGGGTCACAATACAGGGCCTGGTCCGGGATATAAACCCCGGGGAATGTACTAAACGGGGTCACAATACTGGGCCTGGTCCGGGATATAAATTCGGAGGAATGTACTGAACTGGGTCACAATACAGGGCCTGGTCCGGGATAGAATGTACTAAACGGGGTCACAATACTGGGCCTGGTCCGGGATATAAATTCCGAGGAATGTACTGAACCGGGTCACAATAAGGGCCTGGTCCGGGATATAAACCCCGGGGAATGGACTGAACCGGGTCACAATACAGGGGCTGGTCCGGGATATAAACCGCAGAGAATGGACTGAACCAGGTCACAATACAGGGGCTGGTCCGGGATATAAACCCCGGGGAATGGACTGAATCGGGTCACAATACAGGGCTGGTCCGGGATATAAACCCCGGGGAATGTACTGAACCGGGTCACAATACAGGGCTGGTCCGGGATATAAACCCCGGGGAATGTACTGAACCGGGTCACAATACAGGGCTGGTCCGGGATATAAACCCTGGGGAATGTACTGAACCGGGTCACAATACAGGGCTGGTCCGGGATATAAACCCCGGTGAATGTGTTGATTTCTGGATTCTTTTACCTCAATCTGGTTCAGCAAAATTACTGAAACAAATACCGTTTGTGCTTTAAACACAGCAAGCTTTTATTTAAAAAGCAAATCCCGATCGGGGACCTTATCAGACAGATGGAATGCAACTCTGATAGAACGCACCCACTTCCTACGGACAAAGTGACGTTACATTGTAAAGGCACGACGGTTATACATTTTCGGCAAAAGATAACAAAATCGGGCTAGAGTGACGTCCTAGTCCAGCCTATCTCTTTTGATCCCTCTTTCCCTTTGTCCACTCATAAGCCGACCTAAGTATGGTCTAATTTTAAACAAAGACCTTCTGTTAATGTTTCAGGTTAATAACATGATTTAATAAGACCTTGAGGTTTTTCTGCAAGCTGTGGGTTTTGTTTCAATATGTGTTAGTGTTGTAACATTTCGCAGTCTCGAGTCTGAAATGTCATGGCTATTCCTGCATGAATTCTTTGTTAGCTTATACTGTCCCTATACAATTCCCACGTTCTCAACTTCAATGTCTCTATACATTTTTAAACATTCACAAATGCACAGAACCGGGTCACATTGCAGGGCCTGGTCCGGGATATAGACCCCATGAATGTACTGAACCGGGTCACATTACAGGGCCTGGTCCGGGATATAAACCCCGGGGAATGGACTGAACCGGGTCACATTACAGGGCCTGGTCCGGGATATAAACCCCATGAATGGACTGAACCGGGTCACAATACAGGGCCTGGTCCGGGATATAAACCCCGGGGGAATGGACTGAACCAGGTCACAATACAGGGCCTGGTCCGGGATATAAACCCCGGGGGAATGTACTGAACCAGGTCACAATACAGGGCCTGGTCCGGGATATAAACCCCGGGGAATGTACTGAACCGGGATATAATACAGGGCCTGGTCCGGGATATAAACCGCAGGGAATGTACTGAACCAGGTCACAATACAGGGGCTGGTCCGGGATGCAAACCGCAGGGAATGGACTGAACCGGGTCACAATACAGGGCCTGGTCCGGGATATAAACCCCGGGGAATGTACTGAACCGGGTCACAATACAGGGGCTGGTCCGGGATATAAACCCCGGGGATTGGACTAAACCGGGTCACAATACAGGGGCTGGTCCGGGATATAAACCCAGGGGAATGTGTTGATTTCTGGATTCTTTTACCTCAATCTGGTTCAGCAAAATTACTGAAACAAATACTGTTTGTGCTTTAAACACAGCAAGCTTTTATTTAAAAAGCAAATCCCGATCGGGTCCTTATCAGACAGAAGGAATGCAACTCTGATAGAACGCACCCACTTCCTACGGACAAAGTGACGTTACATTGTAAAGGCACGACGGTTATACATTTTCGGCAAAAGATAACAAGATAGGGCTATAGTGACATCCTAGTTCAGCCTATCCCTTTTGATCCCTCTTTTCCTTTGTCCACTCATAAGCCGTCCTAAGTATGGTCTGATTTTAAACAAAGACCTTCTGTTAATGTTTCAGGTTAATAACATGATTTAATAAGACCTTGAGGTTTTTCTGCAAGCTGTGGGTTTTGTTTCAATATGTGTTAGTGTTGTAACATTTCGCAGTCTCGAGTCTGCGATGTCATGGCTATTCCTCCATGAATTCTTTGTTAGCTTATACTGTCCCTATACAATTCCCACATTCTCAACTTCAATATCTCTATACATTTTTAAACATTCACAAATGTACTGAACCGGGTCACATTACAGGGCCTGGTCTGGGATATAAACCCCGGGGAATGGACTGAACCGGGTCACATTACAGGGCCTGGTCCGGGATATAAACCCCATGAATGTACTGAACCGGGTCACATTACAGGGCCTGGTCTGGGACATAAACCCCGGGGAATGGACTGAATTGGGTCACATTACAGGGCCTGGTCTGGGATATAAACCCCGGGGAATGGACTGAACCGAATCACATTACAGGGCCTGGTGCGGGATATAAACCCCGGGGAATGGACTGAACCGGGTCACATTACAGGGCCTGGTCCGGGATATAAACCCCGGGGAATGGACTGAACCGGGTCACAATACAGTGTCTGGTCCGGGATATAAATCCCGGGGAATGTACTGAACCAGGTCACATTACAGAGCCTGGTCCGGGATATAAACCGCGGGGAATGTACTGAACTGGGTCACAATACAGGGCCTGGTCCGGGATATAAATCGCGGGGAATGTACTGAACCGAGTCACATTACAGGGCCTGGTCCGGGATATAAACCTCGGGGAATGGACTGAACCGGGTCACATTACAGGGCCTGGTCCGGGATATAAACCCCGGGGAATGGACTGAACTGCGTCACATAACAGGGACTGGTCTGGGATATAAACCCCGGGGAATGGACTGAACTGGGTCACAATACAGGGCCTGGTCCGGGATATAAACCCTGGGGGAATGTACTGAACCGGTCACAATACAGGGCCTGGTCCGAGATATAAACCCTGGGGGAATGTACTGAAGCGGGTCACAATACAGGGCCTTGGTCCGGGATATAAACCCCGGGTGAATGTACTGAACTGGGTCACAATACAGGGCCTGGTCCGGGGTTGGAGTGTTCCGTTGGTTGATCTGCAATTGGGATACAAAATGATGCCTTTGCGCCCACAGGACCGAAAATGCTGCCGACTCTGGCGGCTGGAAATGTAATGTAAAATTAAACACGCAGTCCCGGAGCTGAGTGTCCGTGGAGATGTGAGAGTTAAAATGTGAGATCAGACGGTCTGTGGAGGGTGTGTACTGATTTAGCGGCACTCAGTGTCGGGATCGCTACAGTTCCCCTTGGTTTCCTCAGGATGGCGAGTGCGGAGGTCAGCCGGAGTTCCCACTCCTGTGTCTGGGATCCAGTGTCACCAGTTGGAAGCTGTGAGTGTGGCTAGGGACATGGGAAAGGCACAGATTATTTCATTCTGCACAAACCTCATTGGTACATGTGTTTGACCTGTGAGATCAGATAATCCGGCATTCATTGTCAAGAAAAATGTAACCGCACATGAAGGGAGATGTGCTGCTAAAGTCAGGTTAAAGGAGCTCACAGAAGGCGGGCGGCAGTGTAATATTTAACGGCGCGTTCTCCAGATGCCACAGATACTCAAAGACAAGAATTGAGGCAATTTTGTTTTAATTGTTCGCTCTTCAAAAAAAGTTGAGAGCTCCAAACAATGGGAGGTAGAAACTGGTTGTGAATGAGTGTAATTAAAACAGGATAGTTGCTGAGTTCTCTAAGCTGAATATATTCTGTCAGCTCTCTCTCTGCCTGAGATGCCACTGAAAGAAAGCAATATACGACAGAAAGATAGACTCGTGGAAACTGGGCGGATGTGTCCTGGATGGACTTCAGTCAAGAATGTAAAGGAATGGGCAATGATTACAAATAGCGGAGAAAGTCCCCAAAATGTGAGCTACTCCTGGAAAATGTGTGGATGTTATTTGAGGAGTCTCTAACTGCGGACTGGGGATTCTTTTTCAATGATTTTTTTGATTTTACGTATAACTACAGGATAAGTGTACATCACATTCCAATTCCCACCGTGAATATTGTTCTCATTTTCTGGCCTGCCACAATTAGATCTCCCGCTAATGGAGGAGCGATTGAGGAAGGTCCACAGCAAGAAGTAAACAGGGATTGTCGACTGAGGAACAGGCAGTTGAACCAGAACAGGATTGTGTGAGCACCAACCAGAGAGAACCCTTCCGATTCAGAACTTCCATTGATCGACTGGGGAGAAAGGTAAGAGAAAATCCCATGTACTTAGATAAACACTGGGCCTGTCATTGTCATAGGCAGCCCCTCAAAATCGAAGAATACTTGCTTCCACTCTAAAAGTGAGTTGTTAGGTGACTGAACAATCCAATACGGGAATTACAGTCTCTGTCACCGGTGGGGCAGACAGTGGTTGAAGGAAAGTGTGGGTGGGGAGTCTGGTTTGCCGCACGCTCCTTCCTCTGCCTGTGCTTGGTTTCTGCATGCTCTCGGCGACCAGACTCGAGGTATTCAGCGCCCTCCCAGATGCTGTTCCTCCACTTGGGGTGGTCTTTGGCCAGGGACTCCCAGATGTCAGTGGGGATTTTATGAAGGAGGCTTTGAGGGTGTCCTTGAAACGTTTGCTCTGCCCACCTGGGGCTCACTTGCTGTGTCTACAGGACACAGCAAACTGATCCTGTAGACAGGACACACAGGTTATAAGGTAAGGCAGGAGATGGTGAGAATGAGACTGGGAGAGTCTGACCACCGAGCATAATTATCCAGCATGAGGCCGTGCAATGGGATGTGAAGTGAGATCAGTTTCTGTCTCCAAACACACAGTCACAGTGAATCTTGTGTGTGTTTTAAAGTAAAGGGTCTGTCAGGTGACTCCAGTCTGATGCAGAGCCCAGTACATGGACCCGTGTTTGTTTATTAGGTGGGGCTGAACTCACACTGGCACCATTCGATCTCAATGTTAAAATGGCTCCGATCTGGTGATAAATCAAGGGGAACGATTGAACAGAGAAAGTAATTATAGTCAATTCATTGAACACGATGCAGAGACAGACCTCACAGATCATGGGCCTGGGGGTAATATATTAGCATGGATAGAGGATTGGAGAACTCACAGATCACGGGGTTGGGGGTAATATATTAGCATGGATAGAGGATTGAAGAACTCACAGATCACGGGGTTGGGGGTAATATATGAGCATGGACAGAGGATTGGAGAACTCACAGATCACGGGGTTGGGGGTAATATATTAGCATGGACAGAGGATTGGCGAACTAACGGAAAACAGAGAGTCGGGATAAATGGGTCATTTTCCGGTTGGCAAACGATAACCAGTGGGGTGCCGCAGGGATCAGTGCTGGGGCCTCAACTATTTACAATTTATATCAATGACTTGGATGAAGGGACCGAGTGTAATGTAGCCAAGTTTGCTGCTGATAGAAAGATGGCTGGAAAGCAAGTGGGGAGGAGGACACAAAACATTTTGAAAGCGATTACAGACAGGTTATGTGAGTGGGCAAACATTTGGTAGATGGAGTATAATATGGGAAAGTGTGAAGTGTGCAAGTAAAAAATTTTTTTTTAATTATTATTTAAATGGCGAGAAATTACAAAAGGTGGCCTTGTGCATAAAACACAGTTAGTGCAGGTACAACAAGTAAGCAGGAAGGCACATGGAATATTGGCCTTTATTGCAAAGGGGATGGATTACAAAAGTAGAGAAGTCCTGCTACAACTGTATAGGGTATTGGTGAGACCACACCTGGAGTACTGTGTACAGTTTTATTTAAAGAGGGATATACTTGCATCAGAGGCAGTTCAGAGAAGGTTAACGAGGTTGATTCTTGAGATGAAGGGATTGACTTATGGGGAAAGGTTGAGTAGGTTGGGCCTGTACTCATTGGAATTTAGAAGAATGAGAGGTGATCTCATTAAAACGTTTAAAATTCTGAGGGACTCGACAAGGTAGATGCAGAGAGGATGTTTCCCCTCGTGGGGGAATCTACAACGAGGGGACATAGTTTTAAGAGAGGCGGAAGAGGAATTTCTTCGCTGAGGGTTGCAAATCTGTGGAATTCTCTTCCCCAGAGAGCTGTGGAGGCTGGGTCATTGAATATATTTAAGGTGAAGATACAGATTTTTGAGCAATAAGGGAGTGAAGGTTTCTGAGGAGCTGGCAGGGAAGTGGAGCTGAGCCCAAGATCAGATCAGCCATGATCTTATTGGATGGCGGAGCAGGTTCGAGGGGCCAAATGGCCTACTCCTGCTCCTATTTCTTACGTTCCTATCAGTGCGGCATGTGACCAGCAGGTGTGGAGTATTGTCAAATGGTGAATGCTGAGCATAGCTTCATTACCTTCCAACATCCCCAATGTATAGTACTGGGGACGGTGAAAGACATTAAATGCAGGGTGAGTGTTTGCCTCCTATTTCATTGGTCACCGATACACACGTTACAGAAGTAGCACAACACCGGTCAAAGCAAGCAGGGAATATGCTGGAAAATCACCTTCAGATAGAAAGCTAGCATCCCAGTGTATTTTGAAATGCTAAGAAGCCAAACTAAGTAAACTACAGAAGATAGTCTGAAATGGGAATGAATAATAATAGGAGAACTGTGAAGTATCGATACATACAGCAAAGAAGGTTAAGAGGAGATTTTGTGCTTGTATTCCAAGTCATGAACGGTTTTGACAAAGTAAATAAGGAGAAACTGTTTCCAACGGCAGAAGACTCGATAACCAGAGGACACAGATTTAAGATGACTGGCAAAAGAAGCAGAGGCGACATGATGAAACATGTTTGTACACAGTGAATTATGACAATCTGGAATGTACTGCCTGACGTGGTGGGGGAAACAGGTTCAATCGTAACATTAAAAAATAATTGGATGAATGCTTGATGGGAAAATGTTTACGGGGCTACGGTGAAAGAGTCGGGTAGTTGGACAAATTGAATAGCTCTGCCAAAGATCCAGCACGGGCATGGGGCAAATGGCTTCCTTCTGTGCTGTATCATTCTATGACTCTGTGATAATACTTTGCATTAGTGCCGGCGATTCTTGTCCACACACATCAATAAATAGCGGGTGTGCTTCCCATGGTTAATGGACAGGATAGCGCAGATGAATACGTGGCTTGAGCAGTGATGCAGCAGGGAGGGATTCAAATTCCTGGGGCATTAGAACCGGTTCTGGGGGAGGTGGGACCAGTACAAACCGGACGGTCTGCACCTGGGCAGGACCAGAACCAATGTCCTAGGAGGAGTGTTTGCTAGTGCTGTTGGGGAGGAGTTAAACTAATATGGCAGGGGGATGGGAACCAATGCAGGTTGACAGAAGCAAAAGACAGAAAGGACATGAATAAAAGTGGAGGGCAGAGAAACCCAAGGCAAAAAACAAAAAGGGCCACTGTACATCAAAATTCTAAAGGGTCAAAGTGTAATAAAAAGGCAAGCCTGAAAGCTTGGTACTTCAATGCGAGGAATATTCGGAACCCAGGAGAGGGCTCTGAGCTAGTTAGAGTGGGTGAGAGCGCAGATGAACAGGACCCCAAGAAAGAATGCAAAAGGCAGGAGGCAACAGAGCAGAGTAGCACTGGGGCAATTGTAAACCACAAGGTGATAGGAAGGGACAATATGTATGAATATAAAGGGGCTGCAGGAGGCATCAAATCTAAAAATCATGGTTTAAAAACTAGTATTAAAACACTCTACCTAAACGCATGCAGCATTCGAAATAAAGTAAATGAGTTGACGGCACAAATCATTACAAATGGGTATGATTTGGTGGCCATTACAGAAACGTGGTTGCAGGGTGGCCAAGACTGGGAATTAAACATACTGGGGTATCTGACAATTCGGAAGGATAGACAAGAAGGGAAAGGAGGTGGGGTAGCTCTGTTAATAAAGGATGATATCAGGGCAGTTGTGAGAGATGATATTGACTCTAATGAACAAAATGTTGAATCATTGTGGGTGGAGATTAGAGATAGTAAGGGGAAAAAGTCACTGGTGGGCGTAGTTTATAGGCTCTCAAATAATAACTTCATGTTGGGGTGGACAATAATCAAGGGAATAATGGAGGCATGTGAAAAAGGAACGGCAGTAATCATGGGGGATTTTAACCTACATAGCGATTGGTCAAATCAAATCGCACGGGGTAGCTTGGAGGAGGAATTCATAGAATGCATACGGGATTGTTTCTTAGAACAGTATGTTACAGAACCTACAAGGGAGCAAGCTATCTTAGATCTGGTCCTGTGTAATGAGACAGGAATAATAAACGATCTCCTCGTAAAAGATCCTCTCAGAATGAGTGATCACAGTATGGTTGAATTTGTAATACAGATTGAGTGTGAGGAATTAGTGTCTCAAACGTGCGTACTATGCTTAAACAAAGGGGACTACAGTGGGATGAGGGCAGAGTTGGCTAAAGTAGACTGGGAACACAGACTAAACGGTGGCACAATTGAGGAACAGTGGAGGACTTTTAAGGAGCTCTTTCAGAGTGCTCAACAAAAATGTATTCCAGTGAAAAAGAAGGGCAGTAAGAGAAGGGATAACCAGCCGTGGATAACCAAGGAAATAAAGGAGAGTATCAAATTAAAAACCAATGCGTATAAGGTGGCCAAGGTTAGTGGGAAACTAGAAGATTGGGAAAATTTTAAACGACAACAAAGAATGACTAAGAAAGCAATAAAGAAAGGAAAGATAGATTACGAAAGTAAACTTGCGCAAAACATAAAAACAGATAGTAAAAGCTTTTACCGATATATAAAATGGAAGAGAGTGACTAAAGTAAATGTTGGTCCCTTAGAAGATGAGAAGGGGGATTTAATAATCAGAAATGTGGAAATGGCTGAGACCGTAAACAATTATTTTGCTTCGGTCTTCACAGTGGAAAACACAAAAACCATGCCAAAAATTGCTGGTCACAGGAATGTGGGAAGGGAGGACCTTTAGACAATCACTATCACTAGGGAGGTAGTGCTGGACAGGCTAATGGGACTCAAGGTAGACAAGTCCCCTGGTCCTGATGAAATCCATCCCAGGGTATTAAAAGAGATGGCGGAAGTTATAGCAGATGCATTCATTATAATCTACCAAAATTCTCTGGACTCTGGGGAGGTACCAGCCGATTGGAAAGCAGCTAATGTAACGCCTCTGTTTAAAAAAAAAAAAGGGGGCAGACAAAAGGCAGGTAACTATAGGCCGGTTAGTTTAACATCTGTAGTGGGGAAAATGCTTGAAGCTATCATTAAGGAAGAAATAGCGGGACATCTAGATAGGAATAGTGCAATCAAGCAGATGCAACATGGATTCATGAAGGGGAAATCATGTTTAACTAATTTACTGGAATTCTTTGAGGATATAACGAGCATGGTGGATAGAGGTGTACCGATGGATGTGGTGTATTTAGATTTCCAAAAGGCATTCGATAAGGTGCCACACAAAAGGTTACTGCAGAAGATAAAGATACGCGGAGTCAGAGGAAATGTTTTAGCATGGATAGAGAATTGGCTAGCTAACAGAAAGCAGAGTGTCAGGATAAATGGGTCCTTTTCGGGTTGGAAATCGGTGGCTAGTGGTGTGCCACAGGGATCGGTGCTGGGACCACAACTGTTTACAATATACATAGATGACCTGGAAGAGGGGACAGAGTGTAGTGTAACAAAATTTGCAGGTGACACAAAGATTAGTGGGAAAGTGAGTTGTGTAGAGGACACGGAGGCTGCAAAGAGATTTAGATAGGTTAAGCGAATGGGCTAAAGTTTGGCAGATGGAATACATTGTCGGAAAATGTGAGGTCATCCACCTTGGAAAAAAAAACAGTAAAAGGGAATATTATTTGAATGGGGAGAAATTACAACATGCTGCGGTGCAGAGGGACCTGGGGGTCCTTGTGCATGAATCCCAAAAAGTTAGTTTGCAGGTGCAGCAGGTAATCAGGAAGGCGAATGGAATGTTGGCCTTCATTGCGAGAGGGATGGAGTACAAAAGCAGGGAGGTTCTGCTGCAACTGTACAGGGTATTAGTGAGGCCGCACCTGGAGTACTGCGTGCAGTTTTGGTCACCTTACTTAAGGAAGGATATACTAGCCTTGGAGGGGGTACAGAGACGATTCACTAGGCTGATTCCGGAGATGAGGGGGTTACCTTATGATGATAGATTGAGTAGACTGGATCTTTACTCGTTGGTGTTCAGAAGGATGAGGGGTGATCTTGTAGAAACATTTAAAATAATGAAAGGGATAGACAAGATAGAGGCAGAGAGGTTGTTTCCACTGGTCGGGGAGACTAGAACTAGGGGGCACAGCCTCAAAATACGGGGGAGCCAATTTAAAACCGAGTTGAGAAGGAATTTCTTCTCCCAGAGGGTTGTGAATCTGTGGAATTCTCTGCCCAAGGAAGCAGTTGAGGCTAACTCATTGAATGTATTCAAATCACAGATAGATAGATTTTTAACCAATAAGGGAATTAAGGGTTACGGGGAGCGGGCGGGTAAGTGGAGCTGAGTCCACGGCCAGATCAGCCATGATCTTTTTGAATGGCGGAGCAGGCTCAAGGGGCTAGTTGGCCTACTCCTGTTCCTAATTCTTATGTTCTTATGTTCTTAAATCCTGGGCAGAGTACCCGCCATTCTCTGGTGTGCAGTGTCCATGAGCAAGGTCCTGTGCCGGCAGCACCAACTCGGAAATAAACTGGCTTTATGATCACCATAATATCGACATTATACTGCTTTTAAGGTACCGCAAGGTATTTTGTCCAGTGTTTTGGTGCTTATTGCAAGTTAGATTGTAAAAATACAACAGACTAAAAATTAGATGTAAATAATCTAGAATAAGATACAGCAGAGCAGGTTGTGTGTATGTGCAGTATGTGGGAGTTTGTGGACAGGGAGTCTGTTCCAAAGGAATATGTTTGCAGTCGATGTCTCCGTCTCGAATCTCTCCGGCTCAGAGCCATTGAGCTGGAGTGCGAGTTGGTGACAGTCCCACACATAATGGAGGGCGAAGAGTATCTGGACGGTTTGCTCCAGACTTCAGTCACCTCCCCTGTAGAGAGGTGCAGGTTCAGAACGGGGTTGGTGTCACCGAGCGTGTGCAGACTAAGGGAAATTCAGGTGAGACAGAACGAGGATCCGCAGAAACTGGTGCTGTACAACAGATACATTGTACTTGCTAACTGTGATCATAAGGATCAAGACTGTCGGAAGGAAATCTAGATTGTTGACCATGGCACCTTGGAGCACGCTGCTGTCCAAAGGAGGTGGAGGGGTGGGGGGGAAGCGTAATATGGCAGTGGCAGGGGTTTCAATAATTAAGGGTACAGATAGCATCCTTTGTCAGCAGGATCCAGAGCCACACATGGTATATTCCCTACCTGATGCCAAGGTCAGGGACATCTCGAAAGGGCTTGAACAAATACTGGGGAGGGAGGTGGGAGGATCTTGTGGTCGATGTGAGGTGCTGGGGTGAATGATCAGCCATGATCTTGTTGAATGGCGGTGCAGGCTCGAAGGGCCGAATGGCCTACTCCTGCACCTATTTTCTATGTTTCTATGATGTGGAGAACATCGCCACAGGAAAGAGTAGGCAGGAGGTCCTCTTTGAAGAGAACCAGGAACTATGAGGTAAATTTAAAGAAATGCGACCTCGGGGGTTATAGTCTCTGAATTATTGCCCGAGTGACGTCCAAATTGGCGTAGCGATAAGCAGGTTCGGGAGGTGAACACGTGGCTGAAGCGTGGTGTGGGAAAGAAGGGTTCCATTTCATGGGGAACTGACCCCTGTACTGGGACAGGAAGTCACTGCTGTTGGGACAGGCTCCATCTGAAGCGAGCTAGGACCAGCGTCCTAGCAGAAAGGATAAATAGGGTGGTCACAAGGACTTTAAACTAATAAATGTGGGGCAGGGAAGGGCTCAGATGGAAAAGGTAGTATTAAAAAAATAGTTTGAAAACAAACGATAGGCTGGATCGTCGAATAATGGTCAGAAATGCTGCTTTCGGCAATGCAGCTAAAGGGAAAGCTAAAAGATGTACCATAATTAAACCAGGAGAGAGACCTAAACATTGCGTGAGTAGAACATTAGACCAGAAGGACACGTTATGGCATATGGCCCAGATAAGTTTTATCTATACAAACACACGGAGTATAAGGAACAAATTGAATGAATTGAAGGCGTAAATTTGAATTGGAGGGTATGGCAAGACAGCTATTACTGAGACATGGCTGCAAGACGGTCAGGACTGGCAACTAAATATACCATGTTATAAGTAAAGGAACGATAGGTGAAAAGGTAGAGGGGAGGAGTTGCCTTAGCGATTTAAGGATGAAATCAGTTCAATTATAACAGAGGATATAACAGTGGAGACTTTATCGGAAAAATTAATAAATGGAAAAAACATTTGGCAGTAGTGCATATGGGCCTTGGTAACAGCTGGTAACTTGTAGAATGTACAAATGCTGAACTTAGACAAGCATGTAGTAAAGACAGAGTGAGTTTAATGGGAATTGTAACTTTCATATAGATTATGATGAGCAGATTAGCACTTGTCAGAATGGTAGTGAATTTCGAGAGTCCGCAAAAGTTTCTTCATCTATATGTCCTTGAACCTACAAGCGGCTGGCCATAATAGATTTAGAAATGAGTAATGAGCCAGTTCAGCAAACAGTCTAATGGTGCATGAACATTTATCTAATAGTGATCAGAATCTGATCGAGTTCAACCTCGGGAGACAGAAAGCAGGAAACTATAGACCAGTTAGACGAACATCTGTCATTGGGAAAATGCTGCAGTTGATTATTAAGGAAGTAGTAGCAGGACATTTAGAAAATCATTATACAGTCAAGCAGAGTCAGCATGGTTTTATGAAATGAAAATCATGTTTGACAAATTTGCTGGAGTTCTTTGATGGTGTAACGATCGGGGTGGATAAGGGGGAACCAGTGTATTTAGATTTCCAGAAGTCATTCGATAAGCTGCCACAAAACAAGTTACTGCACAAGATAAGAGCTCACACGGTTGGGGGTAATATATTGGTATGGATAGAGGATTGACAAACTAACAGATAACAGAAAGTCGGGATAAATGGGTCATTTTCAGTTTGGCAAACTGTAACTTGTGGGGTGTCACAGGGATCAATGCTGGTGCCAGTACTATTTACAATCTATATTAATGACTTGGATGAAGGGACCGTGTGTAATGTAGCCAAATTTGCTGATAATACAAAGATAGGTGGGAAAGCAAATTGTGAGGAATGCAAATAATTTACAAAGGGATGTAGATAGGCTAAGTAATTATCAAAACATTGGCAGATGGAGTATAATGTGGGAAAATGTGAGATTATCCACTTGGATAGGAAAAATAAAAAAGCAAATTATTATTTAAATGGGGAGAGATTACAAAATGCTGAGGTACAGAGGGATCTGGGGGTCATTTTACATGAAACACAAACAATTAGGATGCAAGTAAATAGGAAGGCAAATGGAATGTTAGCCTTTATTGTAAGGGCAATGGAGTATAAGAACGTAAGAAATAGGAGCCGAAGTAGGCCATACGGCCCCTTGAGCCTGCTCCGCCATTGAATAAGATCATGGCTGATCTGATCATGGACTCAGCTCCACATCCCTGCCCGCTCCCCATAACCCATTATCGTTTAAGAAACTGTCTATTTCTGTCTTAAATTTATTCAATGTTCCAGCTTCCACAGCTCTCTGAGGCAGCGAATTCCACAAATTAACAACCCTCTGAGAGAAGAAATTTCTCCTCATCTCTATTTCAAATGGGCGGCCCCTTATTCTAAGATCATGCCCTCTAGTTCTAGTCTCCTCCCATCAGTAGAAACATCCTCTCTGCATCCACCTTGTCAAGCCCCCTCATAATCTTATACGTTTCGATAAGATCACCTCTCATTCTTCTGAATTCCAATGAGTAGAGGCCCAACCTACTCAACCTTTCCTCATAAGTCAACCCCCTCATTCCCGGAATCAACCGAGTGAACCTTCTCTGAACTGCCTCCAAAGCAAGTATATCCTTTCGTAAATATGGAAACCAAAACTGCAGACATTATTCCAGGTGTGCCAACACCTTATATAGCTGTAGCAAGACTTCCCTGCTTTTATACTCCATCCCTTTTGCAATAAAGGCCAAGATACCATTGGCCTTCCTAATCACTTGCTGTACCTGCATACTATCCTTTTGCGTTTCATGCACAAGTATCCCCAGGACCCGCTGCAATCTTTATCCATTTAAATAATAACTTGCTCTTTGATTTTTTTTCTGCCAAAGTGCATGATCTCACACTTTCCAACATTATACTCCATCTGCCAAATTTTTGCCCACTCACTTAGCCTGTCTCTGTCCTTTTGCAGATTGTTTGTGTCCTCCTCATACATTGCTTTTCCTCCCATCTTTGTATCGTCAGCAAACTTGGCTACGTTACACTCAGTCCCTTCTTCCAAGTCGTTGATATAGATTGTAAATAGTTGGGGTCCCAGCACTGATCCCTGCGGCTCCCCACTAGTTACTGATTGCCAACCCGAGAATGAACCATTTATCCCGACTCTCTGTTTTCTGTTAGTTAGCCAATCCTCTATCCATGCTCATATATTGCCTCCAACCCCGCGAACTTTTATCTTGTGCAATAACCTTTTATGTGGCACCTTGTCAAATGCCTTCTGGAAATCCAAATACACCACATCCACTGGTTCCCCTTTATCCACCCTGATCGTTACATCTTCTAAAAACTCCAGCAAATTTGTCAAACATGATTTCCCCTTCAAAAATCCATGCTGACTCTGCCTGACCGAATTTTGCTTTTCCAAATGTCCTGCTACTGCTTCTTTAATAATGGACTCCAACATTTTCCCAACCACAGATGTTACACTAACTGGTCTATAGTTTCCTGCTTTTTGTCTGCGTCCTTTTTTAAATAGGGACGGTACATTTGCAGTTTTCCAATCTGCTGGGATCTCCACAGAATCCAGGGAATTTTGGTAAATTACGAACAATGCATCCACAATCCCTGCCGCTAGTTCTCTTAAGACCTTAGGATGCAATCCATCAGGTCCAGGGGATTTATCTGCCTTTAATCCCATTATCTTACTGAGTACCACCTCCTTAGTGATTGTGATTGTGTTAAATTCCTCCCCCCCCCCCCTCCCTCCCCACTGCCCCTAGACTATCCATTGTCAGAATAGTTTTAGTGTCCTCTACCATAAAGACTGATACAAAATATTTGTTCAGAGTTTCTGCCATCTCCATGTTCCCCATTACTAATTCCCCGGTCTCATCCTCTAAGGGACCAACGTTTACTTTAGCCACTCTTTTCCTTTTTATATACCGATAGAAACTCTTGCTATCTGTTTTTATATTTTGTGCTATTTTACTTTCAGTCTATCTTCCCTTTCTTAATCCCTAGTTGTTCTATTTCTGGATTTAGCAATTAAATGGTTATTTATGAACTATAAACCTGAGATTAAATTCTAATTAAATTATATTTTTTAATGAAAGATTTGTAAAATTAATTCCAATTGATTATTTTGTGTATTGTGTCAGAACACGTGATGCTGGTTTTGTTATTTCCGTTTCAGTTAGGTGGCTGAACGATTTCCTCTATTGCCAGGGTAACAATCTGTCAGATCTCAGTACAAGAGATGTTGACACAATTTATTTCCAGAAGACGGCTAGACATTGTGTAAACTCCATTCTATGTGTTCGGGAGTCCTGTAGTAGGACCAGCTTATAGATATTTGCAATTAAAAAAATCTATACCAGCAAAATTATATTTTAATAGGAACAGGAGTAGGCCATTCAACCCCTCGAGCCTGTTCTGCCACTCAGTTAGATAATGGCTGATCTCGATCATAACACTATCACTCGCCTTGATTCTTCAACACAGAATAACCTTACCTGAAAAAAATCTATCAATATTGGTTTTCATCGTGGCTGATCTGTATCTTAAATCAATTGACCTGCCTTGGTTCCATAACCTTTAATGCCTAACAAACCTCTTAATCTCAGCTTTCAATTGGCCGAGCCTCAGCAGCTATTTGGGAGAGAGAATTTCAGATTCCCACTACCCTTGTGTGAAGATATGGGCCCAGAAATTCCTCTCGAGGACTTCCCGTGGGCAAAGCACTGTAGAATAGAAATAAAATGCGCACTTACCTTAAGTTGCTGGGCCCACTTGAGATCCCGGACCGTAGGCCTCTCATGACAGTGTGTCACAGTGCGTTCACGTTGGGACGTCCGCAGGAGTCACGTGGGCCTGGATACCCAATCACAGGTAAGTATTTTCTCATTGATAGTAAGAGGAGATTTGCAAGTTACGAATCTCTTATTACTATGAATGAGAAAAACGCACAAACATTATATAAAACATTTTTTTTAAAAAACACCTCACATAATACGCTAATAAAAATTAAAGTTGTTATAAATGTTTTTTAAAGAAAAAAACATTGCCGATTTTTAAAAAAAGGTTAGGGTTTTAAAATAACATTACCTGAGTGGGCAGGGCATTAACATGTTGTAAAAAAATTTATTTTAATCATGTTTTTGACATATTTTTAAACTCTTACGTCTGTAAAAGTAGGCTATGTGCCTGCTTCTATCAAGCGCAACAGTTTTGAGGGCATTTGCCGGGCAAGATATGCATAAATCCCGCAATCTTGCCCGTACAAATGTCTTTGCACCCGAGATGGCTACGATCTGTCAAGTTCCATCTTGACATCGGCCCGGGACGTCGGAATTTCCACACCATGCTTTCTGACACCACCCCTGAATGACGTAGCTCTAATATTAAGGTTATGCCACTTGGTGCTGGACGCTCCCACCTGAGGAAATCGTCTCTCTCCATTTACCCAATTAAATCCTTTGACTCTATTAAACACCTCATTTGGTTCATCCGTAATCCTCTGTACTAAAGGCAATAAAAGACAGGTAAATCTGTGCTACATCCACGCCAAGGCCATTTTTTACCTTCCTGAAGTGAGGTGCCCAAAGCTGAATGCAATGGTACCATAGAAACATAGAAAATAGGTGCAGGAGTAGGCCATTCGGCACTTCGAGCCTACACCGCCATTCAATGAGTTCATGGCTGAACATGCAACTTCAGTACCCCATTCCTGCTTTCTCGCCATTCCCCTTGATCCCCCTAGTAGTAAGGACTACATCTAACTCCTTTTTGAATATATTTAGTGAATTGGCCTCAACAACTTTCTCTGGTAGAGAATTCCACAGGTTCACCACTCTCTGGGTGAAGAAGTTTCTCCTCATCTCGGTCCTAAATGGCTTACCCCTTATCCTTAGACTGTGACCCCTGGTTCTGGACTTCCCCAACATTGGAAACATTCTTCCTGCATCTAACCTGTCTAAACCCATCAGAATTTTAAATGTTTCTATGAGATTCCCTCTCATTCTTCTGAACTCCAGTGAATACAAGCCCAGTTGATCCAGTATTTCTTGATATGTCAGTCCCGCCATCCCGGGAATCAGTCTGGTGAACTCCCTCAATAGCAAGAATGTCCTTCCTCAAGTTAGGAGACCAAAACTGTACACAATACTCCAGGTGTGGCCTCACCAAGGCCCTGTAGAACTGTAGCAACACCTCCCTGCCCCTGTACTCAAATCCCCTCGCTATGAAGGCCAACATGCCATTTGCTTTCCTAACCGCCTGCTGTACCTGCATGCTAACCTTCAATGACTGATTTACCATGACACCCAGGTCTCGTTGTACCTCCCCTTTTCCTAATCTGTCACCATTCAGATAATAGTCTGTCTTTCTGTTTTTACCACCAAAGTGGATAACCTCACATTATACTTCATCTGCCATGCATTTGCCCACTCACCTAACCTATCCAAGTCACTCTGCAGCCTCATAGCATCCTCCTCACAGCTCACACTGCCACCCAACTTAGTGTTATCCGCAAATTTGGAGATGCTACATTTAATCCCCTCGTCTAAATCATTAATGTACAATGTAAACAGCTGGGGCCCCAGCACAGAACCTTGCGGTACCCCACTAGTCACTGCCTGCCATTCTGAAAAGTACCCATTTACTCCTACTCTTTGCTTCCTGTCTGACAACCAGTTCTCAATCCATGTCAGCACACTACCCCCAATCCCATGTGCTTTAACTTTGCACATTAATCTCTTGTGTGGGACCTTGTCGAAAGCCTTCTGAAAGTCCAAATATACCACATCAACTGGTTCTCCCTTGTCCACTCTACTGGAAACATCCTCAAAAAATTCCAGAAGATTTGTCAAGCATGATTTCCCTTTCACAAATCCATGCTGACTTGAACCTATCATGTCACCTTTTTCAAAATGCGCTGCTATGACATCCTTAATAATTGATTCCATCATTTTACCCACTACTGAGGTCAGGCTGACCGGTCTATAATTCCCTGTTTTCTCTCTCCCTCCTTTTTTTAAAAAGTGGGGTTACATGGGCTACCCTCCACTCCATAGGAACTGATCCAGAGTCTATGGAATGTTGGAAAATGACTGTCAATGCATCCGCTATTTCCAAGGCCACCTCCTTAAGTACTCTGGGATGGAGTCCATCAGACCCTGGGGATTTATCGGCCTTCAATCCCATCAGTTTCCCCAACACAATTTCCCGACTAATAAGGATTTCCCTCAGTTCCTCCTTCTTACTAGACCCTCTGACCCCTTTTATATCCGGAAGGTTGTTTGTGTTCTCCTTCGTGAATACCGAACCAAAGTACTTGTTCAATTGGTCCGCCATTTCTTTGTTCCCCGTTATGACTTCCCCTGATTCTGACTGCAGGGGATGGGGTCTAACCAGAGCTCTACACAGCTGTAACATAACTTCTACCCCTGTGGATACCATCCCTCTTGAGACAGAGGCCAATATTATATTAGCCTTTTCAATTATTTTTGTACCTGTCAACTTTCTTTGAGTGATTTCTCTAATTGTACACCTACATTTCTCCGCTCCCCCACAGTTCTCGCCGTTTAGAAATGACTCTGATCTATTTTTCTTAGCTCCATAGTGGGTGGCATCACGGTTTACAACGTCGAATTATATCTGCCATAGCTTTTCCCACTCATTTAATCCATCAATGTCCCTTTGTAACTTTATTTTCCATCTGCACTGCTTACCGTGCGAACTTAGTGTTGTCAGCAAATTTAGAAATACAATTCTGAATTCCTTCATTCAAGTCATTTATAAATATAGTGAAAACTAAATGCTCACTGTTCACATTCTGTTGATTTTGAGCAATAAGTTAATAGATATATATAATTCGTAAGACTTCTTATTGCGATGGTTTATTAAAACATTTCTCATACTGATAACACTTGTTTCAATGCCTTTTGAACAGAGAATATAATTCCACATGCTATTCTGCACTCCCAACACTGGGGGTGCTGTAGTGAACATTCGCACATGTCCGCCTGCCATTCTGGCTGCTTCCAACAAACGCAGTGAGACTTTCCTATCTAACTGAGCCAGGCCTGCGAGATTCATTAGTAATATATTAAAAGTCTTGTTCGTACTGCACACGTCCTGTAAGCATCACACTTACTGTTGGTCCAAATGACATCCTGTCACATTCATTTCCTGTTGCACATGAGATGAATTCTAGTTTAACCTTTCACTCGCCGTTACGAATAGCAGAGGATTGGATAGTGCAGATTCAGTAAGACACGTTTTTCTGCTTCGAACTGTTGAGTGCCTTTGTGTAAATGATAGTTAATATTTGTTCCAGATAATTAACACGTTAAAGAAATATCGGACAATAAAATAGCAGGGACGTATAGGAGCAAGACGAGTCCATTCAGCCCCTCGATTCTGTTCCGCTAACATCAGCATCATCACATCATAGGCAGTCCCTCGAAATCGAGGAAGACTTGCTTCCACTCTAAAAGTGAGTTCTCGGGTGACTGTACAGTCCAATATGGGAATTACAGTCTCTGTCACAGGTGGGGCAGACAGTCCTTGAAGGAAAGGGTGGGTGGTGAGCCTGGTTTGCCGCACGCTCCTTCCACTGTCCTGCGCTTGATTTCTGCATGTTCTCGGCAATGAGACTCGAGGTGCTCGGCGCCCTCCCGGATGCTCTTCATCCATTTAGGGTGGTCTTTGGCCAGGGACTCCCAGGTGTCAGTGGGGATGTTGCTTTTTTTAATCAAGGAGGCTTTGAGGGTGTGCTTGTAACATTTTCTCTGCCCACCTGGGGCTCGCTTGCCATGTAGGAGTTCCGAGCAGAGCGCTTGCACTGGGAGTGTTGTGTTTCGCATGCCTGACACATGTGGCCCGCCAACAAAGCTGGTCGAGTGTGGTCACTGCTTCGATGCTGGGGATGTTGGCCTGATCGAGAACACTGACGTTGGTGCGTCTGTCCTCCCAGGGGATTTGCAAGATCTTGTGGAGACGTCGTTGGTGGTATTTCTCCAGTGGTTTGAGGTGTCTACTGTACATGGTCCACATCTCTGAGCCATACAGGAGGGCGGGTATCACTGCAGCCCTGTAGACCATAAGCTTGGTACCAGATTTGAGGGCCTGATCTTCAAAAACTCTCTTCCTCAGGCAGTTGAAGGCTGCGCAGGCACACTAGGCGGTGTTGAACCTCGTCGTCGATGTCTGCCCTTGCTGATAATAGGCTCCCAAGGTATGGAAAGTGGTCCATGTTTTCAAGGGCTGTGCCGTGAATCTTGATGTCTGGAGGGGCAGTGCTGTGTGCCAGGGTCAGGTTGGTGGAGGACCTTTGTCTTATGGATGTTTCGTGTAAGGCCCATGCTTTCGTATGCCTCAGTGAAGATGTTTGACTGTGACTTGGAGTTCAGACTCTGAATGTGCGCAGACGCAAATGTTGGCCGCGTACTGTAGCTCGACGACAGAGGATGGGAACAGTCTTGGATCTGGGCTGGAGACGACGAGGCTTGAACAGGTTCCCACTGGTTCTGAAGTTTAGTTCCACTCCAGCGGGGAGCTTGTTGAGTGTGAGGTGGAGCATTGCAGCGAGGAAGATCGAGAACAGGGTCGGCGCGATGACGCAGCCCTGTTTGACCCCGGTCCGGATGTGGATTGGGTCTGCGGTGGATCCGTTGGTCAGGATCACTGCTTGCAGGCGGAGGATGGCGACAAACTTCTGGGGGCAGCCGAAACAGGGGGACGCTCCATAGTCCCTCGCGGTTAATTGTGACGAAGGCCTTTGTACGGTCAAAGAAGGCCATGTACAAGAGTTGGTGGTGTTTCCTGCATTTCTCTTGCAATTGTTGCTCCCTTGCAGGCGCAGTGCCATTCCTGCCATTAATCCGGGGATTCCCAGTGGGCGGTGTTTACCTGTTGTGTCGGGCGGGCGACGCGAGCCGGTGTGTGAGTGACATTAAGAAACAGGATGGTTGCCTGGTTTGCAGGGGCGGGGCCGGTGTGAGAGTGACGGGCAGTCACAGGATGGTTGCCCGGGTTACAGGGCCGGTGTGAGAGTGACGGGCAGTCACAGGAGGTTGCCTGGGTTACAGGGCCGGTGTGAGAGTGACGGGCAGTCACAGGATGGTTGCCCGGGTTACAGGGCCGGTGTGAGAGTGACGGGCAGTCACAGGAGGTTGCCCGGGTTACAGGGCCGGTGTGAGAGCGACGGGCAATCACAGGAGGTTGCCCGGGTTGCAGGACCAGTGTGAGAGTGACGGGCAGTCACAGGATGGTTGCCCGGGTTACAGGACCAGTGTGAGAGTGACGGGCAGTCACAGGATGGTTGCCCGGGTTACAGGACCAGTGTGAGAGTGACGGGCAGTCACAGGAGGTTGCCCGGGTTACAGGGGCAGCGCGCTCTGACTGAGGGAACTCGGCTCCATTCAGCACACTGCCTGACAGCCCGCTGCTCAGCCCCAGACTCTGTCTCACACAGGGAGAAACTTTAAAGTGTAACGGGATGGTCCGGGATATAAACCCAAGGGAATGGACTGAACTGGGTCTTAATACACGGGATGGTTCGGGATAAAAACCTTAGGGGAATGTACTGAATCAGCTATAGTACAGGAGATTAAGTCACAGCTTGTGGATTCAGGGTAGAAGTAGCAGACTGAATAGCAAGCTCGCGACAGAACAGGAATCGGACATTCAGGGTTAAATGCAGTTACTCCGATTGGCAAAAGATGGGAAGTGGAGTTCCACAGGGGTCAGTCCTGGGGCCACTGTTTTTCAATATTTACATAACCCATTTGGACTCTGGAATCGGACGTATAATTTCAAATTTTACCGATGACAACAAATCGGGGAGTTGTTAATACTGAGGAACAATACTGCAAAATACAAGCAGAATGAACATGTACACTGAGGTACAGCTAAAATTAGCCCAACAGGTTAATAAGGCCAAAAAAGCAAATAATGTACAAGTGCTCCTTTCTAGAGGGATAGAATACAAAACAGAGAAACTATATAAAACTTGTCTCGAACTTTGGTTAGACCACACTTTTATTTACAAGGAATGCCAGATCGGGCCGCCACGCTGCTCCGTTAAATTCCCCGACCTGCTGTTGGTCCTTGCAGGTCGTGGCTGCCCCACCGACCATCCACACCACACTGCGATGTGTGTGCGCACTAGGCCCGTGCAGCAGAGCTGGTCTCCAGTCGCCTTGGTTAATCCTTGCCACTGGACCAAGACCCAGCTCTGTCAAGCCCGTGTGGTGGCTGGTGTGCAACGGCCACCACACGTTAAAAGACTCCACGTACAGGCATCTTTCACCCTTCAATTTGTGTTTTGGGGCCCGGAATGTCATCCTTTTTTGGCGTGGAAGCAAGTCATCCTCGATACGAGGGACCGCCTATGATGATGATGATACCAGAACTGTGAGGTTATACCTATCATGGCAGAATTAAACAGGCTGGTACTCTTTTCTCCATAAAAAAGGCTGAAGCACGACCTGATCAAGGTCTTAAACTCTTTTGTAATCTTAAACAGGGTAGACATAGAGAAGATGTTTCCACTTGTGGTTAGGAATAATCTAGGGGCCATAAATATATGATAATCACACTTAATCCAAGAGGGAATTCAGGAGAAATTCTTTACCCAGATCCTGTTTGCAATATGCAACTCGCGACCTCAAGGAGTAGATGAGGTGAATAGCATAGATGCATATCAGGGGAAGCTAGATAAACACATGAGGGCGAAATGAATTGATGTGGTGGTATGGTTACGTGAATTAGCTTGAGAGGAGTCTTGTATGCAGGATAAACAAAGACATCGACCAGTTTGTCTGAATGGCTGTTTCTGTGTTACACATTCTATATAATTCTATTTAACTGGCCCGTTATACGGGTGACGTTCCGGGATATCAATCCCAGGAAATGTACTGAATCGGGTCATAATATAGGGGATGGTCTGGGATAAAACCCCAGGGAATGGACTGAACTGGGTCGTACTACAGGGGATGATCTGGGATATAAGTCCCCAGGGAATAGACAGGATTCGCCATAATACAGTCGATGGATCGGGATCTCCAGGGAATTGTACTGAACTGGGTCCGACACAGAGATGGTCTGGGATATGAACCTCAGGCGAACGCACTGAAGCGGGTCATAATACATAGAAACATAGAAAATAGGTGCAGGAGTAGGCCATTCAGCCCTTCGAGCCTGCACCGCCATTCAGTAAGATCATGGCTGATCAATCCCTCAGTACCCCTTTCCTGCTTTCGCTCCATACCCCTTGATCCCCTTAGCCGTAAAGGCCATATCTAACTCCCTCTTGAATATATCCAATGAACTGGCATCAACAACTCTCTGCGGCAGGGAATTCCATAGGTTAACAACTCTGAGTGAAGAAGTTTCTCCTCATCTCAGTCCTAAATGGCCTATCCCTTATCTTAAGACTATGTACCCTGGTTCTGGACTTCCCCAACATCGGGAACATTCTTGCCGCATCAAACCTGTCCAGTCCCGTCAGAATCTTATACGTTTCTCTCAGATCCCCTCTCTTCCTTCTAAACTCCAGTGAATAAAGGCCCAATTGATCCAGTCTCTCCTCATATGACAGTCCAGCCATCCCTGGAATCAGTCTGGTGAACCTTCGCTGCACTCCTTCAATAGCAAGAATGTCCTTCCTCAGATTAGGAGACCAAAACTGAACACAATATTCCAGGTGAGGCCTCACCAAGGCCCTGTACAACTGCAGTTACACCTCCCTGCTCCTATACTCAAATCCCCTAGCTATGAAGGCCAACATACCATTTGCCGCCTTCACCGCCTGTGTACCTGCATGCCCACTTTCAGTAACTGATGAACCATGACACCCAGGTCTCATTGTGCCTCCCCTTTTCCTAATCTGCCGCCATCCAGATAATATTCTGCCTTCGTGTTTTTGCCCCCAAAATGGATAACCTCACATTTATCCACATTATACTGCATCTGCCATGCATTTGCCCACTCACCAAACCTGTCCAAGTCACCCTGCACCTCTTGGCGTCCTCCTCACAGCTCACACCGCCACCTAGTTTAGTGTCATCCGCAAACTTGGAGATATTACACTCAATTCCTTCATCTAAATCGTTAATGTATATTGTAAAGAGCTAGGGTCCCAGCACTGAGCCCTGCGGCACTCCACTAGTCACTGCCTGCCATTCTGAAAAGGGCCCGTTGTCCCGACTCTCTGCTTCCTGTCTGCCAACCAGTTCCCTATCCACGTCAATACATTACCCCCAATACCATGCGCTTTGATTTTGCACACCAATCTCTTGTGCGGGACCTTGACATCCACTGGTTCTCCCTTGTTCACTCTGCTAGTTACATCCTCAAAAAATTCCAGAAGATTCGTCAAGCATGATTTCCCTTTCATAAATCCATGCTGACTTGGTCCAATCCTGTCACTACTTTCCAAATGTGCTGCTATTTCATCCTTTATGATTGATTCCAACATTTTCCCCACTACTGATGTCAGGCTATAATTACCTGTTTTCTCTCTCTCTCCTTTTTTAAAAATTGGTGTTACATTAGCTACCCTCCAGTCCATAGGAACTGATCCAGAGTCAATAGACTGTTAGAAAATGATCACCAATGCATCCACTATTTCTAGGGCCACTTCCTTAAGTACTCTGGGGTGCAGACTATCAGGCCCTGGGGATTTATTGGCTTTCAATCCCATCAATTTCCCGAACACAATTTCCCGCCTAATAAGGATATCCTTCAGTTCCTCCGTCTCACGAGACCTACTGTCCCCTTGTACATTCGGAAGGTTATTTGTGTCTTCCTTCGTGAAGACAGAACCGAAGTATTTGTTCAATTGGTCTGCCATTTCTTTGTTCCCCATTATAAATTCACCTGAATCCGACTGCAAGGTACCTACGTTTGTCTTCACTAATCTTTTTCTCTTCACATATTTATAGAAGCTTTTGCAGTCAGTTTTTATGTTCCCTGCAAGCTTCCTCTCGTACTCTATTGTCCCCCTCTTAATTAAACCCTTAGTCTTCCTCTGTTGAATTCTAAATTTCTCCCAGTCCTCAGGTTTGTTGCTTTTTCTCGCCAAATTACATGCCTCTTCCTTGGCTTTAACACTATCCTTAATTTCCCTTGTTAGCCACGGTTGAGCCACCTTCCCTGTTTTATTTTTACTCCAGACAGGGATGTACAATTGCTGAAGTTCATCCATGTGATCTTTAAATGTTTGCCATTGCTTATCCACCGTCAACTCTTTAAGTATCCTTTGTCAGTCTATTCTAGCCAATTCACGCCTCATATCATCGAAGTTACCTTTTCTTAAGTTCAGGATCCTAGTTTCCGAATGAACTGTGTCACTCTCCATCTTAATAAAGAATTCTACCACATTGTGGTCACTCTTCCCCAAGGGGCCTCGCACAACAAGATTGCTAATTAGTCCCTTCTCATTACACATCACCCAGTCTCGGATGGCCAGCTCTCTAGTTGGTTTCTCGACATATTGGTCTAGAAAACCATCCCTAATACACTCCAGGAAATCCTCCTCCACCGCATTGCTACCAGTTTGGTTAGCCCAATCAATATGTAGATTAAAGTCGCCCATGATAACTGCTGTATCTTTATTGCACACATCCCTTATTTCTTGTTTGATGCTGTCCCCAACCTCACTACTACTGTTTGGTGGTCTGTACACAACTCCCACTAGCAGTTTCTGCCCTTTGCAATTTCACAGCTCCACCCATACCGATTCCACATCATCCAGGCTAATGTCCCTCCTTACTATTGAATTAATTTCCTCTTTAACCAGCAACGCCACCCCACCTCCTTTTCCTTTCTGTCTATCCTTCCTAAATGCTGAATACCCTTGGATGTTGAGTTCCCAGCCTTGGTCACCCTGGAGCCATATCTCCGTGATGGCAATTACATCATACCCATTAACTGCTATCTGCACAGTTAATTCGTCCACCTTAATCCGAATACTCCTCGCACTGAGGCACAGAGCCTTCAGGCTTGTCTTTCTAACACACTTTGCCCTTTAGAATTTTGCTGTAATGTGGCCCTTTTTGTTTTTTGCCTTAGGTTTCTCTGCACCCCACTTTTACCATTCTCTTTTCTATTTTTGCTTCTGACACCATTTTATTTCCCTCCGTCTCCCTGCATAGGTTCCCATCCCCCTGACACATTAGTTTAACTCCTCCGCAACAGCACGAGCAAACACTCCCCCGAGGACTTTGGTTCCGATCCTGCCCAGGTGCAGACCGTCCGGTTTGTACTGGTCCCACCTCCCCCAGAACCGGTTCCAATGTCCCAGGAATTTGAATCCCTCCCTTCTGCACCACTGCTCAAGCCACGTATTCATCTGAGCTATCCTGCGATCCTTACAAAGAGAATATTCCGGATTATCAAACCCAGGGTAATTTAAAAAAAAAATTGTTCCTGGGATGTGGGCATCGCTGGCTAGGTCGGCACTTATTGCCCATCCCTAATTGTCCTTGAGAAGGTGGTGGTGAGCTGCCTTCTTGAACCTCTGCAGTCCGTGTGGTGAAGGTACTCCCACAGTGCTGTTCGGGAGGGAGTTCCAGGATTTTGACCCAGCGTTGATTATACTTCCAAATCAGGATGGTGTGCGACTTGGAAGGGAACGTGGAGGTGGTGGTGTTCCAGGTGGTATAAGTCACGCATTTGGGAGCTGCTGCCGAAGAAGCCTTGGTGAGTTGCTGCAGTGCATCTTGTAGATGGTGCACACTGCCGCCATGGTACGTGGAGCGAGTGAATGTTTAAGGTGGTGGATGGGCTGTCAATCAAGTGGGCTGCTTTGTCCTGGATGGTGTCAAGCTCCTTGAGTGTTGGAGCTGCACTCATCCAGGCAAGTGGAGAGTATTCCATCACACTCCTCCAGCCTCTGACCTGTTCTTGTTTCCACAGTATTTATGTGGCTGTTCGTTAAGTTTCTGGTCATTGGTGACTCACAGGATGTTGGTGGTACGGGATTCGGCGATGGTAATGTCATTGAATGGCATTCAGCCCCATGACAATGTTCTGAACCGGGCCATATTACAGGCACAAAGTGGCGCTATTCCACTTACAAGAGTGACACTGTGGAAGTCTCAGAGGGCCAATTTTTACTGTGAGGAACAACTAAAAACTAAACATGCAGCTCCGGAGTTGAAGAGTGCAGTGAATTCGGACAGACTGGGGGCATGGGCCCAGTGAGATCAGACGGTGTGTAACCCGGGGGCCCAGTGAGCTCAGACAGTGTGTAACCCGGGGGCCCAGTGAGATCAGACAGTGTGTAACCCGGGGGCCCAGTGAGATCAGACAGTGTGTAACCCGGGGGCCCAGTGAGATCAGACAGTGTGTAACCCGGGGGCCCAGTGAGATCAGACAGTGTGTAACCCGGGTGCCCAGTGAGATCAGACAGTGTGTAACCCGGGGGCCCAGTGAGATCAGACAGTGTGTAACCCGGGGGCCCAGTGAGATCAGACAGTGTGTAACCCGGGGGCCCAGTGAGATCAGACAGTGTGTAACCCGGGGGCCCAGTGAGATCAGACAGTGTGTAACCCGGGGGCCCAGTGAGATCAGACAGCGTGTAACCCGGGGGCCCAGTGAGATCAGACAGCATGTAACCCGGGGGCCCAGTGAGATCAGACAGCGTGTAACCCGGGGGCCCAGTGAGATCAGACAGCGTGTAACCCGGGGGCCTGTTGAGATCAGACAGTGTGTAACCCGGGGACCCAGTGAGATCAGACAGCGTGTAACCCGGGGACCCAGTGAGATCAGACAGCGTGTAACCCGGGGACCCAGTGAGATCGGACAGTGTGTAACCCGGGGGCCCAGTGAGATCAGACAGTGTGTAACCCGGGGGCCTAGTGAGATCAGACAGTGTGTAACCCGGGGGCCCAGTGAGATCAGACAGTGTGTAACCCGGGGGCCCAGTGAGATCAGACAGTGTGTAACCCGGGGGCCCAGTGAGCTCAGACAGTGTGTAACCCGGGGGCCCAGTGAGCTCAGACAGTGTGTAACCCGGGGGCCTAGTGAGATCAGACAGTGTGTAAACCGGAGAGGTTTGGCCCAGTGAGATCCCACAGTGTGTAACCCCAGTGAAATCAGACCATCTGCGGTAGACGTTATGTTTTCAGTGAAATCAGCGATTCGAGCACAAATGGCACCCAAAATTGCGCCTGATTTGAAAAATGTTTGCTCGGTTCCGCTCAGTTTCATTTTGCATATCGACAAGAGCTAAATATGAAATGAGGCAATACAATCGGGCAGTGTAATGAAAGCTAATTTTTAAAAACAGTAATTTGCTTCAAAAAATTTCCTTCATATATTTAAGAGTGGTAACTAGTAGCAGTTTAATTAATAGAGCTGGTATGGGTTAACACAGAAGAAAAAGCTTTTCAATGACTGTCAATCCACTACCTGTGAGTAATAACATTTTAAATGCCTGAAAACGACTTAATGTACAGAACCATTTCTAGTAATAAAAATAATATATTCAAAAGCTTTTCAAACCTTCCTGTTCGTGTCTTTGCACCAACAAAAGTAACTTTATTTCTACAGTCTTTTCAAAGGCCTGGAAACAAGCGTATTTAGAATCATTGAATCACAGAAACGTGCAGCATAGAAGGCAGCCATTCGGCCTATCGTGCTTGTACTGGCTCTTTGAAGGAGCAGTCATGCTTAGTACCACACACCCGCTCTTTGTCTGTAGCCCTGTAAGTTTCTCATCCTCAAGGACCTGTCCAACTCCCGTTTAAAATGTTTGTGGAATCTGCTTCCACCATCTTTTCAGGTCGAGCTTTCCGGATCCTGACAACTGAGTGCAAACAACTCTCCCCCCACCCCCCCCCCCAAATCTTTTTCCAATGATTCAATCTATGACCTCTAGTTATTGACCCATACAACCGAGGGAATATTTTCCCCCTATTTACTCTATCAAAACCTCTCATCATCTTGAAAACTATTAGGCCACCTCTTAACCTTTTCAATTCCAAGGAAAACAGGCCTCTCCTCATAACTAAAGGTAAAGGTAATCTGTACCCTTTCTAATTATTCCTGACGTGTGCTGCCCAGAATTGTCCACAATACTCCAGTTGATTTATGAAGTTCTAGCTTTTGTATTATATTCCTCTATTTATAAACTCAATCAATCAATAATCTTTTTACCCACCCTATCAGCTTACACTGTCACCATTAAGAATTTGTTTATATTGACACCAAGTTCCCTCTGCTCGTCTACATGTTTCAAAATTGTGCCATTTATAGTGTACTATCTTTCCATATTAGTATTTTCAAAGGGCACCACTTCACTCTTTTCCTCATTGAACTCCATTTGCCATGCTTCTGCCCATTTCATAATCCTGCCGATGTCATCCTGAAGCCTATAACTATTCTGATTGTGATCTACTACTTTGTTAAAGTTTGGAACCTTTATAATGCTACTCCATACACTTGAATCTCAGTCATTTATTAAAAAATTGCAAAGAGTAATGGACCCAGAACTGGCCCTTTGCTGAATACCACTGAAAACCAGCTCCCAGTTTGAAAAACATCCATCCACAGCTACCACCACCTGTTACTTCCTCTCCCTGAGACAATCTTTTATCCATAACCACCATGTTCCCCTTAATTCCATTGGCTTTTATTTTATTTAAAAGCCTCCTGTGTGGCACTTTGTCGAATACCTTGTGAATGTCTGTCTATATATATATATGCACACAAAAGCTGCTGCACTACCTTTACATTAAATAGGTTTACATAGGATATACAGCATAGGATATATATCGGTCTAACCAGTCCATGCCAGCATTTTTGCTCCACTCGAGTCTTCTCCCGTCTTTCCTCATCTAACTCTATCAACATAGACCTCTATTCCCTTCTCTCTCATATGCTTAGCTAGTCTCCCCTTAAATGCATCTATATATAATTTGCTGCAACCTTCTCTGTTACCTCATCATAGAATTAAATCAATTTCGTCAGGCACGATTTACCTTTAACAAATACATGCAGGCTCTCCTTGATTAACCCAAGCCTTTCCAAATTAAAGTTAATTTTTGTTCCAAACAATGGTTTTCAATAACTTCCCCGCCACTGATTTTAGGCTGGCTGGCCGATAGTTTCCTGGTTTATCTCTCCCCATTCTTGAATAGTAGTATAACATCAGCAACCCCCCAGTCCTCCCTCCACTGAGGATTAAAGGATTGTGGCCAGTGCCTCCGTTATTTCTACCTTTGCTTCATCCCTCGGATATATTCTATCCGGACCAGGTGACTTATAACTTCCATTAATGCTAATCTTTTTAAGTACGTCTTCTCTATCTATCACTATACCTTTGCCATGTCCTCTGCCTCGACATGAACATTTCCCTTTGTGTCCTTAATAGGACCAACATTTTTCCTATCAAACCACTTACACCGTGTACGTTTATCAAATGTTTTCAGGGTTCAATTTAATGTTGCCTGCTAATCTAATTCTACTAACTACTCCTTGCCTCCAGGATACCAGCGGATACTAACATTTGCCGCACAAATGCCAGGCAATGACTATTACCAAGATGAGAGAGCCTAACCATCGCCCTTTCGCACAAGATCAAGATCTACCCGTTGTTAAATAAAATTAAATGAAAAAATCCCTCGGGGTGTTATATCGCTTGCCAATTCGTTATCTCCCGTTTTTCACCAGCGAGTAAAGGTACAATGACCCTCTCGTGTAACGTTCTTGATACGGGCGCTCCCCATATGAATATAATCTGTTTGTGTAACTAAAAATGGTTCACATCACCAGTACAGTGGTCTGACTGTACTGAGCCTATTTTCACTGTAACCTCTCATCAGAAGCAGTCACCTTTTAGCATCAATTCATAAATTGAACTGTAATTGATTTTTTACAACTTATATTCGCAGCTCCAAATGCCACAATTATTGAGATGCTCCGAACATGGGATAATAACTCTACAAACTGGTGAAATTCTCTCAGGACAGACTGGACTTGGCGATGAAGAAGGGCTGGACGGTGTCATGGCGGGGTTTGTCTAAGAGGAAGAATTCAGTCGATTACAACATCGGGTAAGTGGCAGAGACAGAGATTGAGTTTGGTTGGTTTCAGTATCGCACAAGCAGCTGGATGCTGCAGCCCAGGAATTGCTGATAATTAATTGTACTGGATGAACACATCACACGTTACTGTGAGATCCTTTAAGTGCTATTTAACTCAAAGTTTAACCCCTTTAAATAAGAACATTGCAGAGCAAAGTGATATGATTGCATCAAATGCTGATCTGCTTGTTTTGCAACTCGTTGTTGCCTCGTGATTTTATCGATCACCTGACATGGGATCCTTTAGCTCTGATGAACTATTAAACATGTCGGGATCCATCTTTCGAGGGTGATTTTCAAATTGAGGCCTGGACGGCAAGCTGGTGTTGTGAATCAGTTGTCCGGTTTAAAAATCTGCATTTCAATTGAATACAATAGGAACAAAGATCGGGGTTTTCTACAAAGCAGATCCAGTTTTATACTGGGGGCAACAGAGTCTATCCCTTGATTTTACCGCCTGAGCAACACTGGGGATGACAATAACAGATTGTATTTAAACAGCACCTTTAACATAGCAAAACGTCCAATGGCAATTCACAGGAGAGTAACAAATCCAAAAGTTCACACCGAGACACATAAGGAAATATTAGGACAGATGACGAAAAGCTTGGTCAAAGAGGTAGGTTTTAAGGAGCGTCTTAAGGAGGAAATAAAGGGAGAGAGGCGACGAGGTTTAGGGGGAGTATTCCTGAGCTTAGGGTTTTGGCAGCTGAACGCACGGTTACCAATAGTGGAGTGATTAAAATCCGGGGTAAAAAGAAAAAAAATCTTGTCTATATAGAGTGCCTTTCACGTCCTTGGGACGTCCCAAAGCACTTTACAGCCAATTAATTAATTTTGACGTATAGTTACTGTTGTAATGTTGGAAAGGCGATAGCCAATTGGCACACAGCAAGCTCCCACAAACAGCAATGTATTAATAAAGAGATCACCTGTTTCTTGTGATGTTGATTGAGGGATAAATATTGGCCAGGATACCAGGGATAACTCCTCTGTTCTTTTTCGGAGTATTGTCACGGGATCTTTCACATCCACCTGAGAGGGCAGACGGTGTCTCAGTTTAACATCTCATCTGAAAGGCGGCACCTCCCACAGTGCAGCACTGCACTGCAGCGTCGGCCTGGATTTCTGTGCTCCAGTCTCTCGGATGGGATTTGAACCCACGACCTTCTGACCCAGAGCCGACAGTGTTACCGGCTGAGCCACAGCTGACCCACAAGAGGGATGTGCAAGGCGCCTGAATTAGAGGAGCGTTCTGGGGCTAGATTAGATGATCAAGATAGGATCGAGGCTATGGAGGAACTTGAAAAGAAGGATGAGAATTTTGAAATGGAGGCCTTGCTTAACCGGGAGCCAGTGTAGATCAGCGAGTACAGGAGCGATAGGTGAATACAACTTATTGCGAGTTAGGACACGGGTAGCAGAGTTTTGCATGACGTCAAGCGATGACGGATACTGCAGAGATGAGAGTCTGCGGGTGAGGATCACCCACCGTTGCAGCGACCTCCTGTTTGTTGTTTTACCAGCAGCTTTAACAGAAGCAAAGTCAGACGGGTTCTGTTTTGGGCATGCAGTGAACCTTCCGATTTTCCTTCGTCATTATCACAGATGATACTGAAGTCCTAGCCGGTTGAGAAGAATATCTATCCCATCATACCAGCAATTCCACCAATGAGCCTTTCAAATAATACCTTAATATTTAGCGTTTATTGTGTTGGTTAACCTGAATAAGCATTCCCTTTGAATCGCATTTAAATTGGAATCGGATTAGATGCCTGAGACCAGATTTTCTCCAAGGTTTTTGGTAGCACGAAAAATGTTGGCGCCGTGTTGAGAAAAGCTGTGGGGCTGAAATGGGGGCACAGCATGGGCGGTAACAGGTCGGCCACTGGTTATACTGCTTGTAAGATTTTATTTTCCACTGAAGTCCAGGGTGCCACCTCCCCTCCATCCTATCACTACACAGGAAATTAGGACGGGTGTGTATCAGAGAGCTGATCCAGTCCCATCAGTTTCTGCCCTTGTCCAAGTAGAGCTTGTGCATAATTGAAACTTCGGACAATGGTCTAAAATATACAGTAGCGAATTGTCTGCCCACTGTACATCATGCCCGATTTTCATTCAAGTTGAAGTAATTGAATAATCGGCAATTCCATCATTGCTATTTTAAACTGTTGTATTGACCATGAGGTTATGTAGATCAGAGCAGGAAGTTACAACGGAATATAGACAAGATAAGTGGGTGGGCAAAACCATGGCAGGCCACACCTTTTTCAATAGCCTGAACGAAAAATGTTAAGTCATGACATGTTTTCAGTTTTTAAATCTTTCTTGGAGAAAGATTGGTGACTTAACTTGCAGCAGTTGGGAACTAATAGCGTGCGATTCAATCTCACCGGGGTGAAAAGTGTGATAGTGGATCGACCTCCCTCCATTGATTTGAACAGAAAGGAAATAATGGTGGGATATATAACAGGCGACTGACATGTAATTATGTTTTGTACCTGCGCACTAGCTTTAGTGATTTGTGTACGTGGGCACTAAATCCCACCACAGCTCCTAGTCCCTCGCCATTCCAATTTTTCTTTGACTGGTGCAAAGTGGATGACCAAGCACTTTCCCATGTTCCACCAGCCATAGTTTTGCCCACTCACTTATTTTTCTATGTCCCGTTGTAACTTCCTACAACGAACTACATAACCTATCATGCAATCTGTAAACTTGGATATACAAATCTCTCTTCCTTCACCCAAGCCATTAATATATATGGTGAACAGTTGCGGCCCTAATACAGATCCCTAGGGAACATTACTTGTCACATCCCGCCAATCAGAGAATTGTCTTTATAACCGTACTCTGTCCCCTACCTCCCAGCCAATCACCAACCTGTGTCAAGAGGTTACCCCCAATGCCGTGCGCATTTAATGTTGCTGCTAATCTCTAGTATGGTGCAGCTTATTCCTTTGATCTATACTCGAAGAAGAATGGGTACAGCCTGTGGCACTAATCTACTCTCCAGTTGTGGATGGTGTGGACTGCATCATTTCACCCACACTCCAGCAATATGAGTATACTCTCCAGCATTGTCACAACGTTTCACGCTGAGAGACTTCCTTTTTCTTATATCATCAACCATTATTGTTGCCATCTGAGCTATGCAGTTCCATGTGATCTTGCTGTTCAGCCACATTCTATTGAAATAGTAGAGTGCTTGCTTAGGGAATCTTGTGTCAGGCATGCGGACGATGTGACCCAACGGAGCTGGTCGAACGTGGTCAGTGCTTCAATGCTGGGGATGTTGGCCTGAGCGGAAACACGTGACGTTGGTGTGTCTATCCTCCCAGTGGATTTTCAGTATCGTGCAGAGGCAGCGCTGGTGGTACTCCTCCAGCGCTTTGAGATGTCTGCTGTATAGAGCTCGGACATGGCAAGCAAGTCTGAGGTGGGCAGAGGAAACGTTTCAAGGACACCCTCAAAGTCTCCTTGATAAAAGTGCAACATCCCCACCGGCACCTGGGAATCCCTGGCCCAAGACTGCCCAAAGTGGAGGGAGAGCATCCAGAAGGGCGCTGAGCACCTCTAGTATCGTCGCCGACAGCATGGGGAAACCAAGCGCAGACAGCACAAGGAGCGTGCGGCAAACCAGGCTCCCCACCCACCCTTTCCTTCAACCACTGTCTGCCCCACCTGTGACAGAGACTGTAATTCCCGCATTGGACTGTAGAGCCACCTGAGAACTCACTTTGAGTGGAAGCAAGTCTTCCTCGGTTTCGAGGGACTGCCTATGATGATGATTGAAATGCACCAAAACTGTTCTAATCCATTTCACACAAGTCTTACAATTACACTTTCCGACATGAAATTACCAGTTTTGAAAGACAGCAGAAGGAAATCCTTATTAGTCAGCAAATGGTGTTAGGGAAACTGATGGGATTGAAGGCCGATAAATCCCCAGGGCCTGATAGCCTGCATCCCAGAGTACTTAAGGAAGTGGCCCTAGAAATAGTGGATGCATTGGTGGTCATTTTCCAACATTCCATGGACTCTGGTTCAGTACCTATGGATTGCTAATGTAACCCCACTTTTTAAAAAAGGAGGGAGAGAGAAAATAGGGAATTATAGACCGGTAAGCCTGACATCGGTAGTGAGGAAAATATTGAAATCAATTGTTAAAGATGTAATAGCGTATTTCGAAAGCAGTGACAGGATCGGTCCAAGTCAGCATGGATTTATGAAAGGGAAATCATGCTTGACAAATCTTCTAGAGTTTTTTGAGGATGTAGAGTGGATAAGGGAGAACCAGTGGATGTGGTGTATTTGGACTTTCAAAAGGCTTTTGACAAGGTCCCACACAAGAGATTAGTGTGCAAAATTAAAGCACATGGTATTGGGGGTAATGTACTGATGTGGATAGAGAACTGGTTAGCAGACAAGAAGCAAAGAGTGGGAATAAACGGGTCCTTTTCAGAATGGCAGACAGTGACTAGTGGGGTGCCGCAAGGTTCAGTGCTGGGACCCCAGCTATTTACAATATACATTAATGATTTAGACGAAGGAATTGAATGTAATATCTCCAAGTTTGCAAATGACACTAAACTGGGTGGCAGTGTGAGCTGTGAGGAGGATGTTAAAAAGCTGCAGGGTGACTTGGACAGGTTAGGTGAGTGGGCAAATGCATGGCAGATGCAGTATAATGTGAATAAATGTGAGGTTATCCACTTTGGTGGCAAAAACAGGAAGGCAGATTATTATCTGAATGGTGACAGATTAGTAAAAGGGGAGTTGCAAGGAGACCTGGGTGTTATGGTGCATCAGTCTTTGAAGGTAGGCATGCAGATACAGCAGGCGGTGAAGAAGGCAAATGGTATGTTGGCCTTCATAGCGAGGGGATTTGAGTATAGGAGCAGGGAGGTCTTACTACAGTTGTACAGGGCCTTGGTGAGACCACACCTTGAGTATTGTGTACAGTTTTGGTCTCCTAATCTGAGGAAGGACATGCTTGCTATTGAGGGAGTGCAGCGAAGGCTCACCAGACTGATTCCCGGGAAGGCTGGAGTGACATATGAAGAAAGACTGGATCGACTGGGCCTGTATTCACTGGAATTTAGAAGGATGAGAGGGGACCTCATAGAAACATATAAAATTCTGACGGGTTTAGACAGGTTAGATGCAGGAAGAATGTTCCCAATGTTGGGGAAGTCCAGAACCAGGGGTCACAGTCTAAGGATAAGGGGTAAGCCATTTAGGACCGAGATGAGGAGAAACTTCTTCACTCAGAGTGTGGTGAGCATGTGGAATTCTCTACTGCAGAAAGTTGTTGAGGCCAGTTCGTTGGATATATTCAAGAGGGAGTTAGATGTGGCCCTTAGAGCTAAGGGGATCAGGGGGTATGGAGAGAAAACAGGAAAGGGGTACTGAAGTTGCATGATCAGCCATGATCTTATTGAATGGGGGTGCAGGCTCGAAGGGCCAAATGGCCTACTCCTGCACCTAATTTCTATGTTTCTATGTTATTTATTTGAACTTTGGTCTATAGTGTAATATAGGGATATCGAATTGGCGCCCAGCTTGCACCGTGCTCTCCATTGAGATCAATGGACCAGAAAATCAGGAGAGCGTAAAATGGACAGTGGATTGGATATCCCTCTTTGCACGAGAATTAGCGCCATGTTGTCTTGTATTTAATTTCAAAAGATTTACCGTTGTAATAATCACATGCTGCTAAACAATTAACAGAATAAAGCACTGTTCAATTGAATAATATGTCGACACAGATTTTCCCCGCACGTCTCGCACACCGCTCTGACCCACCCTCACACCGCCCTGACCCACCGGCCCGCCGCCCTGACCCACCCTCACACCGCCCTGACCCACCGGCCCGCCGCCCTGACCCACCCTCACACCGCCCTGACCCACCGGCCCGCCGCCCTGACCCACCGGCCCGCCGCCCTGACCCACCGGCACTCACAAGCTGATTAACGCGGAGTGGAAATATTTTTCACAGTTTTCGAATTTACAAGTCCAGGGTATCGACTCTTGATTTTGTATCAACGGTACATTGGAATTGTTTTAAATCCAGATCTTTCTGGTCAATTCTAATATACTCCGCTCTAACCCGGAAGTAAACGTTTTACAGATAAATTTAGTTGAGATGGGCCTCATTCATGTAAACCAAGTAGCGTAATTCAACAACGTCAGATTTAAGGCCCTGCTCCTGGGGAATGTGATCAGGCCGCAGGAACCGGTAAGTGTGAAGCAACTCCTTCTCCCAGAGACTTATTAAATGAGAAAACTCCAAGCATTGACCAAAAAACAGGTTAGTAGAACGAAGCTATGAAACTCACTTGAAATAAAACCTTTCGGAACATTTCAACCACTACTGAAAAACTTTGCCCATTCACTTTCTGACCGGCAAAAAAAAATTATATGATTACAGATATGAAACACTATACTTGTCGCATATGCTGGTTTCTGTTCTCTATCCCTCTACTTTAATATTTCTGGAATACTTTTAGATAAAAAGGCTAAGGGGATAGAAATTGCTTTTCGTGCACAAAACGGCAGCGCCCTTTGAATGCACACATAATTACATGGCCGCAGAGAAAGCCTCAAATGTGCCCATCTCTGTTAAATAAAATAAGTGACTGTCAGCGCCACTTGCACTGCGCATTGGCAACATGTAGAATGATGGGCGTCAATGTTGCAGGTTGCTGACGGCAAAAAATGACAACCTGCACCTCTAAATGTGGAGGAGCATTTTGGCTGTAGGCCAAGATGTGGAGATTGTGGACAATGGCCGGCACAGCAGACCCCACAAGTGCTTCCCAGTTTCCAGTCCCTGATTTTGAGGTTTTGCAGGAGATCTCCAGCAATCGGGACTTCTTCTATCCACCAGGTGGCAGGGAGATATCCACGCAACTGCGAGTGGGCCTAGGTGGCAGAAATATAACCCGAGTGCATGGCAGCATTGCAGGAAGAAATTCAATGAACTCTCACTGAAATATCCATGATAAGCCTACTAACTGCTTTATGTCATTACTCTCACGTTGCATTACATGTTGCCCCGGTGCTCTCATCCCTACCCTCCCCAATTACCAGAGCTCTCCTCGATTCACTGCAAATTTATATCTGTGTATTCAGCACTCCAGTAGTAGCAACATCTTCTGGATACAGGGAATACATTTTAATAGTTTCTGCTAAACGAGAAAAATAACATTATAGTACAGCAGGTTGTATAGAGACATATGATTGTCATGGTTTAATAACACTTTTTAAAAAAATTAATAGTGCCTGTCTGAATTCCTTTTATAGCAGAGAATATTGTTCACATGATACCCTGCACTGGGGACGCTGCAGTGAACATTCGTACACATCCGCCTGCCATTCACCCCTGTTTCTTCAACAAACGCAGTGAGAACACTTTCCAACACATCTGTCGAAGCATGAGCAAAGCCATGGAGATTCTCCAATAATGTATTAAAAGTCAGATTTTAATGCACACTTTCTGTAAACGTCACACTTATTGCTGCCCTCGTCTCCTGTCACGTTCACTTCCTGTTACACATCAAACTTCACATTGCTACAATAAAATCGTCCTGTCACCTCTCATGCTCCCTTACTGGGGTTTTGTTGTGGGGTTGGGGTATTGGTGTGGGGCTCGGTCAGTGGGGTGTCGGTGCGGGGCTGTGTCAATGGGGATTCGGTGCGGGGCTGTGTCAGTGGGATGTCGGTGTGGATCTGGGTCAGTGGGGATTCGGTGTGGATCTGGGTCAGTGGGGTGTCGGTGTGGATCTGGGTCAGTGGGGTGTCGGTGTGGGGCGTCGGTGTGGATCTGGGTCAGTGGGGTGTCGGTGTGGGGCTGGGTCAGTGGGGATTCGGTGTGGATCTGGGTCAGTGGGGTGTCGGTGTGGATCTGGGTCAGTGGGGTGTCGGTGTGGGGCGTCGGTGTGGATCTGGGTCAGTGGGGTGTCGGTGTGGGGCTGGGTCAGTGGGGATTCGGTGTGGATCTGGGTCAGTGGGGTGTCGGTGTGGATCTGGGTCAGTGGGGTGTCGGTGTGGGGCGTCGGTGTGGGGCTGGGTCAGTGGGGATTCGGTGTGGATCTGGGTCAGTGGGGATTCGGTGTGGATCTGGGTCAGTTGGGTGTCGGTGTGGATCTGGGTCAGTGGGGTGTCAGTGTGGATCTGGGTCAGTGGGGATTCGGTGTGGATCTGGGTCAGTGGGGTGTCGGTGTGGATCTGTGTCAGTGGGGTGTCGGTGTGGATCTGTGTCAGTGGGGTGTCGGTGTGGATCTGTGTCAGTGGGGTGTCGGTGTGGATCTGGGTCAGTGGGGTGTCGGTGTGGATCTGGGTCAGTGGGGTGTCGGTGTGGATCTGTGTCAGTGGGGTGTCGGTGTGGATCTGTGTCAGTGGGGTGTCGGTGTGGATCTGTGTCAGTGGGGTGTCGGTGTGGATCTGGATCAGTGGGGTGTCGGTGTGGATCTGGATCAGTGGGGTGTCGGTGCGGGGCTGGGTCAGTGGGGATTCTGTGTGGATCTGGGTCAGTGGGGTGTCGGTGTGGATCTGGGTCAGTGGGTGGGAGGAGACTCGTGTGGAGCAGAAACACTGACCTGGAAAAGTTGCCCCAAATGGCCTATTTCAGTGCTATACATTGTGCTGTAAAATGAGAAGAAACAATGCCACATTTTCTGAAGCAGTCTCAGTTCACAAAACTGTCGGAAGTGTTGCTCTCATCCTGTCGCCTGCAACAAGCAAACTCCTCCGGTAGAACTAAGAGATTATGTCAATCAGCCAGAGCACGTGGAATGTTGTGTAGAAGTGAAATGTGTTTAACTTGCTCTATAACATTAAACCGCAAATGAGACTTGTTTATTTCAGAGGAGGGGGTTTGATCAAAGAGAGTCGCCCAGTTTCACACGCGGGTTAAGAGTTAGCCATGTTTACCTTCATCTTCAGCCGCCATTTCCTCTCAATGTTTTGTCCCCTGCCGAATATCTGCCCATTTTTCTCACCACTCCACATTTGAATCGCTCCAGTTGAGTTTCCCCTCCTGCCACAGCACTGAAATGGCAATAAACAAAGTCATAATTGACACTTGCTATGACTGTGACCATGGTAAACTATCCCTCCTCGTTCTTCTCGACCTCTGCAGTCTTTCACACGGTGGAGCACAGCATGCTCCTGCAACGCCTCTCCTCCAGCTCAGTGGGACTGACCTCGCTTGGTTCTGATTTTACCCACATATCTTAACCAGAGAACCTTCATCAAGGGTTTCTCTTCCCGCTCCCACGCTGTTGCCTCTGGAGTCCCCCATGGATCTCCCCTCGCCCAACCTATTTCTCATCTGCATGCTGCCCCTTGGAGACATTATTTGAAGAAAAGAGATTAGCTTGCCCATATCCACTGACAACACTCTGCTCCACCTCTCCATTACCTCTCTCCAACCCTCCACTGCCTTTGCTTTCTCATGCTGCTTGTCCAACAGCCAGTCTTCGATAAGCTACATTACTGTGGCCATGCAGCTCAGAGGGAAGATTGATTGGGAAGACTGAAAACATTGTCTTCAGCCTCCACCGTGAATTCTGTTCCATCGTCAATGATTACATTCTCATCCCAGGCAATGTCTTGTATTGAACCAGACTGTTTACAACCTCAGTGTTCTTCATGGCCCCATCCCTCGCTGTCTCTAACCTCCTCCAGCTCTGCAAGCTCTCATCTCCAAGATCTCTCTGTTCCTGGAACTCTGGCCTCTTGTTCTTTATATGGCGGCTGCACCTTCCGTTGTCGCGGCTCTCTGCTCAGCAATTCCCCACCTAAACCCCTTCACCTCCCTCTCCTTGAAGCCCATCCTAAAACTTCGACCAAACCTTTTGGCCACCCCTGCTTCTAGTTCCTTTATTAAGGGCTCATCTTCTGTCTGAATTGGCTGCTGTGAAGTGCCTTGAGATGTTTTTCGATGTTAAAAGAGCTGCGAAAATGCAAATTGTTGTTGCTGTCATGTGTTTATTATACTCGTGTCAGTGTGAGTGACAGCAGATAACTGAATCTTACAAGGTCTAAAACTTGGTTATACATTAATGCTGGAGATAACTTCAACTATAGTGGAAAAATTATTGATCCAAGCCTGAATTGCTTGTACATTTCCCCAGTGGGGAAAGGAAAGGACATAGACTGATGGTTTGATTGGAAGGACGTACGTGGGCACACAAAGTGACACATGCGCACAAGTGGAGAATTCTGATTGTGAACAGCAGGAAAATTTACTACTTGTATATTTATGCTGTTTTTTGAGATGGTAAGACCCTAAAAGAAATTGAAAACATAAATGTTGTGCATCACCTCATGTTAAATGTTACATGATTCACAACATTATACATTAGTATTGGTGGTAACTAGTGGGGTATTATATATCATAACATTATACATTAGTGTTGGTGGTAACTAGTGGGATATTATACATCATAACATTATACATTAGTGTTGGTGGTAACTAGTGGGGTATTATACATCATAACATTATACATTAGTGTTGGTGGTAACTAGTGGGATATTATACATCATAACATTATACATTAGCGTCGGCGGCAGTCGGGAGCAGCATCGAGGAGGTGCGTGGAGAGGCCTATAAAAGGCACAGCAGGGAGTCCGGGGCCCAGCGTCGGCGGCAGTCGGGAGCAGCATCGAGGAGGTGCGTGGAGAGGCCTATAAAAGGCACAGCGTCGGCGGCAGTCAGGAGCAGCGTCGAGGAGGTGCGTGGAGAGGCCTATAAAAGGCACAGCAGGGAGTCTGGGGCCCAGCGTCGGCGGCAGTCGGGAGCAGCGTCGAGGAGGTGCGTGGAGAGGCCTATAAAAGGCACAGCAGGGAGTCCGGGGCCCAGCGTCGGCGGCAGTCGGGAGCAGCGTAGAGGAGGTGCGTGGAGAGGCCTATAAAAGGTGTGACTTGTGCAGCTACAGGGAGAAGGCAAAAAAGAAGTAGAAAGAAATCAAAAGGTGACGTCACAGCCAAGAGGGTAAGTGATTGGCTGGTGATTGGTGAGTAGTTTTTCTTTTTTCTCTTCTATATCAGTGAGTAACTTTTAACACTGTTGTTGCCAATTTAAGTGTATATAAGGGTTAAGTCATGGCAGGAGAGCTCGGTCGGGTGTTATGCTCCTCCTGTACCATGTGGGAACTCAGGGACACTTCCGGTGTCCCTGACGATTACGTGTGCGGGAAGTGTATCCGCCTCCAGCTCCTGACAGACCGCGTTGCGGAGTTGGAGCTGAGGGTGGATTCACTCTGGAGCATCCACGATGCTGAGAATGACGTGAGTATCACGTGTAGCGAGTTGGTCGTACCACAGGGAAAGGGTCCACAGCCAGATAGGGAATGGAAGACCAACAGGAAGAGCAGTGCAAGGAAGGTAGTGCAGGAGTCCCCTGTGGTCATCCCCCTGCAAAACAGATACACTGCTTTGGGTACTGTTGAGGGGGATGACTCATCAGGGGAGGGCAGCAGCAGCCAAGTTCATGGCACCGTGGCTGGCTCTGCTGCACAGGAGGGCAGGAAAAAGAGTGGGAGAGCAATAGTGATTGGGGATTCAATGGTGAGGGGAATAGATCTGCGTTTCTGCGGCCGCAACCGAGACTCCAGGATGGTATGTTGCCTCCCTGGTGCAAGGGTCAAGGATGTCTCGGAGCGGGTGCAGGCTATTCTAAAAAGGAAGGGAGAACAGCCAGTTGTCGTGGTGCACATTGGTACCAACGACATAGGTAAAAAGAGGGATGAATTTAAGGAGCTAGGAGCTAAATTAAAAAGTAGGACCTCAAAAGTAGTAATCTCGGGATTGCTACCAGTGCCACGTGATAGTCAGAGTAGGAATCGCAGGATAGCGCAGATGAATACGTGGCTTGAGCAGTGGTGCAACAGGGAGGGATTCAAATTCCTGGGACATTGGAACCGGTTCTGGGGGAGGTGGGACCAGTACAAACCGGACGGTCTGCACCTGGGCAGGACCGGAACCAATGTCCTAGGGGGAGTGTTTGCTAGTGCTGTTGGGGAGGATTTAAACTGATATGGCAGGGGGATGGGAACCAATGCAGGGAGACAGAGGGAAACAAAAAGGAGGCAAAAGCAAAAGACAGAAAGGAGATGAGGAAAAGTGGAGGGCAGAGAAACCCAAGGCAAAGAACAAAAAGGGCCATTGTACAGCAAAATTCTAAAAGGACAAAGGGTGTTAAAAGAACAAGCCTGAAGGCTTTGTGTCTTAATGCAAGGAGTATCCGCAATAAAGTGGATGAATTAACTGTGCAAATAGATGTTAACAAATATGATGTGATTGGGATTACGGGGACGTGGCTCCAGGATGATCAGGGCTGGGAACTCAACATCCATGGGTATTCAACATTCAGGAAAGATAGAATAAAAGGAAAAGGAGGTGGGGTAGCATTGCTGGTTAAGGAGCAAATTAAGGCAATAGTTAGGAAGGACATTAGCTTGGATGATGTGGAATCTATATGGGTAGAGCTGCAGAATACCAAAGGACAAAAAACGTTAGTGGGAGTTGTGTACAGACCTCCAAACAGTAGTAGTGATGTTGGGGAGGGCATCAAACATGAAATTAGGGGTGCGTGCAATAAAGGTGCAGCAGTTATAATGGGTGACTTTAATATGCACATAGATTGGGTTAACCAAACTGGAAGCAACACGGTAGAGGAGGATTTCCTGGAGTGCATAAGGGATGGTTTTTTAGACCAATATGTCGAGGAACCAACTAGGGGGGAGGCCATCTTAGACTGGGTGTTGTGTGAGAGAGGATTAATTAGCAATCTCGTTGTGCGAGGCCCCTTGGGGAAGAGTGACCATAATATGGTGGAATTCTGCATTAGGATGGAGAATGAAACAGTTAATTCAGAGACCATGGTCCAGAACTTAAAGAAGGGTAACTTTGAAGGTATGAGGCGTGAATTGGCTAGGATAGATTGGCGAATGATACTGAAGGGGTTGACTGTGGATGGGCAATGGCAGACATTTAGAGACCGCATGGATGAACTACAACAATTGTACATTCCTGTCTGTCGTAAAAATAAAAAAGGGAAGGTGGCTCAACCGTGGCTATCAAGGGAAATCAGGGATAGCATTAAAGCCAAGGAAGTGGCATACAAATTGGCCAGAAATAGCAGAGAACCCGGGGACTGGGAGAAATTTAGAACTCAACAGAGGAGGACAAAGGGTTTGATTAGGGCAGGGAAAATGGAGTACGAGAAGAAGCTTGCTGGGAACATTAAGACGGATTGCAAAAGTTTCTATAGATATGTAAAGAGAAAAAGGTTAGTAAAGACAAACGTAGGTCCCCTGCAGTCAGAATCAGGGGAAGTCATAACGGGGAACAAAGAAATGGCGGACCAATTGAACAAGTACTTTGGTTCGGTATTCACTGAGGAGGACACAAACAACCTTCCGGATATAAAAGGGGTCAGAGGGTCTAGTAAGGAGGAGGAACTGAGGGAAATCCTTATTAGTCAGGAAATTGTGTTGGGGAAATTGATGGGATTGAAGGCCGATAAATCCCCAGGGCCTGATGGACTGCATCCCAGAGTACTTAAGGAGGTGGACTTGGAAATAGCGGATGCATTGACAGTCATTTTCCAACATTCCATTGACTCTGGATCAGTTCCTATGGAGTGGAGGGTAGCCAATGTTACCCCACTTTTTAAAAAAGGAGGGAGAGAGAAAACAGGGAATTACAGACCGGTCAGCCTGACATCGGTAGTGGGTAAAATGATGGAATCAATTATTAAGGATGTCATTGCAGTGCATTTGGAAAGAGGTAATATGATAGGTCCAAGTCAGTATGGATTTGTGAAAGGGAAATCATGCTTGACAAATCTTCTGGAATTTTTTGAGGATGTTTCCAGTAGAGTGGACAAGGGAGAACCAGTTGATGTGGTATATTTGGACTTTCAGAAGGCTTTCGACAAGGTCCCACACAAGAGATTAATGTGCAAAGTTAAAGCACATGGGATTGGGGGTAGTGTGCTGACATGGATTGAGAACTGGTTGTCAGACAGGAAGCAAAGAGTAGGAGTAAATGGGGACTTTTCAGAATGGCAGGCAGTGACTAGTGGGGTACCGCAAGGTTCTGTGCTGGGGCCCCAGCTGTTTACACTGTACATTAATGATTTAGACGAGGGGATTAAATGTAGTATCTCCAAATTTGCGGATGACATAAGTTGGGTGGCAGTGTGAGCTGCAAGGAGGATTCTATGAGGCTGCAGAGCGACTTGGATAGGTTAGGTGAGTGGGCAAATGCATGGCAGATGAAGTATAATGTGGATAAATGTGAGGTTATCCACTTTGGTGGTAAAAACAGAGAGACAGACTATTATCTGAATGGTGACAGATTAGGAAAAGGGCAGGTGCAAAGAGACCTGGGTGTCATGGTACATCAGTCATTGAAGGTTGGCATGCAGGTACAGCAGGCGGTTAAGAAAGCAAATGGCATGTTGGCCTTCATAGCGAGGGGATTTGAGTACAAGGGCAGGGAGGTGTTGCTACAATTGTACAGGGCCTTGGTGAGGCCACACCTGGAGTATTGTGTACAGTTTTGGTCTCCTAACCTGAGGAAGGACATTCTTGCTATTGAGGGAGTGCAGCGAAGGTTCACCAGACTGATTCCCGTGATGGTGGGACTGACCTGTCAAGAAAGACTGGATCAACTGGGCTTGTATTCACTGGAGTTCAGAAGAATGAGAGGGGACCTCATAGAAACGTTTAAAATTCTGACGGGGTTAGACAGGTTAGATGCAGGAAGAATGTTCCCAATGTTGGGGAAGTCCAGAACCAGGGGACACAGTCTAAGGATAAGGGGGAAGCCATTTAGGACCGAGATGAGGAGGAATTTCTTCACCCAGAGAGTGGTGAACCTGTGGAATTCTCTACCACAGAAAGTTGTTGAGGCCAATTCACTAAATATATTCAAAAAGGAGTTAGATGAAGTCCTTACTACTAGGGGAATCAAGGGGTATGGTGAGAAAGCAGGAATGGGGTACTGAAGTTGCATGTTCAGCCATGAACTCATTGAATGGCGGTGCAGGCTAGAAGGGCCGAATGGCCTACTCCTGCACCTATTTTCTATGTTTCTATGTTTCTATGTAACTCGTGGCATATTATACATCATAACATTATACATTAGCGTTGGTGGTAACTCGTGGAATATTATACATCATAACATTATACGTTCGTGGAATAGCGATAAATGACATAACCACCTACAGTGCTCATTATTCAGGTGCTGACACCATGAGAATCCTGGTAAATATATTCAAATAGAAGCACCAAACAGGACACATCTCCATGAACATACGCACAATGTCACTGCTCATACAGAGCAGAGGAATCATGCTCAGCTATGTGGATAGATATCGTATTATCAACTATTGGATTGGATAAGTAGCAAAGAGAAAGAAAATGCAGGGCTACGGAGAAAGGGCAAGGGAGTGAGACCAGTTGAATTGATCTTGTAGAGGGCCAGCACTGGCACGATGGTTCGAATAGCCTCATTCTGTGCTGTAACCATTCTATGATTCTATGTATTCATAAATTACCATAATTGAATATCAAAATAAAAATCTGTGAATAAAAATAATACAATGCTGCCAAACTGTAAAACCGAATGAAGGATCATTTAATACATCAATGATTACCCGCTCCATATATCCCTGCAGAATGTTCTCCACCTCAGGAATAAGGCTGGTTTGGGCCTGCATTGTGTGAGTAAGTCTCACCAATGGGCGCTCCCAGTGCGGATTCTCGACCGACGGGAGCCCGTCTGGAACTGGGTTGTGGAGATTAGCAGGACTCACTGGATCTCACTGGGCAGCTGTCTGTGTCACACCTGATGTGGAGAATTGATCGTAACACTCGGGAAATGCTCGATCCCAGAGCTAACCGCTGTTGTACTGATGGGGGAGGAGGGATTGATATTATGTTTAACAAGGCAACGTTCTCCTTCTCATTTTAATATTTCTGCCTAACCCTCCTATTAATATATTTATTACAGAGCATCAGAGACTGGGAATGTCTGGTCCCCCCACCCCCATGGCTGAAGGTCCCAACAGGGGAGAAGATCCAACATCTTCAGCAAGAATGAGAATGGACTCTGGTATGTTCACAAAATACTTTAAGGTATAAGTTCTGTCCTGACGAAGGGACCAGATCTCGTGCAAGAACCTAGCTCTCACAGGAAGAGGGAATGGGACAGGGGCTGAGTAGAAAGAGGGAGGTGAGTGACCATCTAGAGGGGCATCGCGGTCACAGGTGGAGGGAGCCCCTGAGTACTGCAACTGTCCAATAGATTCCTGCTATTGGGCACTGTGAGGTGGTTAGAGACAGTGACTCAGAGGATGGTCTTCCTGAGCAACAGGGTGACACCAAGGAGCAGGAGGCGACCCAGAGTGGGCACAGGGGTGGGAGACAGGAATAGGAGAGCGATAGTGGTGGGAGATTGTATAGTCAGTGGAATAGACAGACTCTTGGGCCCTGAGCAGGTCACGAATGGTAAGTTGCCTCCTTGATGCCAGAAGGAAGAGCATCCTGTAGCTAATGGAACCATCTCGGGGAAGGAAAAGAGAACAGAAATTAGTCATGATCGAAACCAGAAACACCAGTAGAAATAAGTTTATAGAGGGAATATTATGACTAGCCACAAGATGAAAAATCAAGGGCTCAAGGGTGTGATCTCCGGGTTGTTATGCACTGAACTGCTGGAGAAGGGAAATACGACGCAGGAAGATGTAAGGCTGCAGGGCTGGAGCAGGAGGGAAAGGTTCACGTACTTGGGGCACTAGTGAGTTCATTAAAAAGGAAGGGAAGGTCACGATCTGAACCGACAAATAAATGGTGCTGCAGAACAGATGAGTCGAGCAATGAGGGGGTATCAGCTGATGTGACTGGAGGTTGAGAAATACCTGGGACTAGAATTCAAGAAACTTGGAGCAGAAGTAGGAATCATCAAGGCAGTCCCTCGGAATCGAGGAAGACTTGCTTTCACTCTTAAAATGAGTTGTTAGGTGACTGAGCAGTCCAATACCAGAGCCAGTCCCTGTCACAGGTGGGACAGATAGCCGTTGAGTGTAAGGGAGGGTGGGACAGATTTGCTGCATGCTCTTTCCGCTGCCTGCGCTTGATTTCTGCACGCTCTCGGCGATGAGACTCGAGGTGCTCAGCGCCCTCCTGGATGCACTTCCTCCACTCGGGGCATTTTTTCGCCAGGGACTCCCAGGTGTCGGTGGGGATGTTGCACTTTATCAGTGAGGCTTTGAGGGTGTCCCTTGTCGCGTTTCCTCTGCCCACCTTTGGATCATTTGCCGTGAAGGAGTTCCGAGTAGAGCGCTTGCTTTGGGGGTCGAGTCTGGCATGCGGACAATGTGGCCTGCCCAGCGGAGCTGATCAAGTGTGGTCAGTGCTTCAATGCTGGGGATGTTGGCCTGGTCGGGACGTTAATGCTGGTGTGTCTGTCCTGCCAGGCAATTTGTAGGATTTTGCGGAGACATCGTTGATGGTATTTCTCCAGCGACTTGGTGTCTACTGTACATGGTCCATGTCTCTCAGCCATACAGGAGGGTGGGTATTACTACAGCCCTATAGACCATGAGCTAAGTGGCAGATTTGAGGGCCTGGTCTTCAAACACTCTCTTCCTCAGGCGGCCGAAGGCTGCACTGGTGCACTGGAGGCGGTGTTGAATCTCGTCATCAATGTCTGCCTTGTTGATAATAAGCTCCCGAGGTATGGGAAATGGTCCACGTTGTCCAGGGCCGCGCCGTGGATCTTGATGACTGGGGGGGGAGTGCTGTGCGGTGAGGACAGGCTGGTGGAGGACCTTTGTCTTACGCATTTTTAGCGCAAGGCCCATGCTTTTATATGCCTCAGTAAATATGTCGACTATGTCCTGGAGTTCAGCCTCTGTATGTGCGCAGACGCAGGCGTCGTCCGCGTACTGTAGCTCAACCGCAGAGGTTAGGGTGGTCTTGGACCTGGCCTGGAGACGGCGAAGGTTGGACATTAATGATTTAGATGAAGGAATAGAGTATAATATCTCCCAAGTTTGCGGATGACACTAAGTTGGGTGGCGGTGTGAGCTGTGAGGAGGACGCTAATAGGCTGCAGGGTGACTTGGACAGGTGAGGTGAGTGGGCAAATGCATGGCAGATGCAGTATAATGTGGATAAATGTGAGGTTATACATTTTGGGGGCAAAAACACGAAGGCAGAATATTATCTGAATGGCGGCAGATTAGGAAAAGGGGAGGTGCAACGAGACCTGGGTGTCATGGTTCACTGAAAGTGGGCATGCAGGTACAGCAGGCGATGAAGAAGGCAAAGGGTATGTTGGCCTTCATAGCTAGGGAGTTGAGTGTAGGAGCAGGGAAGTCTTACTGCAATTGTACAGGGCCTTGGTGAGGCCTCATCTGGAATATTGTGTTCAGTTTTGGTCTCCTAATCTGTTGAAGGACATTCTTGCTATTGAGGGAGTACAGCGAAGGTTCACCAGACTGATTCCAGGGATGGCTGGACTGTCATATGAGGAGAGACTGGATCAAGTGGGCCTTTATTCACTGGAGTTTAGAAAGATGAGAGGGGATCTCATAGAAACGTATAAGATTCTGACGGGACTGGGCAGGTTAGATGCGAGAAGAATGTTCCCGATGTTGGGGAAGTCCAGAACCAGGGGTCATAGTCTTAGGATAAGGGGTAGGTCATTTAGGACTGAGATGAGGAGAAACTTCTTCACTCAGAGAGTTGTTAACCTGTGGAATTCCCTGTTGCAGAGAGTTGTTGATGCCAGTTCATTGGATATATTCAAGAGGGAGTTAGATATGGCCCTTACAGCTAAAGGGATCAAGGGGTATGGAGAGAAAGCAGGAAAGGGGTACTGAGGGAATGATCAGCCATGATCATATTGAATGGTGGTGCAGGCGCGAAGGGCCGAAAGGCCTACTCCTGCACCTATTTTCTATGTTTCTATGAATAGGTTCCCATTGGTTCTGTAGTTTAGTTCCACTGCAGCGGGGAGCTTGTTGACTGTGAGGTGGAGCATGGCAGCGAGGAAGATTGAGAAGAGGGTTGGGGCGATGACACAGCCCTGTTTGACCTCGGTCCGGATGTGGATTGGGTTTGTAATGGATCCGTTGGTAAGGATCACGGCCTGCATGTCGTCGTGGAGCAGGTGGAGGATATTGACGAGCAGGGAATAGTGAAAAGTTACCAGGAGGAAATAAGGAAGGACATTTTGAAGTAGTGAGAGACGAAGTCACTTTCTATTAAAGCAAAAGAAAAGAAAAGTAAATGTTTCAACCTTCCAAAAATTGGAGTTCGGATTGAGTGTTCTGGAAGTAGTACAGAATTACCGGAGGTGACATGAGGACACATTGCATTACACAGCGAGTTGTTGTGATCTGGAATGCACTGCCTGTGCGGGTTGTGGGAGCAGATTCAATAGTAATTTTCGAAAAGGGAATTGGGACAATACTTAATAGGAGAAAAATGACACGGCTATGGGGAAAGAGCGGGGGAGTGGATCTATCTGGAGAGCTCAATCAAAGAGCTAGCATAGGCACGATGGCTGAATGGCCGCTGTTTGTGTGGTTTCATTATATGATTCTATGTGAATCCACAAATCATTCCCAACACATTTGGAAAGTCAGAAGCATGAGAGGTGTGATATAGTGTCGACAAGACAGAGCCTGGGTTTTTACAGGACTCAAAGCGAGACGTTGCTGGTTACAACATTTTCAGGCGAGAGAAATATAGTTGTGGGCGCCCATTTTAATAAAGGATTCTAGGACAGCGCGAGTAAAGCAACAAGAAAAGTTGCATTTAATGCACTTAACGTAGTAAAACTTCCAAGGGCACTTCACAGGAGCGTTATCAAATAATATTTGATACCAAGCCACAAAGAGAGATATTAGGGCAGGTGACCAAAAGCTTGCTCAATGGAATAGAGTGCCAAAAAGGAGGAAAGAGAGGTGGAGAGGTTTAGCAAAGTTGTGCCAGGGATTTATGAAAACAGATTTTATATGAATGCAGTTCATTAATAGGAAGATAAATAACACAATTCTCGGTGGGTTTTGCAGGTCAGTAAGCAGTGGAGGTGAGATATTGGAGAAACCTAGTTGTTGAGGATGAAGTTTTTGGGAGGTAAAAAAATATTCTCTTTTTGGTTTCTAAAAATGTTGCTATATTGAGGAGGATGTGGGATCAGAGTTAGAGATAACTGTAGAGAGGGATTTGGATATGATCAAAATATCCGAGGTGGATAAGTCACTGCGCCCAGTGACTTCCTTTAACTGCCTGGGATGAGTCATCAGAGAGGAAATAGATTCACAGAAATTTACAACACGGAAGGAGGCCATTTCGGCCCATCGTGTCTGTGTTGGCCGATCAAGAGTATCCAGCCGAATCCCACTTTCCAGCTCTTGGTCCGTAGCCCTGTAGGTTACTGTAAGTGCATATCCAAGTATTTTTAAAATGTGGTGAGGGTTTCTGCCTCTACCACCCTTTCACGCAGTGAGTTCCAGACCACCACCATCGTCTGGGTGAAGACATTTCCCCTCGTCTCTCCTCCATATTTCCCCTGGTTGTTGACCCCGCTGCCAAGGGAAACAGGTCCTTCCTATCCACTCTATCCAGGCCCCTTTTAATTTTATACACCTCAATCAGGTCGGCCCTCAGCCTCCTCTGTTCCAAACAAAACAAACCCGGCCTCTCCAATCTTTCCTCATAGTCAAAATTCTCCAGTCCAGGTAACATTCTTGTAAATCTCCTCTGCACCCTTTCCACATAATTTCCTGTAATGTGGTGATCGGAACTGCACGCAGTACTCCAGCTGCGGCCTAACCAGTGCTTTATACATTTCAAGCACAGCTTCCTTGCTCTTGTATTCCATGCCTTCTTAACCACCTTATCGATCTGGTCTGCTACCTTCAGGGATCTGTGGACCAGGAGGGACTCTGACCACAATTTTTCAATCATCATTTATATCAAAATTATACAGGTGGATTGAAGGAGCCCAAGCAATCTCTCTGTTAAAATAGGAAGAGGGGATCAATCAGGTAACTGGAGACCGCTTAGTCTACATTATTTATGGGCAACCTCCACAAAACATTAATTCCAGGTCGAAGTAGTGAATATTGAGAGGTAGGGGGGATGTTGAGGGGATGGTGGAATGGATTAGCTGTAAACAAGTTGCATTTGACAAATTTGATACAGCTTTGTTTGAGACAAGACTATGTGGTTCGATGGCATGTAGCGCATGCGGCTATATGGGTTTTAAGAAGGTATTTGATAATGTGGCTCATCGAAGGCTTCAGCCGTTTGTTATAAGATGAAGTGTATCACCTTGTAGCATCTTGAGGAGAATGATTCCTCCCAGAGGTTGGTGGGGGACTGAAACTCACTGCCTGAAATGTAGAGGCAGAAACACTCTTAGCATTTTAAAAATAAGTACTTAGATGTGCACTTGAAGTGCCGTAAACTGCAAAGTCCAAGAGGCGCAAAGTGGGATTAGGCTGGACTGCTCCTTTTCGGACGACACAGAAACAATGGGCCGAATGTCTTCCTTCTGTACCGTAAAATTCTGATTCTTCTATGAAAGTGGATAATGTGTTTTGTTTTCTCCATTTGTGTTCACAGATCCAAACTCTGCAATCGCTGAGTTCTTGACAAATTACAACGATTACCAGCTGTTCCAGTTGACGAAATTCTACCGGGACAGACTGGAACAGGCGATGGAAGGAGGGGTGGACGGAGTCAGCTCGTTGTTAACATACGAGTGGCATTTCAGTGGACAAGAACAACGGGTGAGTGGGAGGGGCACAATGAGTTTGGATTATTACAGAACTGGCAGGGTATCAGATCTTACAATCAGATAAAGTTACAGAAGAGAAATAGGCCAAATAGGAAATAAATGGATAAAACTGCACATATTGAAAATCTGAAACGATGATCATGCCCAGCGGATCCGTCAGCGGCTGTACAAAGGACAGGGGAACGGTTCGGGTACAACTTTTGTGTGGACTGAAATCAAAGGGAAACATTTCTAGTGGGACTGGGAAAAGGAGAGACCAGAGTCAACAGACAGAGTTAGAGGGAAGGTCAGGAGTTGAGTGACCTGGAAACTACTAAAATAAATTAAGGATTTAACATGACAAAAATCATCTATGGAGTAAACAAGAGGCATTTCACGAACAGAATTAAAATGTATGAGACCCAAACAGGGAAACTGACCCAATAATTGAAAATTGAAAACTTGGTGCTGTGCAAGATTTATTGTCTCACCCGTACATCACCAGAGGTCAATTCTAAATTCCGCGCAGGCACCATGCGGGCAGTGAAGTGTCAGTCCCTGGGAGAGCACTTCAGTAAATTACGTCAAGCAGTCTGTAATGTTCTGTTAGTTACCTTTAGTGTATTGGAACTAAATGAGTATGAATATCGGGCAGGGTGTGCAATGGATGGTCGATCAGTTACCAATTGCACAAGTTGCCAATCGAAGCAACCAAGTGCCCTTCCAAAGTGTTTACTACCCACTGCCGTTAATATTCCAACTGGTCCAACCCCGACCTGCTCACTACTCATTGCCGTTAATATCCCACCTAGTCTATTCCCCAGTCTTCTGCTCTCTGCCCATTACCGTTCATATCCCACCGAGTCTCATCCCAACCTCCGTCTCTCTGCCCATTCATCATCATCATCATCATAGGCAGTCCCTCGGAGTCGACAATGACTTGCTTCCACATGAGTAGTAGTGAGGTTGGGGACAGCATCAAACAAGAAATTCGGGATGCATGCAATAAAGGTACAGCAGTTATCATGGGTGACTTTAATCTACATATTGATTGGGCGAACCAAACTGGTGGTAGTGCGGTGGAGGAGGATTCCCTGTAGTGTATTAGGGATGGTTTTCTCGACTGATATGTCGAGGAACCAACTAAGGAGCTGGCCATCCTAGACTGGGTGTTGTGTAATGAGAAAGGACTAATTAGCAATCTTGTTGTGCGAGGCCCTTTGGGGAAGAGTGACCATAACATGGTAGAATTCTTTATTAAGATGGAGAGTGACACAGTTAATTCAGAAACTAGGGTCCTGAACTTAAGGAAAGGTAACTTCGATGGTTTGAGGCGTGAATTGGCTAGAATAGACTGGCAAATGATACTTAAATGGTTGACGGTGGATAGGCAATGGTAAACATTTAAAGATCATATGGATGAACTTCAGTAATTGTACATCCCTGTCTGGGGTAAAAATAAAATGGGGAAGGTGGTTCAGCCATGGCTAACAAGGGAAATTAAGGATAGTGTTAAAGCCAAGGAAGAGGCATATAAATTGGCCAGAAAAAGCAACAAACCTGAGGACAGGGAGAAATTTAGAATTCGGCAGAGGAGGACAAAGTGTTTAATTAAGAGGGGGAAAATAGAGTACGAGAAGAAAACTGACTGCAAAAGCTTCTATAGATATGTGAAGAGAAAAAGATTAGTGAAGACAAACCTGGGTCCCTTGGAGTTGGATTCAGGTGAATTTATAATGGGGAACAAAGAAATGGCAGACCAATTGAACAAATACTTTGGTTCTGTCTTCACGAAGGAAGACACAAATAACCTTCCGGAAGTACTAGGGGACCGAGGGTCGAGTGTGAAAGAGAAACTGAGGGAAATCCTTATTAGGCGGAAAATTGTGCTGGGGAAATTGATGGGATTGAAGGCCGATAAATCCCCAGGGCCTAATAGTACTTGAGGAAGTGGCCCAAGAAATAGTGGATGCATTGGTGGTCATTTTCCAACATTCTATAGACTCTGAATCAGTTCCTATGGATTGGAGGCTAGCTAATGTAACCCCACTTTTTAAAAAAGGAGGGAGAGAGAAAACGGGGAATTATAGACCAGTTAGCATGACATCGGTAATGGGGAAAATGTTGGAATCAATTATTAAAGATGTAATAACAGCGCATTTGGAAAGCAGTGACAGGATCGGTCCAAGTTAGCATGGATTTATGAAAGGGAAATCATGCTTGACAAATCTTTTAGAATTTTTTGAGGATGTAGAAGGATGAGAGGGGATCTCATAGAAACGTATAAGATTCTGACGGGACTGGACAGGTTAGATGCGGGAAGAATGTTCCCGATGTTGGGGAAGTCCAGAACCAGGGGTGACAGTCTAAGGATAAGGGGTAAGCCATTTAGGACCGAGATGAGGAGAAACTTCTTCACCCAGAGAGTGGTGAACGTATGGAATTCTCCACCACAGAAAGTTGTTGAGGCCAGTTCATTAGATATATTTAAAAGGGAGTTAGATGTGGCCCTTACGGCTAAAGGGATCAAGGGGTATGGCGAGAAAGCAGGAATGGGGTACTGAGGTTGCCTTGATCATATTGAATGGTGGTGCAGGCTCGAAGGGCTGAATGGCCTACTCGTGCACCTATTTGCTATGTTTCTATATTACTCTCAGTGCTTCCACTAAGTGGTGTTCAACATGAAGGAGTACTGACTGACCTGCTGAGGGAGGGCGGTGGGCAGTAATCAGCAGGACGTTTCTTTTTCCTGACCCCACCTTTTTATTTCCAAATATTTAAAATTGAAATTTGAATTAATATTCACAAACCACCAATAACTCTGGTCACTGGATATCTCGTCCAGTGACATAACCAGCGCATTAACCCACTCGACGTCCGTTGTCTGATTGCGATTCTGTGACGAGCCTTTTGATGTTTTTCTGCCTTAAAGGCGCTATATAAACGTCAACTGTTGCTGGAAGTCCTGACTACGTGAGCCCCATTGGTGGACATGTGCTCCCGGTGACCGAGGTTTCAGACTGGCAGTTCGTGCAAAACATTGGGTGTCAAACATTTCAATTACTGAGGGGGGAAAAGTGATTTGTTTGGATTTTTCATCATTGTTATTGTTGGTTGATTCTCCTAACTGATAAATCAACAATGGTTGTTCCAATTAGTCGTTGGTAATTTCTCAGACAGTTTTCTAGCTGCTTACCTCACTTCAGAATCATCCCTTCCTGGCCCTGTGAGTTCTGATTCGTAGCTGTTTTATTTCTCAGTAAATCACAAAGTGTGACAGCAGGAAGTAACAGTGAGAAACCAGTGAGTCAGGAATCTGGTGTCATGTTGGACACTGAGGGACGGAGAAAACTAATCACGTTAAAAGTACAGCGGATTCTCAGTAATCCTTCACACTCTGACATCAGTGTTTCTGATTTCTATTTTAGTTCCATCACATTTATTTCTCGTTAGTGGCTGAATCAAGATATTTACAGAATAGTCAGCCCATGTTCAGAATGGATCAGTACCTGACCCAGTGATTACTTTGTGTTCAAAACAACTGGGAGATCCCATCACTGAGCAGATCCTTTCCTTCTCATTCTCAGTGTTTGACTTTCATCATCATCTTCATAGGCTGTCCCTCGGAATCGAGGAAGACTTGCTTCCACTCCGGAAGTGAGTTCTTTGGTGGCTGAACGGTCCAATACGAGAGCCACAGACTCTGTCACATGTGTTTGTCTTTCACTCCGCTCCTCAATATATTCATTATTATTCATTACAGAAAGTCACTGAGCTCGTGGAGAAGGGAAACTGGGCGGACAGTTCCAAACTTCTCCTCAATCTGGTGATGGAGAAAGGCTCTGAGGCCCGAAGGGTGATGTGGAAATCCTTTGTGAATATGCGCCATGGGGTACCAAAGCTGGACAAAATACTGAAAGAAATACAGGAACTTGGTACGGTAAAATCACCCACTGAATTCAGATTGAAATACTGCAGATTTTACTATAATATTACACAGATCTGACTTCATGAAAGTTAATTGATTTCAACAGGTTCTGATCCATCTGATTACATGAACATCGCACGAGGTATTTCTGAAGTACCCAGTCACCTGGAAGGTAAGTGATGAAATGAAGATTTCAAACCGTATATTTCACTTCTGAGAATCAGAATGTTTGACTGTTCCGTTTGTTTAGAGATTGTCAGAATCTGGGAATCAGGAGTTCAAAGGGTTCAGTAAACAGGATTGAACTTTCCTTATTAAACCTCAAAAGTTCTGCGTAGATGCAATTTACAATTAACTCAGATTTTTGAATTATTTGTAATTTTGCAAGTGGTGTCTGCTCCAGTTAATCTAGTTGCACATCGTCTACATTTAGCTGGATCCTGATACACTGTGAAACCCCATACACACCTGGCAGGATCCTGATATACAGTGAAACCCCGTACACACCTGGCAGGATCCTGATATACAGTGAAACCCCGTACACACCTGGCAGGATCCTGAAACACTGTGAAACCCCATACACACCTGGCACGATCCTGATACACTGTGAAACCCCATACACACCTGGCAGGATCCTGATATACAGTGAAACCCCGTACACACCTGGCAGGATCCTGATATACAGTGAAACCCCGTACACACCTGGCAGGATCCTGATATACAGTGAAACCCCATACACACCTGGCAGGATCCTGACACACTGTGAAACCCCATACACACCTGGCAGGATCCTGAAACACTGTGAAACCCCATACACACCTGGCAGGATCCTGACACACTGTGAAACCTGATACACACCTGGCTGGATCCTGATACACTGTGAAACCCCATACACACCTGGCAGGATCCTGAAACACTGTGAAACCCCGTACACACCTGGCAGGATCCTGATACACTGTGAAACCCCATACACACCTGGCAGGATCCTGAAACACTGTGAAACCCCGTACACACCTGGCAGGATCCTGATACACTGTGAAACCCCACACACACCTGGCTGGATCCTGATACACTGTGAAACCCCATACACACCTGGCAGGATCCTGACACACTGTGAAACCCCACACACACCTGGCTGGATCCTGATACACTGTGAAACCCCATACACACCTGGCAGGATCCTGAAACACTGTGAAACCCCGTACACACCTGGCAGGATCCTGATACACTGTGAAACCCCATACACACCTGGCAGGATCCTGAAACACTGTGAAACCCCATACATACCTGGCAGGATCCTGAAACACTGTGAAACCCCATACACACCTGGCAGGATCCTTGATACACTGTGAAACCCCATACACACCTGGCAGGATCCTGATACACTGTGAAACCCCATACACACCTGGCAGGATCCTGAAACACTGTGAAACCCCGTACACACCTGGCAGGATCCTGAAACACTGTGAAACCCCATACACACCTGGCAGGATCCTGATATACAGTGAAACCCCGTACACACCTGGCAGGATCCTGAAACACTGTGAAACCCCTTACATACCTGGCAGGATCCTGATATACAGTGAAACCCCGTACACACCTGGCAGGATCCTGATACACTGTGAAACCCCATACACACCTGGCAGGATCCTGAAACACTGTGAAACCCCGTACACACCTGGCAGGATCCTGATACACTGTGAAACCCCACACACACCTGGCTGGATCCTGATACACTGTGAAACCCCATACACACCTGGCAGGATCCTGACACACTGTGAAACCCCACACACACCTGGCTGGATCCTGATACACTGTGAAACCCCATACACACCTGGCAGGATCCTGAAACACTGTGAAACCCCGTACACACCTGGCAGGATCCTGATACACTGTGAAACCCCATACACACCTGGCAGGATCCTGATACACTGTGAAACCCCATACACACCTGGCAGGATCCTGACACACTGTGAAACCCCACACACACCTGGCTGGATCCTGATACACTGTGAAACCCCATACACACCTGGCAGGATCCTGAAACACTGTGAAACCCCGTACACACCTGGCAGGATCCTGATACACTGTGAATCCCCATACACACCTGGCAGGATCCTGATACACTGTGAAACCCCATACACACCTGGCAGGATCCTGAAAGACTGTGAAACCCCATACACACCTGGCAGGATCCTGATATACAGTGAAACCCCATACACACCTGGCAGGATCCTGAAACACTGTGAAACTCCATACACACCTGGCAGGATCCTGAAACACTGTGAAACCCCATACACACCTGGCAGGATCCTGAAACACTGTGAAACCCCATACACACCTGGCAGGATCCTGATACACTGTGAAACCCCATACACACCTGGCAGGATCCTGATACACTGTGAAACCCATACACACCTGGCAGGATCCTGATACACTGTGAAACCCCATACACACCTGGCAGGATCCTGAAACACTGTGAAACCCCATACACACCTGGCAGGATCCTGAAACACTGAAACCCCACACACACCTGGCAGGATCCTGAAACACTGAAATCCCACACACACCTGGCAGGATCCTGAAACACTGTGAAACCCCATACACAGCTGGCAGGATCCTGAAACACTGAAACCCCACACACACCTGGCAGGATCCTGAAACACTGAAACCCCACACACACCTGGCAGGATCCTGAAACACTGTGAAACCCCATACACAGCTGGCAGGATCCTGAAACACTGTGAAACCCCATACACAGCTGGCAGGATCCTGAAACACTGTGAAACCCCACACACACCTGGCAGGATCCTGAAACACTGTGAAACCCCATACACAGCTGGCAGGATCCTGAAACACTGAAACCCCACACACACCTGGCAGGATCCTGAAACACTGAAACCCCACACACACCTGGCAGGATCCTGAAACACTGTGAAACCCCACACACACCTGGCAGGATCCTGATACACTGTGAAACCCCGTACACACCTGACAGGATCCTGAAACACTGTGAAACCCCACACACACCTGGCAGGATCCTGAAACACTGTGAAACCCCACACACACCTGGCAGGATCCTGAAACACTGTGAAACCCCACACACACCTGGCAGGATCCTGAAACACTGTGAAACCCCACACACACCTGGCAGGATCCTGATACACTGTGAAACCCCGTACACACCTGGCAGGATCCTGATACACTGTGAAACCCCACACACACCTGGCAGGATCCTGATACACTGTGAAACCCCATACACACCTGGCAGGATCCTGATACACTGTGAAACCCCGTACACACCTGGTAGGATTCCAACACCCTGTGAAGCCAAATGCAAACCTCCTATGTGCCGTACAGACACCCTGGGCTCACCAGTAAAAAGCTATGCCATGACCCAGTTGCATCCCTGGACATCTGTCTCACCGTAAACTGTAGGGAGAGAGGTGGAGAAATGGAAAACCGTAAAATGTGATCATTTCACAGCATGGAACGAGAGGTCATAAAGTGTCCGATCCCATCTGAGACAATGTAAAGATGTTCACATATTTGAACACGAGTTCGTGGAGGAACGCAAGAAAAAGACAGTGTTCAGTGTGACTATGAAATTATTGGATAGCATCCCAAAGGAGGTGTAAGAGAACCGTATTCTACTCACAGAATAGTCCTTTAATTCAGGAGTCTTTTTAGATGCAATGTAATGGCGATCGGAAGCATATTTGTAATTTTCCAAACCTACACTATAGGAAACTAAGGCGATAATTAAAGAACAGAGTATAATTATTGGTAGAACAGTTCAAATGAACTGTGAATATTTTCTGCTCCAGCATTATTACACTGAGCAAAGTGTGCAGTAGTTATGTTTCTAATTCTTATCGGTGATATGACAGGACTGTTAAGAAAAGACATTCAGTGAATGTATATGTAAAACTGCTGAAAAATTGTTGATGAATTCTGAAACACACAATAACTGGAGAATGATTATGGACAAGGAAAGGACATGTGGCCCCTGTCCCTGTTCGAGATAAACCCACCTACCCCTCCCCTCAGTGTATCCACAGAAACATGTTCAGTTGACACTTGACCCCAGTTACATTGCCGCTTGAGTGTTCGCGCCGGGTTCGCCCACGCTATTACACTTTGGGTGTAAAAAGTACCGTAACTTTGTTTCTTCTGACTTTCACTTTTTTCCCTTTATTAATTGTTTTGGTTATTATGAGCATGTTTCCTACACAAATGTTGTGAATTCCATTAAACCATTTCAGTAATTAAACTGAGTGCCTTAAACCATCTTTCTCTTCCCTCTCTGTACTTCAAAATGGCTGTAACCTTTACCAGTGAACGAGTGACTACAGAGGTTCTGGTCATACCCCAGATAACCTGCCCGAGTCCTGAAACAACAATAATTCACAGTCGGACCCTCTCTCAGTGCATACAATACTCCAGATAACCTGCCCGAGTCCTGATACAACAATAATTCACAGTCGGACCCCCTCTCAGTGCACACACTACCCCAGATAATTCACCCAAGTCCTGATACAATTAAAGTGGATCTTCTGTTAAGGGATGGAGAGATTTAGGGAGGGAATTCCAGATCTTAGTGCCGAGGAAGTTGGAGGCACGGCTGTCAATGGTGGAATGATGAAAATTGGGGATGCGCAAGAGGCCAGAATTGGAAGGGTTGCAGAGATCTCTGAGGTAGGAAGGGCTGGAGGATATTGCAGCGATTGGGAGGGGCGAGGCCATGGAGGTAACTCGGTAGTGGAATAAGAGTACGCATTAGGCCAGTCGGTCCCTCGAACCTGCTCCGCCATTCAGTAAGATCTTCTACCTCAACTCCACTTTCCTGCACTATCCTCATATCCGTTAATTCCCTTAATATCCAAAAATCTATCAACCTCTGTCTTGAATATACTCAACGACTGAGCCTCCACAGCCCTCTGGAGTAGAGAATTCCAAAGATTCACCACCCTCTGAGTGAAGAAGTTTGTCCTCATCTGAGTCCTAAATGGCTGACCCCTTACTCTGCGACTGTGACCCCTGGTTCTAGACTCCCCAGGCAGAGTAAGCATCCTCCCTACATCTACCCTGTCAAGCCTGTAAACATTTTCTATGTTTCAATGAGATCACCTCTCATTCTTCTAAACTCTAGGGAATATAGGCCTAGTCTACCCAATCTCTCCGCAAAGAACAATCCTCCATCCCAGGAATCAGTCTGGTAAACTTTCGTTGCACTCCCTCAATGGCAAGAATATTTCAATTACTGGAGCGGGAGCTGATTAGGTCAGTGAGTGCAGGGTTGATGGGTGAATGGGAACTGGTGCACGTTAGGATGTGATCAGCAGAGTTTTGTATGAGCTCAAGTTTATGGAGGGTTCAGCAGAGTTTTGCAAGAACTCATATTTACGGAGGCTCCAAGGTAGGAGGCTGATCAGAAGAGCAATGGAATGGCCGAATCTGGATGTAACAAAGGCTGTTCCGAGAGTTTCAGTCCCAGATGACCTGAGGCAGGAGCCGACACATGCGATATTATTGAGGTGGATGTAGGTGGTCTTGATGGTGGAGAGAATATGGGATTGCAATCTCAGTTACAGGCCCCTGACTGGAACTTAATTCCATTCACAGTCTGTCCCTCACCCAGTGTACACAATACCACAGATATCCTGCTCAAGACCAGATACAATCACAGTGGAACCTCTATACGTTCACAGATTGTCCAGCTCTGTGCACACAGTGCACCAGTTGACCTGCTCAAGACTTGATATGATAATATTGGGGGGGCCCCTGACCATTCACAGTCTATCCCTCATCCACAGCAAACAATGCCACAAATAGCCTGCCCAAGGCCTGATATAATAACAGAGGGTCTTCTATTCATTCAGTCTCTCCCTATTCCAGTGCACACGATATCCCAGATAACCTGCCCAAGGCCTGATCTGGTAATATTGGGACTTTTGACCATTCAGTCTGCCACTCTACCACTGATAACCAACATCCTGTTTTCTCCTTCTGTAGAATGCAAGCAGGTGATGGTTCCAAATATTGACCCACTAGAACCTCTACTGAATTATAACCATGATCATGTGTGGATTGTAATGCGATGTCTAGAGAACAGGGCAGGCTGGATAATAATCATCAGAGGGAAAATTTCACCTTCATACAAATCTCCATGTTCAGTGAATATTAGAATCAACTGAGGATTTGAAACTTACCTTGGCCATTTTTCACTTTCAAGTGAGGTTCTCCATTAACTGAGTCTTAATTTCTAAAGCACCTCTGGCAGCTGTGAATTAAATATTGCAACATTTTACTGAATAGTAAAGTGGTATTGAGAAGTTGTTTCTATGTTAATATAACTAACATTGAGAACCACTTTCTGTCTGTTCCAATTGAAGATGTTCAACAGAAACACAAGGAAACACTGCGGGTACAAACTGAAATACTGAGAGTGAACACTATCCTCATGAAGGAGAAGGTGAAGATATTTCAGCTGGTGGATCGATTCGCTGAGCTAACGGTTATTTCTTCTGTTCGAGATCGGACACTTGTAGAACATGAACTGCTGGCAAGAGGCCGAGACCATGAAGAGTGGACAAAGGAACATCTCCGGAGAGAACTGGAGAAAATCCGAACTGATCAAATGTTCCAGAGCTGTTTTTCCCGGAATCACAGTTTGCGCAAGAAAAGAGAGGGATTCTCCCGACAATCCGAATCTGGGAGTTTAGCAGCAGTGTGCAGGGTCCCAGGGAGTTCAGCAGCAGTGAGCGGAGTTGCGGGGATTGGAAAAACAACACTGGTACAAAAGATCGTTTATGACTGGGCCACTGGGAAAATATACCCACACTTCCAATTTGTTTTCAGTTTTAAATTCCGGGATTTGAACGCCATTAACTGTAGAATAAACCTGAGGAATCTGATACTGGATCAGTATCCTTACTTTGGGAATATTCTGAGAGAACTCTGGCAGAACCCAGAGGGATTGCTGTTTATATTCGATGGTTTGGATGAATTCAAGGACAGGATCGATTTTGCTGACAATCGGAGAAATACACAACCTCAGCACCGGTGCACAGATCCCGAAGACTGGTGTGAAGTGTCTGACATTGTGTACAGTTTAATACAGCACAAGCTGCTCCCAGGATGTTCAGTGCTAGTGACCAGCCGCCCCACTGCATTACATTTATTGGAAAAGGCTGAGATCAGTGTCTGGGCTGAAATCCTGGGATTTGTTGGTGAAGAACGGAAGGAATATTTCAACAAGTTTTTTGAAGATCAGAAGGTGGCAGCAGCTGTTTTCAAACACGTGGAAGAGAACGAGATCCTGTACACCATGTGCTACAACCCTTCCTACTGCTGGATCCTCGGTCTGGCACTGGGTCCCTTCTTTACACAGACAGATAGGAGACATCAGCGAGTTCCCAAGACCATCACCCAACTATATTCCTACTATATTTACAACATACTGAAAAACCATGGCCGAGAGATTGAAAGCCCCCGTGATGTGTTGCTGAAGCTCCGTGAGATGGCCTTCACAGGAGTCTCGGAGAAGAAGATTGTGTTTAGGAATGGAGATTTGATCAAGTACAATCTGCAACCTTCCCAGTTCCTGTCTGGGTTCATGATGGAACTTTTGGAGAGAGATGATTCTGCCCAGAGCGTGGTGTACACATTCCCGCACCTCACCATCCAAGAGTTTGTAGCCGCACTCGCACAATTCCTGACTCCAGATCCCGGGGACATCCTGAAAATCCTCCGCGATGCCCACAACAAGGAATATGGGCGATTTGAGATATTTCTCCGGTTTGTTGCTGGTCTCTCCTCCCCTCATGCAGCTGGGCCCCTGGAGGAGTTTCTGGGCGCATTTCTTCATCAAACCACCTGCCGAGTGATTAACTGGGTGAAGGAGAAGGTTGAAGGTCAGAGTGGGAACACAGAGAGTGAAACCGGTAAAAGGGACCTGCTGAACACATTCCACTACCTGTTTGAGTCTCACAATAAAGCCCTGGCTCGGCTCACAGTGGGATCTGTGGAAACACTTACATTTAGTGGATTGACACTGACCCCGATTGACTGTGTGGTCCTGTCTCATGTCATTGGACTCTGTGATACTGTAAAACACCTCGATCTACGGAACTGCAACATTCAGTGTGAAGGACTCCAGCGGCTGGGACCCATACTGCACAAATGCCAGGTGTTGAGGTAACTGTTTATTTGTCTCCAAATGTTGGGTGAATTGTGGAACTGTCACAGATTGTGTCGTTGCTCTGGAATGAAGGGAAACAAATAGTTCAGTTAAACCAGAGAGAAGCAGATTCAACACAAATACGACCGATAATATAAGGATCGGTTAGTAATTCCCTAAGGGCTGGAGAATCTAGAACGGATGCTTGTGAACAAGTAGGGACTTTACAGTCTTTTCGAATCAACAAATACAGGTCACTGAAAGAGTCTGATAATTTAATTACAATCAATTATATTTAAGGAGGCTGGACAGCGGAATGTAAACATAAAATAAAATCAGGCAGTAAAGATAAATTTAATTTAAAATGTTTTACACATCCACCATTTCATCTCGAAACAAGACAGAAACCAGAGTTTAAATCCCTAACAGCATAACTAAAACCACCTAACTCCACCTCCGTAACATCGCCCGTCTCCGCCCCTTGCCTCAGCTCATCCGCTGCTGAAGCCCTCATCCATGCCTTTGTTACCTCTAAATTTGACTATTCCAACGCATTCCTGGCTGGCCTCCCACATTATACCCTACCTAAACTAGAGGTGATCCAAAACTCAGCAGCCCGTGTCCTAACTCGCACCAAGTCCCGCTCACCCATCACCCCTGTGCTCGCTGACCTACATTGTCTCCCGGTTAAGCAACGCCTCAATTTCAAAATGTTCATCCTTGTTTTCAAATCTCTCCATGGCCCTCGCCCCTCCCTATCTCTAATCTCCTCCAGTCCCACAATCCCCCCCAAGATGTCTGTGCCCCTCTCATTCTGCCCTTTTGAGCATCCCTGATCATAATCGCTCAACCATTGGTGGCCGTGCCTTCTGTTCCCTCGGTCCAAAGCTTTGGAATTCCCTCCGTCTCGCTGGCTCTCTTTCCTCCTTCAAGATGCTCCTTAATACCTACATCCTTCATGAAGCAATTTGGTCACCTTCCCTAATTTCTCCTTAAGTGGTTCGGTGTCAGTTTTTGTACCTCATAATACTCTCTGTGAAGCAGCTTGAGACGTTTCACAACGTTAAAGGCGCTATATAGATCCAAGTTGTTTTGACATTTAGATATATACTCCAATACCGTGCACGCCGTATCTTGTTGAGGGGTAACTTTCCTAGATTGGAAATATTGGGGATTCGGGAATTTTTTCAGCTGTAAATGTTTACAATTATTCACAGTCCTGAACATTAAGACAAGGATGCCATTCAGGATCTTCAATCAGCAGGTGAAGAGTTCCAATCTATCGTGTTGTGTGGGGTATTAGCCCGGGAGTACAGACACACACCGGCCAGCAGTGGGGCCTCGGACACAGCGGGCCACTCCTGGTAAACCAGTGGCGGTTAACCGGAAATTTCCCATAATCCTGTGTGTGAGGCCCCGCTCGGGGAGGAAATTTGCGAAATAAATGTGGAGCCAGTTTAATGGGAATAAAGTGAGACACTCCCCTCCCCGATAAACTAAGAGCACACTGACATTTAAACCTTGTAACGGAACAGAATAAACTCTCCTTTTTACATAAAATCCTGGAGATGGATTTTACAGCAGCAGTTAGTGCCGTTTCACACTATAACTCACCCCGAGATATAGATTAATATAATGCACAGAGTATAACGTATAGGGAATCATTACTTTATCATTGAATTCGGGGAAAATCGCCCCATTCCAGTAAAATCCAGGATTTAAGGAGCTGCACAAATGAGACAAGTTTCCCCAAACATGACTGGCCCGGTCACTGGGCTCCAGGATGGTAATTCTGATCATCAGGAAATGAGACAGGACTGAGGGACATTTAAAGGCTTTGCACAGACAGCACTTTATTTAATAAATACATTTACTGACAGTCCCTGAATATATGGGGAGTTGGATAGAGTGAGATTAAATATTGGGGGGAATTTTGCGGGGGGTCTGGTGGGAAAATGTATTTTTTCGTCAGCGGAGAGAGACCCCACTTTCAACCCAACCCGGTGCGCCTTTCCCGAATGTCGGGTCTGTCAGGGCTGAGCAAACCCGACACACAGCAGCGGGGGAGGCAACTCAGGTAATGATGGCCTTGTTAACAAAGGATTAACTACAATTTTCAGCTCACCTTCAGAGTTTACCCAGTCGCCCACAGTGGTCCACACTACATGGGGATCGTGTCAGGTAAGCAGGGCGGGAGTTGAATGGCCATGGAATCATCTCATTACTTGAAAGATGGAAATGTACGAGGAAAACTCCGATCTCACAGCAGTTCACTTTCCAAGCTCAGAAGCTGTTGCTTATTGCATTTGGAAGATAGATTGAGATTTATACAGCTTGCAAGTGTTTGGAGAAAACACTCTATCCAGTGTCACCTCATTGGACCAACCTCTCTCACCATTGACAAATCGCTACAGTCATCTCAAGTTCATAGTCCTCAAGTCCTCAAGTTGGCCTTCATAGCGAGGGGATTTGAGTACAGGGGCAGGGAGGTGTTACAGCAGTTGTACAGGGCCTTGGTGAGGCCACACCTGGAGTATTGTGTACAGTTTTGGTCTCCTAACTTGAGGAAGGACATTCTTGCTATTGAGGGAGTGCAGCGAAGGTTCACCAGACTGATTCCCAGGATGGCGGGACTGATCTATCAAGAAAGACGGGATCAACTGGGCTTGTATTCACTGGAGTTCAGAAGAATGAGAGGGGATCTCACAGAAACGTTTAAAATTCTGATGGGTTTAGACAGGTTAGATGCCGGAAGAATGTTCCCGATGTTGGGGAAGTCCAGAACCAGGGGTCACAGTCTAAGGATAAGGGGTAAGCCATTTAGGACCGAGTTGAGGAGAAACTTCTTCACCCAGAGAGTGGTGAACCTGTGGAATTCTCTACCACCGAAAGTTGTTGAGGCCAATTCACTAAATCTATTAAAAAAGGAGTAAGATGAAGTCCTTACTACTGGGGGGATCAAGGGGTATGGCGAGAAAGCAGGAATGGGATACTGAAGTTGTATGTTCAGCCATGAACTCATTGAATGGTGGTGCAGGCTCGAAGGGCCGAATGGCCTACTCCTGCTCCTATTTTCTATGTTTCTATGTTTCACCTGCCTTCTATTACATCACAATTGGTACAGTTTACACTGTCTCATCTTGGTCCTCAGAACCTGGCCATGATCAGCCCCAACACCAGCAGCATCAGGCATACCAGCAGCACCAACAACCACAGCAATCTCCTCCGCAATCACCTGAATCAGCACAGGAGAGAGGGCAATAGCACCCGACCACACTGCTGCCAGGGATGGCCTCGACATGGCCAAATTTACTTCACTTGATGCTGCACACCCTGGCTGCCACATGATGCGCCAGGTTGGTACCACTACACACCAACAAGATAAAGCATTCCTACAGTGCTCAAGCCATTCATTTCACACTCGTCAGCATTGCGGGGGCTACGATTATGTCTCGCCATTCACTGCAGCTCGCTAACCCACTTTCAAAGGTGCACACAGATCTGTCCAAAAACGGAAAGTATGGAGAATAAAGATTTCAATGTTTGACAGCACATCGACAGAAACTTCACATGAACATTGGCTAAACCACACAAGTGTCTACCCTTGAGTCATTAGTTGGTATGATTGGACCCGGATGAGGGTGAGTGTGAGGGGTGGCTAGTGAGATGGGGATATGATAATGTAGATAGAGAGGGATGGGTGGAGGTGCAAGGTAAGTTGGTGTGCGTAAGGATGTGCAGGAGTAGGATAGGGTCGGCAGAGTGATGGGGATATGATGAGTGGCACAGCAGGATGAGATTGAGTGTGACTTTGCAGTAACGTTTCATGATCTACTGAGATCACTGAAAGGTTTGTGCCACTGCAGACTGGTCCTCCTGACGACATCCCTGCTTGTGCCCTCGTGTAATGTGCAGCCAGACTGTTGGGAGTCCTGGAAGGTCTCTTCCGCTCATGGGAAGGGAAGAGAACCTCCGTGCGTGCTGTGACTAGCTCCATAACCATATGCAGGGAGCGTTGGGAGAGCCTGGGTGCGGCCGTGCACCTCTGTGGAGTGCTTGTCATTGTTTGCTGTACCTCAGTTCTGCACAACACTGGCAGCACAACTGTCAAAAGCAATGTGGGCATGGTCCCTTTGAGGAAACTGGCTGACGATTCGTCGTCCAATGGCGTCATCAGAGCCGCTTCCATCAGTTAGCTGGGAACCGCGCTGGGCGGGGCTTAACAAGCCCAATCAGGGGAGAGTTTCACACAGAGGGCTGGAGCCGGCAGCGAGATCGGGACCCGCCACCAATTCCGGCCGCACCGGACCTGCCCAGGTGTGGAAATCGCAGCCCAAAACCAGGTTATTGATTTCCTGACGTACTTTCAGTGATTGCTGTAATATCCGAGAGAGAAAATATATCAGACGCGGGGTTTAATTCAGTTTTTTTCTCACTCTCTGTCTGTGTTTAGACTGAGCATCAATAAACTGGGAGATTCCGGAGTGAAATTACTGTCTGCGGCTCTGAGGAACCCGGACTGTAAAATACAGGAACTGGAGTAAGTATCAGACTGTGTAAGATTGTGTTTATAATAACTGGATGTCTGACACTGCACATTATTATAGTATCAGCAATAGTGTTATTGATAAACACTGGGGATTTACTCTGATTCCTGTTATTTCTCTCTCTGATCCCCAGTCTGTGGGGCGTCGGTCTCACAGAAGCATGTACCGAGGATCTCACCTCCGCTCTCAGTACAAACCGCTCACTGACGGTTCTGAACCTGGGTAATAATAAACTGGGAGATTCAGGAGTGAGACAACTGTCTGCGGCTCTGAAGATCTCAGACTGTAAAATACAGAAACTGTGGTAAGTACCAGACTGTGAAATTGTGTTGATAATAACTGAATGTCTGACACTGTGCAGTAATATTAGTATCAGTTATAGTGTTATTAATAATCACTGTGCATTATTAGTATCAGTAATAGTGTTATTAATAAACACTGAACATTATTATTCGTATCAGTAATAGTGTTATTAATAAACACTGAACATTATTATTAGTATCAGTAATAGTGTTACTCATAATAATGTTCAGTGTTTATTAATATCAGTAATAGTGTTATTAATAAACACTGAACATTATTATTAGTATCAGTAATAGTGTTATTAATAAACACTGCATTATTAGTATCAGTAATAGTGTTATTAATAAACACTGAACATTATTATTCGTATCAGTAATAGTGTTACTAATAATAATGTTCAGTGTTTATTAATATCAGTAATAGTGTTATTAATAAACACTGAACATTATTAGTATCAGTAATAGTGTTATTAATAAAAACTGAACATTATTATTACTGTCAGTAATTATGTTATTAATAAACACTGGAAATTTACCCTGATTCCCGTTATTTCTCTCTCTGATCCCCAGGCTGTTTAATGTGGGTCTCACAGATTCTTGTACCGAGGATCTCGCCTCCGCTCTCAGTACAAACTGCTCACTGACGTTTCTCTACCTGGAATCAAACTCCATCACGGATCAATCTGTCCCCGGTCTCAGCCGTCTCATACGGAGCTGCAGGAGTCTGGAGCGGATCCAGTGAGTGTTTGTGTAAATGTTTAATGTAATAATAAAATATAAATGGGAGTCAGTCACATTTATGGGTAATATTTGTCTGTTATTTTATTGAAATATTGGCCCAGAAACGCGGCCTCCCCGTGTCCGTACGGAGTGTGTACGGACCCAGGAAGCCATCGCAAAAGCCGGTTTTCAGCACACAATGCGCACGCGCTGAAAACCGGCTTTTCCGATCTGTCAAGCTCCAGCTTGACGGATCCTCCGCATCTCAGGAGCGAGGACTTTTGCGTGGGCAAGATTGCAGAATTTACGCATACCTTGCCCAGCAAATGTCCTGAAAACTCTTGCGACTGATAAAAGCAGGTGCATAGCCTACTTTTGCAGGCGTAAGAGTTTTGAAACACACAAAAACATACTAAAATAAAATTTTAAAAACACATTTTATTGTTTAAAAACCCTGCCCACTACAGTAAGTTTATTTTAAATCATGATTAAAAAAAGTTTTTTCTAACACTGATTAACTTTAATTTCAATTAATTTTAATTGCACGAGGTGTGTTTTTTTACTTTTTATTATAGTGTTTAGTGTGTTTGTTTTTTTTCTCATTAATAGCAATGAAAACTCGTAGATACGGAGTTCTCATTGCTATTAATGAGAAAGCTGTGGAATACTGAGCCTGATTAGTTGTCCTTCTGCGTGGGAACCTGGAGCACGGGAGCACGATCCACAGCACGGGAAAAGAAGGCCTCTCCAACGGAATCCCACGCTCCTCCAGGGACCACCAGGTACTTTTGTAAAAATTCTCCGGTCGGAGGTGTTTGTCCGAAAGAAGCTTCCGACTGGAATTTCAGGGCTCATTAACCCCAGTCTCCCTGGTATTTACAATGTTGTGCAAACTGTTTATTTTCTGTTGACTTTTTAATCTGTTTCAGGCTGAGGGGGAATCAGTTCAGTTCAAATGGAAAGAGACACCTGGAGTCGTTGCGGGAATCCAGACACGGACTGAGTGTGGAAGTGTGAACATTTCAATTTATAAACATCACTGGTCTCATTATATGACCATTTTTGGCCGATTTTCTGCCCCTCCCATTTAAGCGGCCTGCTCCAGGTTTAAATCCTAATGGTCCTTTAAGGGTTTCCCGCTCGAGCTGAGCGAGCGTCATCTCACATTGTGAGGTCAGAGGCCGAGCCAGAAGGTCTCGTGACTCAGCCGCTCCGCCCCGCCCCACAGCGCTGCTTCTGCAGAATATCTGGGGTGAATGTTCCCCAATGGGGCACTGGGGAAATGCACAGACAGGAAGGGCCCAGGGTGAGGCTCAGTCTGGGCTGCAGTGGGACACTGACAATTGCACTCAGTATTCCTGGGTGTCTCTCCCAGTGAGGAGTCAATGCTGTAACAAGTGACCCTGTGTACAGTGTGTCTCTTCTAGTGAGGAGACAGGCTCTGTAACAAATGTCCCTGTGTACAGTGTGTGTCTCCCAATGAGGAGTCAGACTCTGTAACAAGTGTCACTATGCACAGTGTGTCTCTCCCAGTGAGGAGTCAGACTCTGTAACAAGTGTCCCTGTGTACAGTGTGTCTCTCCTAGTGAGCAGTCAGACTCTGTAACAAGTGTCCCTGTGTACAGTGTGTCTCTCCCAGTGAGGAGTCAGACTCTGTAACAAGTGTCACTGTGTACAGTGTGTGTCTCTCCCAGTGAGGAGTCAGACTCTGTAACAAGTGTCCCTGTGTACAGTGTGTGTCTCTCCTAGTGAGGAGTCAGACTCTGTACCAAGTGTCACTGTGTACAGTGTGTGTCTCTCCCAGTGAGGAGTCAGACTCTGTAACAAGTGTCCCTGTGTACAGTGTGTCTCTCCTAGTGAGGAGACAGACTCTGTAACAAGTGTCACTGTGTACAGTGTGTCTCTCCCAGTGAGGAGTCAGACTCTAACAAGTGTCCCTGTGTACAGTGTCTCTCTCCCAGTGAGGAGTCAGACTCTGTAACAAGTGTCCCTGTGTACAGTGTATCGCTCCCAGTGAGGAGTCAGACTCTGTAACAAGTGTCCCTGTGTACAGTGTGTGTATCTCCCAGTGAGGAGTCAGACTCTGTAACAAGTGTCCCTGTGTATAGTGTGTGTCTCTCCCAGTGAGGAGTCAGACTGTGTAACAAGTGTCCCTGTGTACAGTGTGTGCCCATGTCTTCAGCTGCCAAGGCCCTAAACTCTGGAATTCCCTCCCTAAACTTCTTCACACCTCTACCTCTTTCTCCTGTTCCTTTATATGCTTCTTAAAAGTTATCTCTTTCACCAAGCTTTTGCTCATCTATTCTAAAATCTCTATGTGCACCAGTGTTAAATTTTGTCTGATAATTGCCTTGTGACGTTTCATCACATTAAAGTCGCTATATAAATGCAAGTTATTGTTGTCCCTGTGTTGTGTGAATAAAACTCCACCACTTCCTGCAGCTCGCACCTGGTCACCTGGTTATTTTCATAAAAATTGGCTTCATTGTTTGAATATGTCGAGGAAATATTTAGCTTAAATTAACTCAGGCGGAGACTTTCAGAATTGCACTTCGAGATAATTTTATTTTTAAAAAGCGAGATATCTCGGAGAGCCTGCTTGGACCGTACCAAGGCAGAAGACTCTGCTCTACAAGCAAATTGTCCCTATCTTTATACAGAAATAGAATACAGAAAGAGAAAAGGAATCTTATTCATTAGTTCCGTGAGTACAAAGGTCGTCTCCGGAGGCACACACTCTATCTGTCCTTGCATAATTTCTCCCTGTTCACAGTCTGATAAGCAGAATATCAGGAGACTCCCTTTTAATACCGGATAGTCATTTAATTGCATTTCTAAGTTTCAAGGCTTAAAAAGTGTGGGTGTTGTTCTAGTCCTATTATTTATTCAAATATAGCAAAACCAGAATTTAACCCTTCCCCTTACCATAAGCCATAGATTCATAGATTCTTTCTTCCACAATTCCCTCCTTGTTGATCTTTTTTAAAAAAATTTTAGATCAACACAATTTCCTATATTCTCTTCTTGCTGAAAAGGGGGTTCATACCCTTCAGGATAGGGTCGCATTTTGAGATATTCGTCTTCATCAACCTTTTCCTCTAAGCGACTTAACCTTCCTTTCATGCACATACTTTTCCTTTTTATTTCGGAGATCAGGCCTATTACTTGACTAATTACATTTTTTAATTTTATCCACATTCCGCAAAGGATTATTAATAATACAAGCATAACCACACCTACGATTACTATGGGATGTATAGCAAGCTTCAGTACTGCTGTAGCTTTTGGGGACCATCCGGTAAACACATCCCACCAGTGGTGTACTGTCAAAGAGGTGACTTCGTCTGCGATTCTCACTAGTTGCCCCTTCTTGTAACTCATTTCGACTCTAAATTGGTGGATGTCTCTGCCTTGCTTTGACAGAGCTTCCTCAATTTTCTTGTCATTCCGTATCAAATTGTGCAGTCTGGTCAGATTAACTACAGGGGGTAAGGGTTCAATCTTGTGCATCGACAGATATTTTTCTACATTTTGCCACTGCCCAAAGGTATAAGTTCTTTTTACTTCAGGGTCATACAGGGTGTAGACTCTTCTCACGCATTTATTAATGGGGGGTTTATACAAAATTCCATCCAGATAGACAGGTTTATTTCCTGTCACACAGATCTCATTCTGTCCTTTTTCCGTAATATCAGTGTCATTTGTTGGCTTTAATTCCCATTTACATACTCCAATGGAGTGCTGCAGTGAGCATGGTTCGTGCAGGGCGGTCTGATAGGGACATACCATTCCGAATGGCCACCTAGCACATCCCCTCTGGTGATGTGTCATATTCTTCTCATCGACCCAATCTCCTTTAAATTCTGGGTACCAAAAGTTCTGTCCAAACAGCTGGGGCATTACTTGGAACTGACACCAAATTTCTTTTCGTGTCTTACTTACTATCTCCATAGTAACGTTACATCCTTTTGAATTACAACTGGTATATCTTTTTTGAGGGTTAATGGTTAAATTAAGAAGCTTATCCCTTTTGTTAATTTCCAGCAACCTTTCCCATGTGTTAGCATGGAAGGATAATATTTTCCTTTCTAACTCGGCTCTTAATAGCTGTCTGATCATTTCTTTAAACAGGCAATGGGTGTACTTGTTTACCCCCTGTTGTTCTTTCATTAGGTTCTCTATTTCCTTCTCTACCCCTTCATTCTGTTCCCAGGTCATTTCATTTATGACGTAACCTGATATCTGTAATTGTTGTAATCCTTCATCCCAGGCATTTCTTATTTTTATATCTTCCCCTACCAGTCCTCCGACGGCCTGGATTTTATTTTGTAGGGTCTCGATATCCATGGAGTTCAATGCTCCTATTCCTGCTCCCACTCCACCTAACACAATCTCTAATACATCCTGTTTCTTTCTTTGGGGTCTTTCTTTTTCAAAAGATACCTTAACACTGGTTGTGTGGCAACCATCTTCTTTCTTTGGGGGATATTTAATTCGTATTGTTAGATTTAATACACCTGGGGATCTTACCACTGGGATGCAAGTGGTCAGTATCCTTTTTAGATGTCCCGGGTCCCGGTCTTCTGGGTGGCCGGATTCTTTTACTGACCATTTTACCACGAATGGGTCTCCTCCATTCACCGGGGTGTTATTCATGCACAACATCCGCTGCCCATCTACCATACTTGTAAATGAATAACGGAGGAAGTCTTTTCTCTCGTCCGGCCCTCCTATGTACCCCTATCTCTTGTTTTTCCCTGTGCTCCGGGTACACTTCATCCACACATCGGCCTGGTATTCTATGAACAACTGATACCCTTTCCCCAATATAAACTGGAATTCCCCTCTTTCTTCCTTCATTCCACATGCCTCACATCGTGCCGTAAAATTCCCTACTTTACAACTTTGGCCTACTGGGCATTTAAAATTGCCTTGCTGCCTTGCACTATTACTTCTTTCCCATACCATATTTCCCTTCCATACTCTTCCTTCTTTTCGGACCTCTTCCTCCTGCCGGGAGTTCCCTGTCGCTAAAATGATCAGTATACCTAAAGTCCATTTATAATTTTTCCAAGAGTCCCTTCCCATCTTCCCTTTCTTGTTTGTTTCTATACCACTCTTGAATTAAGTCGTTACTATCGTGTGGATGTGTTGTTATTGTAACAGTGACCCAAATAATAAAGGCCCAAACTGGCACACAAATGAGCTCTGACATCCGTTCCTGAACTTTTGGGCAGTACTTTCAAGTCCAAATATTTAATTTAGTACAAGAGCAGGTACAGTTCTTCAGCGAGAAGATGGCCTTTTCTTTAGTCAGGCAATCGTAGTACGTCCTGGTTCAATGCCTTTTCTTTTGGCTGTATTTCGTTGGGAAAATAATATTTACAACGGGTTGCATGCACCCAATTTGGATGCTTTTCCAACTTCAGCGCGATTCGTGTTGTGAGAATTATCTGATATGGTCCTTTCCACCTAGGAGAAAAGGATTCTTTGTTTAATGTTTTTACCAACACTTGGTCTCCAGGCCTAAAAGGGTGCATATTTCCTTCCGACGGGGGCACCTGTGTCTGCTTTATTTGTTCATGCAGACTCCTTGCTATTTCACACATAGCCTGAGCATACTTTAGTGATTTTTCATCATTCCAAATTAATGCTATTTTTTCAGCTGCCAGTGGTGGTTTTACGCCAGTAGGCATTGGTCTTCCCAACAAGACTTCATGTGGTGTCAAACCAGTGTTTCGGTTTTTCTGGTTTCTCATTGTATACAATACTAATGGTAAGGCATCTGGTCACTTTAGTCCAGTCTCCTGACATACCTTGGTAAGGGTAGATTTTATTATCCCATTTACTCTTTCTACCATTCCCGAGGACTGTGGCTGATATGGTATATGTAACTTCCACTGGAAACCTAACGCTTCTGCAAGATTTTGCACTATTTTTCCGGTGAAGTGTGTTCCCCTGTCACTGTTGATTCCCATAGATATCCCATATCTTGGTACTATTTCTTTAAATAGAATTTTTACTACTATTCGGGCATCGTCTCTCCTAGTGGCGTACGCTTCTACCCACCTTGTGAACATATCTACTATGACTAATAGGTACTTAAGACCTGATACTGGAGGCATGTGGACAAAATCAATTTGCAAATTCTCAAAGGGCATACTTGGCTGGGGTAGATGATCATATTCAGCAGGTGTTTTACCTCTGTTATTTTGTTGACAAATTTGGCATGTTCTAGCAACTTTCTCAATTACGACTGTTATTCCTGGTGCATAACACTGTGCATTAATAGCATGTATCATCCCTCCTTTGCCCATGTGAGCCTGACCGTGTGCCAGGCGAGACAGGGGCAAAAATAGAGATCTAGGGCAAACAGTTCGCCCATCAGGGTGGCACCAGATGTCGTTTCTGAGAAAACAACCTTGGTTTTCCCAAGTTCTTCTTTCTTGTATAGTAACTTGTTGTTGGGCTGTTTTAAGTTGTTGGATGTCAAGTATCTGTGGAGGGGAGACTGAGACTGCTTGAAGGCAGTCTGCCTGTGCCGAAGCGGCCTGTTTGGCTGCCTCGTCAACCCTCCTATTTCCTACTGATACTCCATCCTCACCGGTTGTGTGAGCTGCACATTTGATAACGGCTACCTTACTTGGCAACTGAATAGCATCTAATAGATTAAGCACCAGTTGAGAGTGCTTAATATGCTTTCCACCAGAGGTGATAAAGCCTCTGTTTTTCCACAGTTGTCCAAAATCATGGACTACACCGAATGCATATCTAGAATCAGTATAGATATTAGCAGTTTGATCTTTAGCTATTATACAAGCTCTAGTGAGGGCGAATGCTTCAACAGTTTCGTGGGGATTTACAATAGCATAGCCTGCCAACAGCAAGTCATCCAACGGCCTGTACGATGATCCATCCGTATAGAGAAGAAGATCAGGATTGTCCATGGGCTCTGTGAGCAAATCTGATCTTGGTAAGGTGGCGATTTCCACTGTTAACAGACAATCATGCTGGTCTGGATCCTCTACTTCTTTAGTAGGAAGAAAGGTGGCTGGGTTCACTACTGGCGCACGTCGAAAGGTATAGTTAGGGTGTGACAGCAGTAATACTTCATAACCTGTTCTTCTAGACGCTGTAAAGTGTTGTGTGGCAGCTGAATTCAAAAGTAATAACACAGCATGGGCTGTAATGACAGTACATGGATAGTCCAAAACAATAGGTATCGACTTCTCCACCATGACCGCAGTAGCAGCTACAGCACGTAGACATGCTGGCATTCCCCTTATTACTGGAGACAGCAAAACCGAATAATGAGCAACTGATCTATTTCCCCCACCATGTTCTTGGGTTAGTACTGCTGTTGCAAATCCTTCTTTCTCATTCACATACATCTGAAAAGGTTTACCATAATTCGGAAGTCCCAACGCCGGAGCATTAGTGATGGCTTTCTTTAACTGTTTAAATGCCTCCTCTCTCTCTGGGGTCCACTCCACCTTGGAGGGAGCATCATTTAGGGCAGCTGATCTTAGGACCGCATCCCATTCTCGATAATCGGGGATCCATTGTCTACAGTACCCAACCATCCCCAAAAATGACAAGATATCCTTCTTTGTCTTTGGTATGGTGGCACTTTGAATTGTCTGAATTCTTTCTGGTCCTAGCTGCCTCTGCCCTTGAGATATGTGAAAACCCAGGTACTGGACTTGAGTCTGACAAAATTGTAACTTTTGTAACGACACTCGGTGTCCTCTTTCACATAGGTGCTGTAACAGGTTCAGGGAATCTTGCATGCACCTGTATCCGTGGCTAGAAGCCACAAGCAAATCGTCCGCATACTGCAACAGCACAGACTGGTCTGATAATGAACAGTCTTCAAGGTCCCTTTTTACTGCTGCTGCATATACTGCGGGGCTTTCGGTGTATCCTTGGGGCAATCTGGTCCATGTGTACTGCTGCTTCTTGTGGGTGAAAGCAAACAGATACTGACTCTCTTAATTTAATGGGATGGAGAAAAAGGCTGAACACAGATCTACCACAGTAAAGACAGTTGCTGTTGGTGGGATAGCAGATAGTATAATGGTGTCCGGTATCACAGGGGTGATAGGGACTACTATCTTATTAATAGCTCTCAGATCTTGCACAAATCTCTACTCATTCGGCCTATTAACCTTTGGTATGGGCAGTATCGGAGTGTTACACGGGCTCTGTGTCTTTTCTAAAACTCCTTGTTCCAACAATGCAGAAATGACTGGCTCTATCCCATTTTCTGCCTCTGGAGGCAGTCTGTACTGCCTAATGCTTGGTAACACGGCGTTCTTTATCAATTGTACCCGATGGGGTACTGCAGAATGTACTTGCCCAACATGATTCTTATGCTTTGCCCAAAGTTCAGAAGATACTTGATTCAATGCCATTGGCAGCTTAGGGCTTGGTAGTTCCGGGGGTTGCTGTTTTTCAAAAGTGGAGGCATGATTTTTACCTTTCCACTGGAGAATCCTCCTGTTGTGGGTGATAAAGGCTATCTGAACATTTTGCAGTTTTATTACTGCCCAAGGTTGATAGCCTTGTTGCTGTTTTTCTTTTTCTATTCCTACAATCATCGGACCCATATCTTTAGGTTTCGCTGGCGGTTTTACAGCCAATGTCAGATGGGGTATCGAGTTCGCTTCTCTATACCGCTGCTGCTGTAAGGGTGTCAAGTCAATGGCTACCCCCAATCCTTCGGGTCCAAAATAAATGCGGGGCGGAGCCTCTATTATTTCTTCTTTGTTCAAAAAGGATTGTACCAGACACTGGTAAGTTTCAGCTCTTTGGCGAGTGTACCAGGCTGTACAGTGAAGTTGAACTGCCTCAAAGCTTGTCAAAATTATATACATCAATTCTTCAGTATTGGGATCGATTTTAGCTTTTAAATTTTGTATAACTTCATTTATCAAAGGGGAGTAGAAATTGCCATTCAATTGCCAACAATAGAGGGCAGCCTTTTCTTTGTTATCCTCCCTTTTCTCTTCTTTAATCCCATTAAAGAACTGATGAATTTTATTTGGAGGGAGCTCCATGTACATTCCTTCCTTTGTGCAATAAATTGTGGCTCCTAGTTTGCACAAAGTCTGTCTTCCCAATAAAGGGAGAGGTGTTGTTTTAGAGACTATCAAAGTCTCATTATTAACTTGTTGTCCTTCAATTATCAATTTGGTAGGTTCAGATAAAAATTATTTCATGGGGATACCGGCCACACCCATACTTAAGACGGTGGTGTTGCTTACAGGTAATCCCACAGAGGATGGTACAGAAGACATAGTAGCACCGGTATCCACCAGGAACTTCACATAAGTGTCTCCTACTTTTACTACTGCCAGAGAGTTTTCTTCTCTGTCCGCTGATGGGCGGAGGGCTGCCGCCTGTACCACTAAGCCTCCGGGGCATCCCTATGCGGGTTGGGGTTAGAGAACGAAAACTGAGGGGCCAAGGGAGGTGGAGGTTCGGGGAAACCCTCTTTCAATCCTCCACCCTGTTTCGGGGGGCACCTGCGATTGCGAGCCCAATGCCCTTTTTTTCCGCAATTTCTACATTCATCTTGAGAGCGGTCTCTTTGGGGCCACTGTCCTCTCCCTCTTCCTCGTCCTCATCCCCCATATCCTCCTCTTATTCTGCGCTTGTCCTCTTCCTTTTTGCTGATAGAACTGACCTGTTTTAGCCTTGTTTTCCTTATAGGTGAATAGTCCCTCCCTATCCATGTTGGCCAGTACTGTGATCGTTTCTTTCCAACTTTTTCCTTGCCAGTCCAAGACCTTAATTTTGTATGTTCTTGCTTGTTGCGGCAACATGCAATTTAGCAAGGTTTGTACTGCCAAAGGTTCATTTTGATCCATCGGGATTCCTGCATGTTCATCCCAACTATTTTTCCATCTACCTGCAAAATTTATCATTGATTCTTCTGCTTTCTGCAGACAGCGTGTGACTTCCCCTATACCTCCGTGCTTTTTAGCTCCCTTTAATATGGCATCCTTGCCCCTGTGTTGCAACCAATGTTCCCGGGACTCATTTCCTTCTTCCTCATTGTCTTCCCGCCAATCCCCATTTTCGCCGGCGGGTATAGGGAACATGACTTTCACCCTCTGCCAAGAGGATCCATATGCTACCTGCAGTAATAATTTCACATCTCCGGGGAGGGTTTATAAATGGTACAGGTTTGCTCAAGCCAGTTGTGAAAGGCTACTGGCTTCTTAACAGGGTTAGGGGCGGCTGATATCATATCCCGAGCCTCCCCCAGTGTCCAGGGCTTTAGAACAGCAGTTGTTCTGATCATTACACGGGGGGATAGTGGTGGAAACAGCCTGCCTCACAGTGGTCCTGGTACTCATTCCTGGGTTAGGGGGGGTGTCGTTATTCTCGATTCCTCCATCCGCCCCCCCTTCTCCATTTTCATCTTCTGGTGGGTCTTGTGGGTGGGCTCGTCGCCTGGAGGCCTGATCTAGCTGGGCGGCCACTATTTCTATAATTTCCTGCCAATCATCCGGCTTGGTGGTTGGAAGACGGGGATATAAGCCGACAGGGGAAGCGGTCATAACCGGGGCACTCGGGGGGGCTGTAAGAGGGAGGGGGCTTCTCCTTACCCTCCTCCTCTTTCTTTTTATTTTTCGGGGGCTGGTGCCTTTTTGCCACCTCAGTCCATTTTTTAAAACAATTCTCCATATAATCTTTATCCCAAGTGGGGTCCCCCGCCCCATCTTTGGTGGTCTGTCTCCATTCCTCAATTAAGGACAATTTAAAACTTCCTCCATATGGCCAATCCCCATCAGACCAGCCGTACAAATCGCTACTAAACGTTACCGCTTATCTGTCGTCTCCTGTTTCTTTAATCACAGTGTCCGCCGGCGAGCCGGGCAGCACAATGGGATCTCCTACCTTCTCTCGTTGCTTTGCTACCTTACGGATTCTTTTCTCAGTTTTAGGATGTACTTTCATTCTTTCAGTTGAGAGGTCGTCCTTCTTTCCTTTTCTAGGAGCTGGGCGTGAGCGCCCTGCTCGACTAGAGCCGTTTCCCATTCTTCCGTGTGCAACGTCTCGCGATCTTTTCTGAAATGAGAGTTAGGACAATCCTACAAAATATACAATAATTTACAAAGCGCTCACCGGTGTTCTCTTATCCGCTCAGCTCGGGGTCTCCTTTTGCCTTTTTGTTATTTTAGCTTCTTTGCGGTAGCTACCTTAAATTATGCCTCACCCTTCAGGGTATCTCGGCGGCCCGTCCCCCTTTTGCTAGGACGGCCTAGGCACCTTCCTCCTTTCAGCTAGGAAGGTCTTTAAAATTCCCCTTTTCTCTTTAAAAGTTAAATTTAGTTTTTTTGGATCTCGTTTTTTTTTAGAGATCCTGCCGACTATGCCAGAATCTGTCGAGGAAATATTTAGCTTAAATTAACTCAGGCGGAGACTTTCAGAATTGCACTTCGAGAGAATTTTATTTTTAAAAAGCGAGATATCTCGGAGAGCCTGCTTGGACCGTACCAAGGCAGAAGACTGCTCTACAAGCAAATTGTCCCTATCTTTATACAGAAATAGAATACAGAAAGAGAAAAGGAATCTTATTCATTAGTTCCGTGAGTACAAAGGTCGTCTCCGGAGGCGCACACTCTATCTGTCCTTGCATAATTTCTCCCTGTTCACAGTCTGATAAGCAGAATATCAGCAGACTCCCTTTTAATACCGGATAGTCATTTAATTACATTTCTAAGTTTCAAGGCTAAAAAGAGTGGGTGTTGTTCTAGTCCTATTATTTCTTCAAAATAGCAAAACCAGAATTTCACCCTTCCCTTTACCATAAGCCATAGATTCATAGATTCTTTCTTCCACAGAATATATTAAATAAAGTTTCTCAAATGTATAACCCACCTTCTCCAAACGACACTACAGACGTGACCTGTCCATCTATTGAACGAGGTGGGTCATACTGGGGAGGCTGGATATACAATTTACACAAGATGCTGAGACTGAGTGTGAGCAAAAGAGCGCAGCTGGGACTTTCAAAATGCTGCCCCACAGGCAATGGAAAATGGCCCCCATCAACCTGTCGCAAAATGGTCAACACAACCCTGCAGCAAAATGGCCCCCATGAATCTGCAGCAAGTCAGAGAATTATACAGCTCATTCGGCCCATCCTATCTGTGTCGGCTTTTTGAAAGAGCTATGCAATTAGTTCCTCTCTTTCCCCGTAGTACTGCAAACTGTTTCTTTACAAGTATACAAGTACAGTCTGCTTCCAGCACCCTTACAGGCAGTGCAGTTCCAGATCATCATAACTCATTGCATAAAACAAATCCTCCTCCTCTCTGCTTGGGTTCTTTTGTCAATTATTTTAAACACGTGTCCTTTGATTACCCACCCTCCTGCCACGGGATGTTGTTTCTCTCTATTAAAGTCCCTCGAATGGCCTCCATGTCCCCTCAAGGTTGTCACATCGCTACAAAACACAAGCATTATTTTGAAATGTCCATCCACGGATTCACATTTCCGACTTTAATTTCCACTCAGCCCCTGTTCATCACGTTAACATGTTTCATAACCTCTTTAAAACACACGGGCCACAATCGAACAGGAACTTGTTACCCAAGGCAACAAAACTAGGGCCCAAAGAGGGAATTAAACCCCAGGTAATAAACAGACAGAGCTCACGTGGGCCCCATGGGTACAACCTCTGGAGGTGGTCTCTGTCAGTCCCCTCTGGAGGGGGTCTCGGTCAGTCACCTCTGGCGGGGGTCTCGGTCGGTCCCCTCTGGCGCGGGTCTCGGTCAGTCCCCTCTGGAGGGGGTCTCGGTCGGTCCCCTCTGGCGTGGGTCTCTGTCGGTCCCCTCTGGAGGGGGTCTCAGTCAGTCCCCTCTGGAGGGGGGGTCTCGGTCGGTCCCCTCTGGCAGGGGTCTCGGTCGGTCCCCTCTGGAGGGGGTCTCGGTCGGTCCCCTCTGGAGGGGGGGTCTCGGTCGGTCCCCTCTGGCGGGGATCTCGGTCGGTCCCCCCTGGCGGGGGTGTCGGTCGGTCCCCTCTGGCGGGGGTCTCGGTCAGTCCCCTGTGGAGGAGGTCTCGGTCAGTCCCCTCTGGAGGAAGCCTCCGTTGGTCCTGTTTGAAGGAAACTCTTGTCCAAAGATTTCTCTTCCCCACACTTTCTTTCCCTGAATTTTTTCTTTGCCATTTTCAAAAGAAATCCTCAGGACAGAGAGAAAATAAATTGATTAAAACAATGTACAATTAGTAAAGACACATCAGGGACTCAGGGCTCCCTCTCCCTCACTCTCTCAGCTATACCCGCAATCTCTCAGCAGCACCAGTTACCAACCAATCCCAGTTGTAAACCAGAGACACTGAAGAGTCAAGGAATGAGACAAGACAGACGTTGAGGGCACACCTGAGAAACAAGACAGAGTTTTATCCTCCAGAGGGAGGGACAGTTTGGATTGGGTCACAACCACCCTTGGGAGGGCCCCCACCCTGGGATCCACCCACCGAGACACAACTCACCCAGAAACTCGCCCTCCCAAACACCAGCCCAACAAGAGACACGGCCTACGCAGGGACCCGCCCACCGAGACACACCCCACATTGGGACACCCACCCACCCAGGGATACAAACTGACCCAGACACCACACCACACACTCAAGGACCCACCCACCGAGACACGACCCACCCAGGGACCCACCAACCGAGACACGGCCCACCCAGGAACCCACCCACCGACACACCACCCACCCAGGGACCCACCAACCGAGACACGAACCACCCAGGGACCCACCCACCGAGACACCATCCACCCAGGGACACACCCACCCAGGGACCCGCCCATCGAGATACGACTCTCCCACCGAGACACGACCCACCCAGGGATCCACCCACCAAGACACGACACACCCAGAGACCCACCCACCGAGACATGACCCACCCATGGACCCACTCACCGAGACACGACCCACCCACCGAGACACGACCCACCCAGGGACTCACCGAGACACGACCCACCCAGGGACCCACCCACCGAGACACGGCCCACCCATAGACACACCCACCGAGACACGACCCACCCAGGGACCCACCCACCGAGACACGACCCACCCATAGACACACCCACCGAGACACGACCCACCCAGGGACCCACCCACCGAGACACGGCCCACCCATAGACACACCCACCGAGACACGGCCCACCCATAGACACACCCACCGAGACACGACCCACCCAGGGACCCACCCACCGAGACACGACCCACCCATAGACACACCCACCGAGACACGACCCACCCAGGGACCCACCCACCGAGACACAGCCCACCCATAGACACACCCACCGAGACACGGCCCACCCATAGACACACCCACTGAGACACGACCCACCCAGGGACCCACCCACCGAGACACGGCCCACCCATAGACACACCCACCGAGACACGGCCCACCCATAGACACACCCACCGAGACACGGCCCACCCAGGGATCCACCCACCGAGACACCACTCACCCAGGGACCCACCCACCGCGACACAACCCACCCAGGGACCCACCCACCGAGACACGACCCACCCAGGGACCCACCCACCGAGACGTGGCCCACCCAGACACCATCCACCCAGGGACACACCCACCCAGGGACCCGCCCATCGAGATACGACTCACCCACCGAGACACGACCCACCCAGGGATCCACCCACCGAGACACGACACACCCAGAGACCCACCCACCGAGACATGACCCACCCATGGACCCACCCACCGAGACACGACCCACCCAGGGACCCACCCACCGAGACACGACACACCCAGAGACCCACCCACCGAGACACGACACACCCAGAGACCCACCCACCGAGACATGACCCCACCCAGGGACCCACCCACCGAGACACCATCCACCCAGGGACCCACCCACCGAGATACGACTCACCCACCGAGACGGGACACACCCAGAGACCCACCCACCGAGACACGACACACCCAGAGACCCACCCACCGAGACACCATCCACCCAGGGACCCACCCACCGAGATACGACTCACCCACCGAGACGGGACACACCCAGAGACCCACCCACCGGGACACGACACACCCAGGGACCCACCCACCGAGACACGACCCGCCCAGGGACCCACCCACCGAGACACGACCCGCCCAGGGACTCACCCACCGAGACACGGCCCACACTGGAACAGACCCACACGATGAACAGTTTGTAGATTGCAAGCTGGAGCTCCTCCCCATAGCCTTTGACATTTTGGTTTATTGCTCCTGCATGCCCTGTGTTTCTGCCCATTCTCGTGTTCATCCGGGCGACATCCCAAACCGGACCGGACTGCTGTGTCCAGGGACATTCCAATGACCTGTTTGTTGATTTGAACCTTAGTATTTGTTATATTACTGCAGTTTGATATAGTTCTAAACACTCATCCCACTTACAGACCCTGCACAGAGCTGGGCCAAGAACAGCCCCCAGTGAAACAGATAATTCTACCCACAGCTCACACCAAACCACACAGACAGGGCTGGAAGGAGACTGTGAAATAGGACGGGCTCCCTCTCCATCCTCTCCCTCCCTCCCCTGCTCCAACCCTCTCTGTGTGTATTCCTTGTCTGGGGATATCCTTTCCCTCCCTCATCTGCTCCAACTCCCCACTGGGTATATTGATTTGTCAGGGGATATCCCGCCTCCCCTGAAAGTCATGAAGTTTCCCTGTAGACGCACTCTTGGCTGGCCCAACACATTCTACCCTATGTAAACTAGAGGGGATCCAAAACTCGGCTATGCATGTTCTAACTGGCACCGAGTCCCGCTCACCCATCACCCCTGTGCTCGCTGACCTACATTGGCTGATGGTTAAGCAACGCCTCGATTTCAAAATTCTCATCCTTGTTTACAAATCCCTCCATAGCCTCACCCCTCCCTATCGCTGTAATCTCCTCCAGCCTCACAATCTCCTGAGATGTCCGCACTCCTCTAATTCTACCCTCTTGAGCATCCCTGATTATAATCGCTCAACCATTGGTGGCCGCGCCTTCAGCTGCCATGCCCTGGAACTCCTCCCTAAACCTCTCCGCATCTCTACGAATTATGAATTATAAATATGATGGTCAGGTAAAGACCATGTGATCCATCCAGCCTGCCCCACACAATCCCGATACCCCGTGTATCACAACATATACACTCCACCCCACCCAAAACCATGTGATCTCCTGGGAGAGGCAAAAAAACAGATAAAAAAACCCAGGCCCATTTGTGAAAACAATCTGGGAAATTCCTCTCCGACCCATCTAGGAGATCGAAACCAGTCCAGGAGATCACGCTGGCCATTAAATTCCCTGCAGTACCTACCTTGTGTAAGAGGTGATCTCCACCGCAGACAGAAACAAATCCAGCTTTTGCTTGAAGGAATTCAGTGGGTCTGCATCCACCACATGAAACGGCAGCTTGTTCCAGAGGTCTACTATTCTCTGGGGAAAGAACCACCTCATGACATCTAGCCTTATAAAACTTAAATTTGCTTGAAATAAACAATCAGTTGGAACACTGTCTATTCCCTTCATTATCTTATAAATCTTAATCATATCCTCCCTAGGTCTACGCCACTCGAAGGTAAAGAGTCCCAACTCTTTTAACCTATCTTGATAACTAAGATGCTTTAGACTTGGAATTAGCCCTTTCCAGAGCCTCAATATCACCCACCGTGTGAGGAGACCAAAACTGGACACAGTATTCTCAGTGCAGCCTGACTGAGATTTTGTACAAGTACAAAACTGTACGCCTTGTCTTCTTCTCCATTGTCCCATGGATACACCCCAACACCCTATTTGCTCTAGCTATTGCTGCACGGCATTGCTCGTGTACCTTTAAGGATGTATGCACTAGAATTCCCAAATCTCTTTCTATCTCCGCCATCTTTAATACCTTTCCCTGGAGGGTGTATGAATGTTGAGCATTTGCCCTGCCCACATGTATAACACTGCACTTATCTAAGTTATACATCATTTTCCAGTCATGAGGCCAGTCTCCCAACACATGAAGATCTGCCTGAACCAGACGAGCCTCTTCTACAGTTCTAGCATTCGCACAGATCTTCAAATCAGCTGCAAATTTGCAAATTGTGCCGTCAACCCCTGAATCCAGATCATTAATAAAAATAGTAAAAAGCAACGGTCCCAACACTGATTCCTGCGGGACACCACTGGTAACCGGTCTCCAAACAGATACCAATCCATCTATAACTACTCTTTTCCTACATCCTGCCAGCCAGTTGTGAATCCAGCTCAATATATTCCACTAATATCGCAGGCTCTGATCTTAGAGAAGCCTCTTGTGCGGCACCAGGTCAAAAGCTTTTTGGAAATCTAAGTAGACAATCTCTACTGTGCTTCCCTCATCTATCAACTTTGTAACTTCTTCGAAAAATGCAATTAGATTTGTGAGACATGACCTCTTTTTTATGAAGCCATGTTGGGTGTCTCTAATATGTCCCTCCCTATCCAAGTATTCACATATTGCATCCCTTATGATTCTTTCAAGCATCTTCCCTATTACTAATGTTAAACTATTTGGCCTATAGTTACCAGGGTCTGCCTTGTCACCTTTTTATAAAATGGGGACTATATTAGCCTCCTCCCTGTAGGAACCATTCCATAGTGCAGTGAGCTATTAAAAATACAGGCCAGCGGCTCACACAGCACATGTCCCATCTCCTGGAGGACCCTCGGGTGGATATCCTCCGACCCTGCTGCTCTATCTATTTTTAAGTTCTTAATTCTTTCTAAAACAATATGCTTATCTATGTGAATGTTACCAGCAGTAAAGCTAGTATTATTAACTTCTAATATTTGAGCATCATCTTCAAGGGTCAATTCTGATGCAAAGTACTCATTTAATATTTCCGCCATACTCAGTGAGTCCTTTGTAACCTGTCCTTGAACATCTTTCAGTGGCCCACTACAGTCTTTGATAGCATTCAAGGTTATTTACATAACTAAAAAAGCTCTTCCCATTGCTGCCACAGTTGTCTACAATCCTTTTTTCCATTCGTCTTTTTGCTTTTCTAATAGCAGCCTTAGTTTTATTTTGTTTTTTTGTATTCAACCCTATTTATTTGAGTGTTAAATTTCTTCAATTTATAGAAACATTTCTGTTTACATCTTATTTGTCTTTGTACGTACCCAGTCAGCCACCTTCTCGTTTTCTTACCACATTTCCTTCTTTTTATTTTGGGTATATGTTTGTTTACCACATTTTTAATCTGATTCTTAAAAACTATCCATTTCTATTCAACATTGGTCGCATCACCACCGAGGAGGGTTAGCCAATTTACCTGTTCCAAATCATCTGCCATTTTGGAGAAGTTTGCCCTTCTGAAATCCGGTGTGTGTTGCAGGTTCTCAGTACCTTTAGTTCTACTCGCCAGTTGGAACTGTGTGATGTTATGATCACTGTTGCCCAGATGTTCCCCCACATGAAGGCCTGATACGAAGTCCGGCTCACTACTAAACACCAGATCCAATATATAATTTTCCCGAGTTACTTCATTGACATGTTGCGTCAGGAAACAGTCTTGTATATTTGCAATAGATATTTCAGCTGCACTTCCCCCAATAGCAGGTAAACCATGGTGCCACTGAATTCCAGGAAAATTAAAATCACCCACCAGACAAAGGTGGCATTTTATTTAAAAACATCAGTGATCTGTTTCCATAATAATTCATCACGTTCATAGAAACATAGAAAATAGGTGCAGGAGTAGGCCATTCGGCCCTTCGAACCTTACCACCATTCAATAAGGTCATGGCTGATCATTCCCTCAGTACCCCTTTCCTGCTTTCTCTCCATACCCCTTGATCCCTTTAGCCGTAAGGACCATATCTAACTCCCTCTTGAATATATCCAATGAACTGGCATCAACAACTCTCTGCGGTAGGGAATTCCACAGGTTAACAACTCTCTGAGTGAAGAAGTTTCTCCTCATCTCAGTCCTAAATGGCCTACCCCTTATCCTTAGACTATGTCCCCTGGTTCTGGACTTCCCCAACATCGGGAACAGTCTTCCTGCATCTAACCTGTCCAGTCGTCAGAATTTTATATGTTTCTATGAGATCCCGTCTCATCCTTCTAAACTCCAGTGAATTCAAGTGATGAGGGGGTTGACTTGTGAAGGTAGGTTGAGTAGGTTAGGCCTACACTCATTGGAGTTCAGAAGAATGAGAGGTGATCTTATCGAAACATAAGATAATGAGGGGGCTCGACAAGGTGGATGCAGAGAGGATATTTCCACTCATAGGGGAAACTAAAACTAGGGGGCATAGTCTCAGAGTAAGGGGCCGGCCATTTAAAACTGAGAAGAGGAGGAATTTCTTCTCTCAGACGGTTGGAAATCTGTGGAATTCTCTGCCCCAGAGAGCTGTGGAGGCTGGGTCATTGAATATATTTAAGGCGGAGATAAGACCGATTTTGAGCGATAAGGGAGTAAAAGGTTATGGGAGCCGGCAGGGAAGTGGAGCTGAGTCCATGATCAGATCAGGCATGATATTAAGTGGGTGGAGCAGGCACGAGGGGCCAACTGGCCGACTACTCCAAATTCTTATGTTCTTATATATAAGTCTCTACCCCGGGAGCTTATAACAATTACAATGATTAATCCCTGCCCATGAGCTTGATCCACTTGAACCCAGATAGCTTCAGCTGAGCCTGATGAGGCAATCTCTCTCTAGCTGTTAGATTCTCACTGATAAAAATAGCAACCCCACCTCCCCTTTGACCGAACCTATCCTTTCTGAAACCCTTGCAGCCCTTTAGGTGAATTGCTGTGCCATGATTGTTGTTATGTATGCAACACCTTGTAACCAGCATTCTACCGCCACCAGAGGGCACACCTGTTGGAGTCCCAAGGGAACCCAGCAGGGGGGGGGAGGGGGTACAGGGGGAGAGGGGGGGAAGGGGAGGGCGGTAAGGAGGGGTGGGGGGGTGAGATGGAGGAGGGGGGAAGGGGGGTGGCGTGGAGAGGGGAAGGGGAGGAAGCGTGGAGAGGGGAAGGGGGTGAGGCGTGGAGAGAGGAGGTGGGGGAAGCGGTGGTGGGGGGGGGAGGGGGTGGGGGTTTAGTCCCAGCACGGAGACAGAGAGCCCCATTGATTCAGGTACAAACTGGTCTTGGGAATGGACTGAGGAGAAAGGTCAGAGAGAGTCCCATTGACTCAGATACACACTGGTCCTGTAGACAGGACAGACAGGTTATAAGGTAAGGCAGGAAATGGTGAGAATGAGACTGGGAGAGTCTGAAACACCGAGCATAGTTATCCAGCATGAGGCTGTGCAATGGGATGTGAAGTGAGATCATTGTGTGAGTCAGTGAATCTTGTGTGTTTTACAGTAAAGGGCTTTGATCTGAGAGGTGACTCCAGTCTGATGCAGGGCCCAGCAGATGGACATGTGTCTGTTTATTAGGTGGAGATGAACTCACACCGACACCATCCGATCTCCATGGTGACCTCACACCGACACTGCATTTGGAAAGCAGTGATAGGATCGGTCCAAGTCAGCATGGATTTATGAAAGGGAAATCATGCTTGACAAATCTTCTGGAATTTTTTGAGGATGTAACTAGTAGAGTGGACAGGGGAGAACCAGTGGATGTGGTGTATTTGGACTTTCAAAAGGCTTTTGACAAGGTCCCACACAAGAGATTGGTGTGAAAAATTAAAGCACATGGTATTGGGGGTAATGTACTGACGTGGATAGAGAACTGGTTGGCAGACAGGAAGCAGAGAGTCGGGATAAACGGGTCCTTTTCAGAATGGCAGGCAGTGACTAGTGGAGTGCCACAGAGCTCAGTGCTGGGACCCCAGCTATTTACAATATACGTTAATGATTTTAGATGAAGGAATTGAGTGTAATCTCGCCAAGTCTGCAGATGACACTAAGCTGGGTGGTGGTGTGAGCTGTGAGGGGGACATTAAGAGGCTGCAGGGTGACTTGGACAGGTGAGGTGAGTGGGCAAAAGAATGGCAGATGCAATATAATGTGGATAAATGTGAGGTTATACATTTTGGGGGCAAAAACACGAAGGCAGAATATTATTACAGACCTCCAAACAGTAATAGGGATGTTGGGGAGGGCATCAAACAGGAAATTAGGGGTGCATGCAATAAAGGTGTAGCAGTTATAATGGGTGACTTTAATATGCACATAGATTGGGCTAGCCAAACTGGAAGCAATACGGTGGAGGAGGATTTCCTGGAGTGCATAAGGGATGGTTTTCTAGACCAATATGTTGAGGAACCAACTAGGGGGGAGGCCATCTTAGACTGGGTGTTGTGTAATGAGAGAGGATTAATTAGCAATCTCATTGTGCGAGGCCCCTTGGGGAAGAGTGACCATAATATGGTGGAATTCTGCATTAGGATGGAGAATGAAACAGTTAATTCAGAGACCATGGTCCAGAACTTAAAGAAGGGTAACTTTGAAGGTATGAGGCGTGAATTGGCTAGGATAGATTGGCGAATGATACTTAGGGGGTTGACTGTGGATGGGCAATGGCAGACATTTAGAGACCGCATGGATGAATTACAACAATTGTACATTCCTGTCTGGCGTAAAAATAGAAAAGGGAAGGTGGCTCAACCGTGGCTATCTAGGGAAATCAGGGATAGTATTAAAGCCAAGGAAGTGGCATACAAATTGGCCAGAAATAGCAGCGAACCTGGGGACTGGGAGAAATTTAGAACTCAGCAGAGGAGGACAAAGGGTTTGATTAGGGCAGGGAAAATGGAGTACGAGAAGAAGCTTGCAGGGAACATTAAGGCGGATTGCAAAAGTTTCTATAGGTATGTAAAGAGAAAAAGGTTGGTGAAGACAAACGTAGGTCCCCTGCAGTCAGAATCAGGGGAAGTCATAACGGGGAACAAAGAAATGGCAGACCAATTGAACAAGTACTTTGGTTCGGTATTCACTAAGGAGGATACAAACAACCTTCCGGATATAAAAGGGGTCAGAGGGTCTAGTAAGGAGGGGGAACTGAGGGAAATCTTTATTAGTCGGGAAATTGTGTTGGGGAAATTGATGGGATTGAAGGCCGATAAATCCCCAGGGCCTGATGGACTGCATCCTAGAGTACTTAAGGAGGTGGCCTTGGAAATAGCGGATGCATTGACAGTCATTTTCCAACATTCCATTGACTCTGGATCAGTTCCTATGGAGTGGAGGGTAGCCAATGTAACCCCACTTTTTAAAAAAGGAGGGAGAGAGAAAACAGGGAATTGTAGACCGGTCAGCCTGACCTCAGTAGTGGGTAAAATGATGGAATCAATTATTAAGGATGTCATAGCAGTGCATCTGGAAAATGGTGACATGATAGGTCCAAGTCAGCATGGATTTGTGAAAGGGAAATCATGCTTGACAAATCTTCTGGAATTTTTTGAGGATGTTTCCAGTAAAGTGGACAAAGGAGAATCAGTTGATGTGGTATATTTGGACTTTCAGAAGGCTTTCGACAAGGTCCCACACAAGAGATTAATGTGCAAAGTTAAAGCACATGGGATTGTGGGTAGTGTGCTGACGTGGATTGAGAACTGGTTGTCAGACAGGAAGCAAAGAGTAGGAGTAAACGGGTACTTTTCAGAATGGCAGGCAGTGACTAGTGGAGTGCCGCAAGGTTCTGTGCTGGGGCCCCAGCTGTTTACATTGTACATTAATGATTTAGACGAGGGGATTAAATGCAGTATCTCCAAATTTACGGATGATACTAAGTTGGGTGGCAGTGTGAGCTGCGAGGAGGATGCTATTAGGCTGCAGAGTGACTTGGATAGGTTAGGTGAGTGGGCAAATGCATGGCAGATGAAGTATAATATGGATAAATGTGAGGTTATCCACTTTGGTGGTAAAAACAGAGAGACAGACTATTATCTGAATGGTGACAGATTAGGAAAAGGGAAGGTGCAACGAGACCTGGGTGTCATGGTACATCAGTCATTGAAGGTTAGCATGCAGGTACAGCAGGCGGTTAAGAAAGCAAATGGCATGTTGGCCTTCATAGCGAGGGGATTTGAATACAGGGGCAGGGAGGTGTTGCTACAGTTGTACAGGGCCTTGGTGAGGCCACACCTGGAGTATTGTGTACAGTTTTGGTCTCCTAACTTGAGGAAGGACATTCTTGCTATTGAGGGAATGCAGCGAAGGTTCACCAGACTGATTCCCGGGATGGCGGGACTGACCTATCAAGAAAGATTGGATCAACTGGGCTTGTATTCATTGGAGTTCAGAAGAATGAGAGGGGACCTCATAGAAACGTTTAAAATTCTGACGGGTTTAGACAGGTTAGATGCAGAAAGAATGTTCCCAATGTTGGGGAAGTCCAGAACCAGGGGTCACAGTCTGAGGATAAGGGGTAAGCCATTTAGGACCGAGATGAGGAGAAACTTCTTCACCCAGAGAGTGGTGAACCTGTGGAATTCTCTACCACAGAAAGTAGTTGAGGCCAATTCACTAAATATATTCAAAAGGGAGTTAGATGAAGTCCTTACTACTCGGGGGATCAAGGGTTATGGCGAGAAAGCAGGAAGGGGGTACTGAAGTTTCATGTTCAGCCATGAACTCATTGAATGGCGGTGCAGGCTAGAAGGGCTGAATGGCCTGCTCCTGCACCTATTTTCTATGTTTCTATGTTTCTATGTTTATCTGAATGGCAGCAGATTAGGAAAAGGGGAGGTGCAATGAGACCTAGGTGTCCTGATTCATCAGTCACTGAAAGTGGGCATGCAGGTACAGCAGGCGGTGAAGAAGGCAAATGGTATGTTGGCCTTCATAGCTAGGGGATTTGAGTATAGGAGCAGGGAGGTCTTACTGCAGTTGTACAGGGCCTTGGTAAAGCCTCACCTGGAATATTATGTTCAGTTTTGGTCTCCTAATCTGAGGAAGGACGTTCTTGCTCTTGAGGGAGTGCAGCGAAGGTTCACCAGACTGATTCCAGGGATGGCTTGACTGACATATGAGGAGAGACTGGATCAACTGGGCTTTTATACAATGGAATTTAGAAGGATGAGACGGGATCTCATAGAAATGTACAAAATTCTGACGGAACTGGACAGGTTAGATGCGGGAAGAATGTTTCCGATGTTGGGGAAGTCCAGAACCAGGGGTCATAGGATAAGGGGTAGGCCATTTAGGACTGAGATGAGGTGAAACTTCTTCACTCAGAGTTGTTAACCTGTGGAATTCCCTGCCGCAGAGAGTTGTTGATGCCAGTTTATTGGATATATTCAAGAGGGAGTTAGATATGGCCCTTACGACTAAAGGGATCAAGGGGCATGGAGACAAAGCAGGAACGGGGTATTGAGGGAATGATCATCCATAATTTTATTGAATGGTGGTTCAGGCTTGAAGGGCCGAATGGCCTGCTCCTGCATCTATTTTCTAAGTTTCTATGACAATATCCGATCTCCATGGTGAACTCACACCGACAATATCCGATCTCAATGGTGAACACACACCGACACTCTCCGATCTCCATGGTGAACACATCGACACTCTCCGATCTCCATGGTGAACACACTGACACTATCCGATCTCCATGGTGAACACACACCGACACTATCCGATCTCCATGGTGAACTCACACCGACACTCTCCGATCTCCATGGTGAACTCACACCGACACTCTCCGATCTCCATGGTGAACACATCGACACTCTCCGATCTCCATGGTGAACACACTGACACTATCCGATCTCCATGGTGAACACACACCGACACTATCCGATCTCCATGGTGAACTCACACCGACACTCTCCGATCTCCATGGTGAACTCACACCGACACTATCCGATCTCCATGGTGAACTCACACCGACACTCTCCGATCTCCATGGTGAACTCACATCGACACTATCCGATCTCCATGGTGAACTCACACCGACACTATCCGATCTCCATGGTGAACTCACACCGACACTCTCCGATCTCCATGGTGAACACACACCGACACTATCCGATCTCCATGGTGAACTCACCGACACTATCGGATCTCCATGGTGAACTCACACCGATACTCTCCGATCTCCATGGTGAACACACACCGACACTATCCGATCTCCATGGTGAACTCACACCGACACTATCCGATCTCCATGGTGAACTCACACCGATACTCTCCGATCTCCATGGTGAACTCACACCGACACTATCCGATCTCCATGGTGAACTCACACCGACACTATCCGATCGCCATGGTGAACTCACACCGACAATATCCGATCGCCATGGTGAACTCACACCGACAATATCCGATCTCCATGGTGAACTCACACCGACACTATCCGATCTCCATGGTGAACTCACACCGACACTATCTGATCTCCATGGTGAACTCACACCGACACTATCCGATCTCCATGGTGAACTCACCGACACTATCCGATCTCCATGGTGAACTCACACCGACACTATCCGATCTCCATGGTGAACTCACCGACACTATCCGCTCTCCATGGGGAACACACACCGACACTATCCGATCTCCATGGTGAACTCACACCAACAATATCCGATCTCCATGGTGAACACACACCGACAATATCCGATCTCCATGGAGAACTCACACCGACACTATCCGATCTCCATGGTGAACTCACACCGACACTATCCGATCTCCATGGTGAACTCACACCGACACTATCCGATCTCCATGGTGAACTCACACCAACACTATCCGATCTCCATGGTGAACTCACACCGACACTATCCGATCTCCATGGTGAACTCACACCGACACTCTCCGATCTCCATGGTGAACACACCGACACTCTCCGATCTCCATGGTGAACTCACACCGACACTCTCCGATCTCCATGGTGAACTCACACCGACACTATCCGATCTCCATGGTGAACTCACCGACACTATCCGATCTCCCTGGTGAACACACACCGACACTCTCCGATCTCCATGGTGAACTCACCGACACTATCCGATCTCCATGGTGAACTCACCGACACTATCCGATCTCCATGGTGAACTCACACCGACACTATCCGATCTCCATGGTGAACTCACACCGACACTATCCGATCTCCATGGTGAACTCACACCGACAATATCCAATCTCCCTGGTGAACTCACCGACACTATCCGCTCTCCATGGTGAACTCACACCGACACTCTCCGATCTCCATGGTGAACTCACACCGACACTCTCCGATCTCCATGGTGAACTCACACCGACACTCTCCGATCGCCATGGTGAACTCACACCGACACTATCCGATCTCCATGGTGAACTCACACCAACACTATCCGATCTCCATGGTGAACTCACACCGACACTCTCCGATCTCCATGGTGAACTCACACCAACACTATCCGATCTCCATGGTGAACTCACACCGACACTCTCCGATCTCCATGGTGAACTCACACCGACACTCTCCGATCTCCATGGTGAACTCACACCGACACTCTCCGATCTCCATGGTGAACTCACACCGACACTATCCGATCGCCATGGTGAACTCACACCGACCCTCTCCGATCTCCATGGTGAACTCACACCGACACTATCCGATCACCATGGTGAACACACCAACAATATCCGATCTCCATGGTGAACACACACCGACAATATCCGATCTCCATGGTGAACTCACACCGACACTCTCCGATCTTCATGGAGAACTCACACCGACACTATCCGATCTCCATGGTGAACTCACACCGACACTCTCCGATCTCCATGGTGAACTCACACCGACACTCTCCGATCTCCATGGAGAACTCACACCAACACTATCCGATCTCCATGGTGAACTCACACTGACACTCTACAATCTCCATGGTGAACTCACACCGACACTCTCCGATCGCCATGGTGAACTCACACCGACACTCTCCGATCTCCCTGGTGAACTCACACCGACACTATCCGATCTCCCTGGTGAACTCACACCGACACTCTCCGATCTCCATGGTGAACACACACCGACACTATCCGATCTCCATGGAGAACTCACACTGACACTATCCGATCTCCATGGAGAACTCACACCGACACTCTCCGATCTCCATGGTGAACTCACACCGACACTCTCCGATCTCCCTGGTGAACTCACACCGACACTATCCGATCACCATGGTGAACACACCAACAATATCCGATCTCTATGATGAACTCACACCGACACTATCCGATCTCCATGGTGAACACACCGACACTATCCGATCTCCATGGTGAACTCACACCGACACTATCCGATCTCCATGGTGAACTCACACCGACACTATCCGATCTCCATGGTGAACTCACACCGACACTATCCGATCTCCATGGTGAACTCACACCAACAATATCCGATCTCCATGGTGAACTCACCAACACTATCCGATCTCCATGGTGAACTCACCGACAATATCCGATCTCCATGGTGAACTCACCGACAATATCCGATCTCCATGGTGAACACACACCAACGCTCTCCGATCTCCATGGTGAACACACCGACAATATCCGATCTCCATGGTGAACACACACCAACGCTCTCCGATCTCCATGGTGAACACACCGACAATATTCGATCTCCATGGTGAACTCACACTGACACTATCCGATCTCCATGGTGAACTCACACCGACAATATCCGATCTCCATGGTGAACTCACACCGACAATATCCGATCTCCATGGTGAACTCACACCGACACTATCCGATCTCCATGGTGAACTCACCGACACTATCCGATCTCCCTGGTGAATTCACACCGACACTCTCCGATCTCCATGGTGAACTCACACCGACACTCTCCGATCTCCATGGTGAACTCACCGACACTCTCCGATCTCCATGGTGAATTCACACCGACACTCTCCGATCTCCATGGTGAACTCACCGACACTCTCCGATCTCCATGGTGAACTCACCAACACTCTCCGATCTCCATGGTGAACTCACCGACACTCTCCGATCTCCATGGTGAACTCACACCGACTCTCTCCGATCTCCATGGTGAACTCACACCGTCTCTCTCCGATCTCCATGGTAAAATGTCTCCGGTCTGGTGATAAATCAAGGAGTGAGATTGAACAGAGAAACTAATTTAAGTCCATTTATTGAAAACGATGCAGAGACAAACCTGACAGAGCAGCACGGCCTGTGACCAGCAGGTATGAAGTATTGTCTGATAGTGACTGTGAGCACAGCTTCATTACCTTCCAACATCCCCAGTGTACAGTACTGGGGGCGGTGAGAGACATTAAATGCCAGGTGAGGGTCTTCCTCCTGTTCCATTGGTCACAGATACACAAAATACAGAAGCAGAGCAACACCAGTCAAACCAAGCTGAGAATGTGCTTCTAAAAGCAACATTAGGTACTAAGCTAGCATCAGCTTCCCAGTGTATTCTGAAATAGTAAGAACCCAAGCTGAATAAAATACAGAATATAATCTGGTGTGGATAATAGTTGTTACAGCAGAAAATGCTGGTAGCTCTCAGCGGGTCAGGCAGCATCTGTGGGGAGAGGAAGGTGGGCTTAATGTTTCAGATCCGGAACCCGTTCTCTGGACTGGTCGTCAGCCTGAGTCATTAACCCACTATCCTCGCCCCACAGACGTTGCTTGACCCGCTGAGTGTTTCCACCATTTTCAGCTTTTGTTGCAAATTTCAAGCATTTGCAGTATTTTGCTGCTTGTGATAAGATCGAAAGGTGGTTTTAATATTATGAGATGTGTGTTTCCTCCATGGTACAATGTCCGTAATATTCAGGGTAAAACTGTCCTGACTGCAATAAATTCTTGTCCCTATCCCGACCCCAATTCCTCCGTGGCAGCCTCCCCCAGCCCAAACCCCTCTACCTGCCGAATCACCACCCACCCCCCGCACACCCTGTGAGTGCGACCAGGCTTTCCATTGTAAGTGTTTCCCGTGGACATGCATGAAAGGCATCGACCAACTGTGTTAGTGGGAGGGTTTCTCATGGGTGAGCAGCACTTGCGGTGCAGATAGGTAACATTTGCCAAAGTCATCGGTCCCCGCCTCGAACTGTGTTCCCTAGCCATCGACTCCACCCCTGTCTCTGACCACAGACTTTGGCTGAATCAGAGCGTTTGCAACTGTGACTCTGATGATCTTCCGATCCCACGGCCACTCCAACACCAACATCGCCTAATTCCACCTCTGTAACTTCGCCCATCTCCCTCCCTGCCTCCGCTCATCTGCTGCTGATATCCGCATCCATGCCTTTGTTACCTCCAGACTTGACTATTCCAGTGCTCTCCTGATTGGCCCCTCATCTTCCACCCTCCATAAACTTGAACCCATCCAAACCTCTGCTGCTCGTATCCTAACTCATAGAAACATAGAAACATAGAAACTAGGTGCAGGAGTAGGCCATTCGGCCCTTCTAGCCTGCACTGCCATTCAATGAGTTCATGGCTGAACATGCAACTTCAGTACCCTATTCCTGCTTTCTCACTATACCCCTTGATTCCCCTAGTAGTAAGGACTTCATCTAACTCCTTTTTGAATATATTTAGTGAATTGGCCTCAACAACTTTCTGTGGTAGAGAATTCCACAGGTTCACCACTCTCTGGGTAAAGAAATTCCTCCTCATCTCGGTCCTAAATGGCTTCCCCCTTATCCTTAGACTGTGTCCCCTGGTTCTGGACTTCCCCAACATTGGGAACATTCTTCCTGCATCTAACCTGTCTAACCCCGTCAGAATTTTAAACGTTTCTATGAGGTCCCCTCTCATTCTTCCGAACTCCAGTGAATACAAGCCCAGTTGATCGAGTCTTTCTTGATAGGTCAGTCCCGCCATCCCGGGAATCAGTCTGGTGAACCTTCGCTGCACTCCCTCAATAGCAAGAATGTCCTTCCTCAGGTTAGGAGACCAAAACTGTACACAATACTCCAGGTGTGGTCTCACCAAGGCCCTGTACAATTGTAGCAACACCTCCCTGCCCCTGTACTCAAATCCCCTCGCTATGAAGGCCAACATGCCATTTGCTTTCTTAACCGCCTGCTGTACCTGCATGCCAACCTTCAATGACTGATGTACCATGACACCCAGGTCTCTTTGCACCTCCCCTTTTCCTAATCTGTCACCATTCAGATAATAGTCTGTCTCTCTGTTTTTACCACCAAAGTGGATAACCTCACATTTATCCACATTATACTTCATCTGCCATGCATTTGCCCACTCACCTAACCTATCCAAGTCGCTCTGCAGCCTCATAGCATCCTCCTCGCAGCTCACACTGCCACCCAGCTTAGTGTCATCCGCAAATTTGGACATACTACATTTAATCCCCTCATCTAAATCATTAATGTACAGTGTAAACAGCTGGGGCCCCAGCACGGAACCTTGCAGTACCCCACTAGTCACTGCCTGCCATTCTGAAAAATCCCCATTTACTCCTACTCTTTGCTTCCTGTTTGACAACCAGTTCTCAATCCATGTCAGCACACTACCCCCAATCCCATGTGCTTTAACTTTGCACATTAATCTCTTGTGTGGGACCTTGTCGAAAGCCTTCTGAAAGTCCAAATATACCACATCAACTGGTTCTCCCTTGTCCACTCTACTGGAAACACCCAAGTCACAAATTAATCCCGGAGAATAACTTCAACTATAGTTTGGAGAAATTATTGATCCGTGACTGAATCGCTTTTACATTTCCACAGTGGGGAAAGGACATTGACTGAGAGTTTGATTGGACGCACGTGCGTGGGCTCACGGAGCGAGACACACGCACAAATGGAGAATGATTGTCGAACAGCAGTCCAGCTACCACTTATATATTTATCGCGTGTTCTGAGATTTAAGAGCCCTAAAGTATTTCAATAAACAAATGCTGTGCATTACCTCACTGTCTAAATTGACATGATTCATAACATTCTACATTAGTGTTAATATTAGTAGAACAGTGGTAAATGTTCTCACCTCCGACAGTGCTCATAATTCAGGTGCTGACACCATGAGAGATACGGTAAATATATTCAAATTGAAGCACCAGCCAGGACACATCCCCATGAACACACGGGCAATGTCACTGCCTGTTGAGACCAGAGGAATCACACCCAGCTAGATATTGTGTATATTGATGGATATCATATTCATAAATGCCAAAATTTAATATCAAAACTCAGCAAATCAAAAATATTAAACACCACATCTGAATAAAAATGATAAAATGCTACCAGACTGTGTAAAACCGAGTGAAGGATCATTTTAATACATCAATGATCACCCGCTCCATATTTCCCAGCAGAATATTCCCTACCTCAGGAATGAGGCTGGTTTGGGCCTGCAATGTGTCAGTAAATCTCACCAATAGGCGCTCCCAATGTGGATTCTCGACCGACGGGAGTCCGTCTGGAACTAGGTTGTGGAGATCAGCGGGACTCACTGGATCTCATGGCAGCTGTCTGTGTCACACCTGATGTGGAGAGTTGATCGTAACTCTCGGGAAATGCTCGCTCCCAGAGCTAACCGCTGTTGTACTGATGGGGGAGGAGGGACTGGATATCATGTTTAACAAGGCAACGTTCTCCTCATTTTAATATTTCTGTCTAACCCTCCTATTAATATATTTATTACAGAGCATCAGAGACTGGGAACGTCTGTCACCGCCATGGCTGAAGGTCCCAACAGGGGAGAAGATCCAACATCTTCAACAAGAATGAGAATGGACTCTCGAGTAGGTTGACAAAACTCTTAATTATGGCGCTGAAATCCCGGTTCCTTCTTCCCGCAGGCGTTTGACTCAATTCTAGAGAAAAGATGCACACTTACCTTTTGCTGCTGCGCCCACGAGCGATCCCGGTCCTGAGGCCTCTTCTCCCTGCGCACCGGACGTAGAGCTGGAGTCATGTGGGCAGCCAATCCAGGTAAAGTAGTTTCTCATTCATAATAGCTCCGTAAGTCGGAGTTCTCATTATTATGATTGAAAAACATCCCCCCCCCTCCCCCCACCACACCAAAACACCAATTTAAAAAAGAAAAACATCACATGTTTAACATTAATTTAAATGAAAGTTAATAAATGTCTTAGAAAAAAAATATTCCAATTGTTTTAAAGTTTTTTTAATTATGATTTAAAATAATCTTGCCTTAGTGAGCAGGGTTTTTAACGTTAAAATATTTTTTACATTTTATTTTTATATGTGTTTTATAACTCTTGTGCTCATAAAAATAGGCTATGCGCCTGCTTTGACCAGGCACAAGAGTTTAAGGACAAAACATAGAAACATAGAAAATAGGTGCAGGAGTAGGCCATTCAACCCTTCGAGCCTGCACCGCCATTCAATGAGTTCATGGCTGAACATGCAACTTCAGTACCCCATTCCTGCTTTCTCGCCATACCCTTTGATCCCCCGAGTAGTAAGGACTACATCTAACTCCTTTTTGAATGTATTTAGTGAATTGACCTCAACAACTTTCTGTGGTAGAGAATTCCACAGGTTCACCACTCTCTGGGTGAAGAAGTTTCTCCTCATCTCGGTCCCAAATGGCTTACCCCTTATCCTTAGACTGTGATCCCTGGTTCTGGACTTCCCCAACATTGGGAACATTCTTCCTGCATCTAACCTGTCTAAACCCGTCAGAATTTTAAACGTTTCTGTGAGATCCCCTCTTATTCTTCTGAACTCCAGTGTATACAAGCCCAGTTGATCCAGTCTTTCTTGACATGTCAGTCCCGCCATCCCGGGAATCAGTCTGGGGAACCTTCGCTGCACTCTCTCAATAGCAAGAATGTCCTTCCTCAGGTTAGGAGACCAAAACTGTACACAATACTCCAGGTGTGGTCTCACCAAGGCCCTGTACAATTGTAGCAACACCTCCCTGCCCCTGTACTCAAATCCCCTCGCTATGAAGGCCAACATGCCATTTGCTTTCTTAACCGCCTGCTGTACCTGCATGCCAACCTTCAATGACTGATGTACCATGACACCCAGGTCTCTTTGCACCTCCCCTTTTCCTAATCTGTCACCATTCAGATAATAGTCTGTCTCTCTGTTTTTACCACCAAAGTGGATAACCTCACATTTATCCACATTATACTTCATCTGCCATGCATTTGCCCACTCACCTAACCTATCCAAGTCGCTCTGCAGCCTCATAGCATCCTCCTCGCAGCTCACACTGCCACCCAGCTTAGTGTCATCCGCAAATTTGGAGATACTACATTTAATCCCCTCATCTAAATCATTAATGTACAGTGTAAACAGCTGGGGCCCCAGCACAGAACCTTGCAGTACCCCACTAGTCACTGCCTGCCATTCTGAAAAGTCCCCATTTACTCCTACTCTTTGCTTCCTGTCTGACAACCAGTTCTCAATCCATGTCAGCACACTACCCACAATCCCATGTGCTTTAACTTTGCACATTAATCTCTTGTGTGGGACCTTGTCGAAAGCCTTCTGAAAGTCCAAATATACCACATCAACTGGTTCTCCCTTGTCCACTCTACTGGAAACACCCAAGTCACAAATTAATCCCGGAGAATAACTTCAACTATAGTTTGGAGAAATTATTGATCCGTGACTGAATCGCTTTTACATTTCCACAGTGGGGAAAGGACATTGACTGAGAGTTTGATTGGACGCACGTGCGTGGGCTCACGGAGCGAGACACACGCACAAGTGGAGAATGATTGTCGAACAGCAGTCCAGCTACCACTTATATATTTATCGCGTGTTCTGAGATTTAAGAGCCCTAAAGTATTTCAATAAACAAATGCTGTGCATTACCTCACTGTCTAAATTGACATGATTCATAACATTCTACATTAGTGTTAATATTAGTAGAACAGTGGTAAATGTTCTCACCTCCGACAGTGCTCATAATTCAGGTGCTGACACCATGAGAGATACGGTAAATATATTCAAATTGAAGCACCAGCCAGGACACATCCCCATGAACACACGGGCAATGTCACTGCCTGTTGAGACCAGAGGAATCACACCCAGCTAGATATTGTGTATATTGATGGATATCATATTCATAAATGCCAAAATTTAATATCAAAACTCAGCAAATCAAAAATATTAAACACCACATCTGAATAAAAATGATAAAATGCTACCAGACTGTGTAAAACCGAGTGAAGGATCATTTTAATACATCAATGATCACCCGCTCCATATTTCCCAGCAGAATATTCCCTACCTCAGGAATGAGGCTGGTTTGGGCCTGCAATGTGTCAGTAAATCTCACCAATAGGCGCTCCCAATGTGGATTCTCGACCGACGGGAGTCCGTCTGGAACTAGGTTGTGGAGATCAGCGGGACTCACTGGATCTCATGGCAGCTGTCTGTGTCACACCTGATGTGGAGAGTTGATCGTAACTCTCGGGAAATGCTCGCTCCCAGAGCTAACCGCTGTTGTACTGATGGGGGAGGAGGGACTGGATATCATGTTTAACAAGGCAACGTTCTCCTCATTTTAATATTTCTGTCTAACCCTCCTATTAATATATTTATTACAGAGCATCAGAGACTGGGAACGTCTGTCACCGCCATGGCTGAAGGTCCCAACAGGGGAGAAGATCCAACATCTTCAACAAGAATGAGAATGGACTCTCGAGTAGGTTGACAAAACTCTTAATTATGGCGCTGAAATCCCGGTTCCTTCTTCCCGCAGGCGTTTGACTCAATTCTAGAGAAAAGATGCACACTTACCTTTTGCTGCTGCGCCCACGAGCGATCCCGGTCCTGAGGCCTCTTCTCCCTGCGCACCGGACGTAGAGCTGGAGTCATGTGGGCAGCCAATCCAGGTAAAGTAGTTTCTCATTCATAATAGCTCCGTAAGTCGGAGTTCTCATTATTATGATTGAAAAACATCCCCCCCCCTCCCCCCACCACACCAAAACACCAATTTAAAAAAGAAAAACATCACATGTTTAACATTAATTTAAATGAAAGTTAATAAATGTCTTAGAAAAAAAATATTCCAATTGTTTTAAAGTTTTTTTAATTATGATTTAAAATAATCTTGCCTTAGTGAGCAGGGTTTTTAACGTTAAAATATTTTTTACATTTTATTTTTATATGTGTTTTATAACTCTTGTGCTCATAAAAATAGGCTATGCGCCTGCTTTGACCAGGCACAAGAGTTTAAGGACAAAACATAGAAACATAGAAAATAGGTGCAGGAGTAGGCCATTCAACCCTTCGAGCCTGCACCGCCATTCAATGAGTTCATGGCTGAACATGCAACTTCAGTACCCCATTCCTGCTTTCTCGCCATACCCTTTGATCCCCCGAGTAGTAAGGACTACATCTAACTCCTTTTTGAATGTATTTAGTGAATTGACCTCAACAACTTTCTGTGGTAGAGAATTCCACAGGTTCACCACTCTCTGGGTGAAGAAGTTTCTCCTCATCTCGGTCCCAAATGGCTTACCCCTTATCCTTAGACTGTGATCCCTGGTTCTGGACTTCCCCAACATTGGGAACATTCTTCCTGCATCTAACCTGTCTAAACCCGTCAGAATTTTAAACGTTTCTGTGAGATCCCCTCTTATTCTTCTGAACTCCAGTGTATACAAGCCCAGTTGATCCAGTCTTTCTTGACATGTCAGTCCCGCCATCCCGGGAATCAGTCTGGTGAACCTTCGCTGCACTCTCTCAATAGCAAGAATGTCCTTCCTCAGGTTAGGAGACCAAAACTGTACACAATACTCCAGGTGTGGTCTCACCAAGGCCCTGTACAATTGTAGCAACACCTCCCTGCCCCTGTACTCAAATCCCCTCGCTATGAAGGCCAACATGCCATTTGCTTTCTTAACCGCCTGCTGTACCTGCATGCCAACCTTCAATGACTGATGTACCATGACACCCAGGTCTCTTTGCACCTCCCCTTTTCCTAATCTGTCACCATTCAGATAATAGTCTGTCTCTCTGTTTTTACCACCAAAGTGGATAACCTCACATTTATCCACATTATACTTCATCTGCCATGCATTTGCCCACTCACCTAACCTATCCAAGTCGCTCTGCAGCCTCATAGCATCCTCCTCGCAGCTCACACTGCCACCCAGCTTAGTGTCATCCGCAAATTTGGAGATACTACATTTAATCCCCTCGTCTAAATCATTAATGTACAGTGTAAACAGCTGGGGCCCCAGCACAGAACCTTGCAGTACCCCACTAGTCACTGCCTGCCATTCTGAAAAGTCCCCATTTACTCCTACTCTTTGCTTCCTGTCTGACAACCAGTTCTCAATCCATGTCAGCACACTACCCCCAATCCCATGTGCTTTAACTTTGCACATTAATCTCTTGTGTGGGACCTTGTCGAAAGCCTTCTGAAAGTCCAAATATACCACATCAACTGGTTCTCCCTTGTCCACTCTACTGGAAACACCCAAGTCACAAATTAATCCCGGAGAATAACTTCAACTATAGTTTGGAGAAATTATTGATCCGAGACTGAATCGCTTTTACATTTCCACAGTGGGGAAAGGACATTGACTGAGAGTTTGATTGGACGCACGTGCGTGGGCTCACGGAGCGAGACACACGCACAAGTGGAGAATGATTGTCGAACAGCAGTCCAGCTACCACTTATATATTTATCGCGTGTTCTGAGATTTAAGAGCCCTAAAGTATTTCAATAAACAAATGCTGTGCATTACCTCACTGTCTAAATTGACATGATTCATAACATTCTACATTAGTGTTAATATTAGTAGAACAGTGGTAAATGTTCTCACCTCCGACAGTGCTCATAATTCAGGTGCTGACACCATGAGAGATACGGTAAATATATTCAAATTGAAGCACCAGCCAGGACACATCCCCATGAACACACGGGCAATGTCACTGCCTGTTGAGACCAGAGGAATCACACCCAGCTAGATATCGTGTATATTGATGGATATCATATTCATAAATGCCAAAATTTAATATCAAAACTCAGCAAATCAAAAATATTAAACACCACATCTGAATAAAAATAATAAAATGCTACCAGACTGTGTAAAACCGAGTGAAGGATCATTTTAATACATCAATGATCACCCGCTCCATATTTCCCAGCAGAATATTCCCTACCTCAGGAATGAGGCTGGTTTGGGCCTGCAATGTGTCAGTAAATCTCACCAATAGGCGCTCCCAATGTGGATTCTCGACCGACGGGAGTCCGTCTGGAACTGGGTTGTGGAGATCAGCGGGACTCACTGGATCTCATGGCAGCTGTCTGTGTCACACCTGATGTGGAGAGTTGATCGTAACACTCGGGAAATGCTCGCTCCCAGAGCTAACCGCTGTTGTACTGATGGGGGAGGAGGGACTGGATATCATGTTTAACAAGGCAACGTTCTCCTCATTTTAATATTTCTGTCTAACCCTCCTATTAATATATTTATTACAGAGCATCAGAGACTGGGAACGTCTGTCACCACCATGGCTGAAGGTCCCAACAGGGGAGAAGATCCAACATCTTCAACAAGAATGAGAATGGACTCTCGAGTAGGTTGACAAAACTCTTAATTATGGCGCTGAAATCCCGGTTCCTTCTTCCCGCAGGCGTTTGACTCAATTCTAGAGAAAAGATGCACACTTACCTTTTGCTGCTGCGCCCACGAGCGATCCCGGTCCTGAGGCCTCTTCTCCCTGCGCACCGGACGTAGAGCTGGAGTCATGTGGGCAGCCAATCCAGGTAAAGTAGTTTCTCATTCATAATAGCTCCGTAAGTCGGAGTTCTCATTATTATGATTGAAAAACATCCCCCCCCCTCCCCCCACCACACCAAAACACTAATTTAAAAAAGAAAAACATCACATGTTTAACATTAATTTAAATGAAAGTTAATAAATGTCTTAGAAAAAAAATATTCCAATTGTTTTAAAGTTTTTTTAATTATGATTTAAAATAATCTTGCCTTAGTGAGCAGGGTTTTTAATGTTAAAATATTTTTTACATTTTATTTTTATATGTGTTTTATAACTCTTGTGCTCATAAAAATAGGCTATGCGCCTGCTTTGACCAGGCACAAGAGTTTAAGGACATTTGCTGGGCAAAACATAGAAACATAGAAAATAGGTGCAGGAGTAGGCCATTCGGCCCTTCGAGCCTGCACCGCCATTCAATGAGTTCATGGCTGAACATGCAACTTCAGTACCCCATTCCTGCTTTCTCGCCATACCCTTTGATCCCCCGAGTAGTAAGGACTACATCTAACTCCTTTTTGAATGTATTTAGTGAATTGACCTCAACAACTTTCTGTGGTAGAGAATTCCACAGGTTCACCACTCTCTGGGTGAAGAAGTTTCTCCTCATCTCGGTCCCAAATGGCTTACCCCTTATCCTTAGACCGTGATCCCTGGTTATGGACTTCCCCAACATTGGGGACATTCTTCCTGCATCTAACCTGTCTAAACCCGTCAGAATTTTAAACGTTTCTGTGAGATCCCCTCTTATTCTTCTGAACTCCAGTGAATACAAGCCCAGTTGATCCAGTCTTTCTTGACATGTCAGTCCCGCCATCCCGGGAATCAGTCTGGTGAACCTTCGCTGCACTCCCTCAATAGCAAGAATGTCCTTCCTCAAGTTAGGAGACCAAAACTGTACACAATACTCCGGGTGTGGCCTCACCAAGGCCCTGTACAACTGTAGTAACACCTCCCTGCCCCTGTACTCAAATCACCTCGCTATGAAGGCCAACATGCCATTTGCTTTCTTAACCGCCTGCTGTACCTGCATGCCAACCTTCAAAGATGGGCAAATAGCGCAATCTTGCCCATGCGAGTGTCCTTGCTGCCAAGATGTGCGATCTGTCGAGCCAGAACTTGACAGATTGTAAAAGAAGGTTTTCGGCGCATCGCTCGCCGAAAACCAGCTTTGCCATGCCTTCCCGGGTCCATACACATTCCGTACGGACCTGGGGAGGCTGGAATTTCAGGGCCTATTATCATTTCTGTTCTGACGAAGGGTCCTGATCTCGTGCAAGCATCTGCAGCTCACACAGGAAGAGGGAACAGGACACGGGCTGAGAAGAAAGATGAAAGGGAGTGACCATCTAGAGGGATACTGCAGTCACGGGCAATGTTCGTTCCCTCCAATTTATTTTCGCACTGAGCGGGCCACGAACTCCTTTGAGCGCGACCTTTTCGTCCAGGGACAAGTTGTAAAACAACAGCAACCACTTAAAAGCATGTATACACCAATGCCATTTTCCACCCCACTGTCTCAAGTCATGAGACAATCAGACACAGTTCCTTACAAGTTTAACATAACTTCTTTGCTTTTGAATTGTATGGGGCTGAAATTGCCCTCTGCCCCAAACGGGGTGCACTTAGTGGTTTTTTTAGTGTTTTCTCCGCCCCAATGCGTGGTCTGGTGATTTTCAATCGGAGTGGTGTTGCTGTCAGCGGGATAGAAGTGGCGGGTTGGAACGGCCGGCGCTGCGAGTCATCAGCTGCGCGTCGCAACACCCCTCCCGTTCAGTTAAAGGGGAAGACCGCTGCGGAACTCTGCAGCCACTTTAGTGGCCAACACTGGGCCACCAGGGAGGGATTCGGCCGGGCCAGCAGCACGGTACCCAAGAGGAGGTGCCGGGCTGGCTGCCTGTTGGCGGCCCGGCCAAACCCGTGCCACCGCTGTCGGGCCGCCAGCAGGCAGTGGGCCAACAATGAAAAATAAAATGGCGGCCGCGGCAGTGCGCCCTCCACTTACGGGCGGGCACGCCACCCAGCCACAAGGAGCCTCCCACCAGGGAAAGCTGTTGTGGGCACCGAGCGGCGGCCCATTTCTTTACCACGGGGCAATTCCCACACGGGGTGGAAAGGGGGGTCGCCGCCGGTTGGGAAGAGGCCGGCGTGAGCCAGACAGGGCGGGAAGACAGTCCCGTACATTGCTCCAAAAATAAAGGAGGGCAATTTACAAAATGGCAGCCGGTCCACGCTGACCGAGCGGTGAGCCCTGACCGAACACGGCTGCATCTTGGAGGTGGTCACGGCTCTTATAGAAAGGGGCAATTTCGGCCCCTATTTCTCCAGAAATTAACCCCAGTGCTTCATTTGCACTTTTCTGCCTTTTTTAACCTGTGCCTGCTACTTTTAATGATTTGTGAATCTACACTCTAGATCGCTTTGCACCTCTACCTCATTTAGATTCTTCTTTTACAAGGAGCAGGTAGCCTCGTATTCCTCCGACCAAAATGTACCAGAGACGATTCACGAGGCTGATTCCGGAGATGAGGGGGTTACCTTATGATGATAGATTGAGTAGACTGGGTCTTTACTCGTTGGAGTTCAGAAGGATGAGGGGTGATCTTCTAGAAACATTTAAAATAATGAAAGGGATAGACAGGATAGAGGCAGAGAGATTGTTTCCACTGGTCGGGGAGACTAGAACTAGGGGGCACAGCCTCAAAATACAGGGGAGCCAATTTAAAACCGAGTTGAGAAGGAATTTCTTCTCCCAGAGGGTTGTGAATCTGTGGAATTCTCTGCCCAAGGAAGCAGTTGAGGCTAGCTCATTGAATGTATTCAAATCACCGATAGATAGATTTTTAACCAATAAGGGAATTAAGGGTTCTGGGGAGCGGGCGGGTAAGTGGAGCTGAGTCCACGGCCAGATCAGCCATGATCTTATTGAATGGCGGAGCAGGCTCGAGGGGCTGGATGGCTTACTCCTGTTCCTAATTCTTATGTTCTTATGTTCTTATGTATCACCTCACAATTATCTATATTGAAATTAATCTGTCATTTACATGCCCATTCTGAAAGTTTCAATGGAAGAATTAATTAAATACTTTTAGTTCGTCATGTACAAACTCTTTAACAAAAAAATACTTGTCAGAAATGACTAGGATATAAAATAAATGCACAATAACACTTCAGAGACGTCACTCCGTTACACGGTTATGCATCGCTAAACAACCCAAGGTGAGCTGAAAGAGGCATATCTATTCGTGCAATTGGTATTAATTTGAAACTTTTCAAAGTATTAGCCCCATCTCTCATGTCACTATAGCAATGGCTGCACAAGCAGCAGGAGCAATGGCTTTCCGATGGCGCTGACGTGCTGTACGTCCACATAAGTAATTTATAATAATCACAAACCAGGCAACCAACAAATATAAAGTGCTGTATTTCACAGTATGAAGAAGAATTGAGCAAAAACGGGTATCCGTATTTCCAACTTCAATCACTTGCATTAATAAGCGTTGTCGTCTTGAGCCAGCACACAGCCCAAGTAACATGTCAGAAATGCAGCACTTATTCACAAGTGCAGAAAACCACACACACAATTTGCGTCACTGAATTAAAAACAAAAAGCAGGAAAATATATGATTTAACAGAAATAAACATTCATCTTTCTTCCTGGACAGGAGAACCATCAGACTGACTTGGAAATGTTTACGATTACGTTGACGTAAAGATATTAATTTACAAATTTCATTCTAAAATTTTTCTCTCAAACATTCTCCACAATATGCCCTGATTTTATCATGAAAAGTGTTGAATTATTTTAGTCACTTTCCAATTAAATAGTGGGAAATAAACTTAATTTTGTACTCAATTTTTAATCTATTTCAAACATTTATACCAAATCGAAATTGTGCATCAGTTTAATCGAAGTATTTTCTGTGTCTTTCTCAATAAACAAATAGTGGTTCACCTGTGTTGCAGCTGGCACTCAGTCCCCGGGATTGGGCGACACTCGTCTGGTCTGTCTGTCTGTCTCTTTCACTCTTTTCTCTCTTTCCCCCCTCCAATCCCTCTTTCTCTCTCTCTCACTCTCTCTCTCTCTCTCTGCTTTTCTCTCTATCTCTCTGTCCCTATCGCGCTCTTGCACTCTCCTCCCCTCAGTCTCTCTCGCTTTCTCCTCCCCTCAGTCTCTCTCGCGCTCTCGCTCTCTCCTCCCTTCACTCTCCCTCGCTCTCTCCTCCCCTCAGTCTCTCTCACTCTCTCTTCCCCTCAGTCTCTCTTGCACGCTCGCTCTCTCCTCCCTTCAGTCTCCCTCGCTCTCTCCTCCCCTCAGTCTCTCTCGCTCTCTCCTCCTTCACTCTCCCTCGCTCTCTCCTCCCCTGTCTCTCTCGCTCTCTCCTCCCCTGTCTCTCTCGCTCTCTCCTCCCCTGTCTCTCTCGCTCTCTCCTCCCCTCAGTCTCTCTCGCTGTCTCCTTCCGTCAGTCTCCCTCGCGCTCTCCTCCCCTGTCTCTCTCGCTCTCTCCTCCCTTCACTCTCCCTCGCTCTCTCCTCCCCTCAGTCTCTCTCGCTCTCTCCTCCCCTCAGTCTCCCTCGCTCAATCCTCCCCTCAGTCTCTCTGGCTCTCTCCTCCCCTCAGTCTCCCTCGCTCTCTCCTCCCCTCAGTCTCCCTCGCTCTCTCCTCCCCTCAGTCTCTCTCGCGCTCGCGCTCTCTCCTCCCTTCAGTCTCTCTCGCTCTCTCCTCCCTTCAGTCTCTCTCGCTCTCTCTTCCCCTCAGTCGCTCTCGCTCTCTCCTCCCCTCCGTCTCTCTCACTCTCTCCTCCCCTCAGTCTCCCTCGCTCTCTCCTCCCCTCAGTCTCCCTCGCTCTCTCCTCCCCTCAGTCTCCCTCGCTCTCTCCTCCCCTCAGTCTCCCTCGCTCTCTCCTCCCCTCAGTCTCCCTCGCTCTCTCCTCCCCTCAGTCTCTCTCGCTCTCTTCCCCTCAGTCTCTCTCGCTCTCTTCCCCTCAGTCTCTCTTGCTCTCTCCTCCCCTCAGTCTCTCTCGGTCTCTTCCCCTCAGTCTCTCTCGCTCTCTCCTCCCCTCAGTCTCTCTCGTGCTCTCGTCCTCTCAGTCTCCCTCGCTCTCTCCTCCCCTCAGTCTCTCTCGCTCTCTCCTCCACCCCGGTCTCCCTCGCTCAATCCTCCCCTCAGTCTCTCTGGCTCTCTCCTCCCCTCAGTCTCTCTCGCTCTCTCCTCCCTTCAGTCGCTCTCGCTCTCTCCTCCCCTCAGTCGCTCTCGCTCTCTCCTCCCCTCAGTCTCTCTCACTCTCTCCTCCCTTCAGTCTCCCTCGCTCTCTACTCCTCTCAGTCTCCCTCGCTCTCTCCTCTCCTCAGTCTCTCTCACTCTCTCCTCCCCTCAGTCTCCCTCGCTCTCTCCTCCCCTCAGTCTCCCTCGCTCTCTCCTCCCCTCAGTCTCCCTCGCTCAATCCTCCCCTCAGTCTCTCTCGCTCTCTCCTCCCCTCAGTCTCCCTCGCTCTCTCCTCCCCTCAGTCTCTCTCGCTCTCTCCTCCCCTCAGTCTCTCTCGCGCTCTCGCTCTCTCCTCCCTTCAGTCTCCCTCGCTCTCTCCTCCCCTCAGTCTCTCTCACTCTCTCCTCCCTTCAGTCTCTCTTGCACTCTCGCTCTCTCCTCCCTTCAGTCTCCCTCGCTCTCTCCTCCCCTCAGTCTCTCTCGTTCTCTCCTCCCGTCAGTCTCCCTCGCTCTCTCCTCCCCTGTCTCTCTCGCTCTCTCCTCTCCTCAGTCTCTCTCGCTCTCTCCTTCCATCAGTCTCCCTCGCGCTCTCCTCCCCTGTCTCTCTCGCTCTCTCCTCCCCTCAGTCTCTCTCGCTCTCTCCTTCCGTCAGTCTCCCTCGCTCTCTCCTCTCCTCAGTCTGTCTCGCTCTCTCCTCCCCTCAGTCTCTCTCGCGCTCTCGCTCTCTCCTCCCTTCAGTCGCTCTCGCTCTCTCCTCCCCTCAGTCGCTCTCGCTCTCTCCTCCCCTCAGTCTCTCTCACTCTCTCCTCCCTTCAGTCTCCCTCGCTCTCTACTCCTCTCAGTCTCCCTCGCTCTCTCCTCTCCTCAGTCTCTCTCACTCTCTCCTCCCCTCAGTCTCCCTCGCTCTCTCCTCCCCTCAGTCTCCCTCGCTCTCTCCTCCCCTCAGTCTCCCTCGCTCAATCCTCCCCTCAGTCTCTCTCGCTCTCTCCTCCCCTCAGTCTCCCTCGCTCTCTCCTCCCCTCAGTCTCTCTCGCTCTCTCCTCCCCTCAGTCTCTCTCGCGCTCTCGCTCTCTCCTCCCTTCAGTCTCCCTCGCTCTCTCCTCCCCTCAGTCTCTCTCACTCTCTCCTCCCCTCAGTCTCTCTTGCACTCTCGCTCTCTCCTCCCTTCGATCTCCCTCGCTCTCTCCTCCCCTCAGTCTCTCTCGCTCTCTCCTCCCCTCAGTCTCTCTCGCTCTCTCCTTCCGTCAGTCTCCCTCGCTCTCTCCTCTCCTCAGTCTGTCTCGCTCTCTCTTCCCCTCAGTCTCTCTCGCGCTCTCGTTCTCTCCTCCCTTCAGTCGCTCTCGCTCTCTCCTCCCCTCAGTCTCTCTCGCTCTCTCCTCCCTTCAGTCGCTCTCACTCTCTCCTCCCCTCAGTCACTCTCGCTCTCTCCTTCCGTCAGTCTCTCTCGCTCTATCCTCCCCTCAGTCTCTCTTGCGCTCTCCTCCCCTCAGTCTCCCTCGCTCTCTCCTCCCCTCAGTGTCTCTCGCTCTCTCCTCCCCTCAGTCTCTCTCGCTCTCTTCCCCTCAGTCTCTCTTGCTCGCTCGCGCTCTCTCTCTACTGCTCAGGAGCTCAGGGATTAGTGCACGCATGCACCTTAGAGGGAACAGTGGTCCCGGGTGGAGGGAGCCCCTGAGTACTGGAGCTGTTGAGTAGATACCTGGTATTGGAGACTGTAAGGTGGATGGAGACACTGACCCGGGAGTGGCCTTCCTGAGCAACCTGAGAGCAGGAGGCCACCCCGACTAGGGTGGGGGTCAGAGGCAGGTGGGGCACAGGAATAGGAGTGCGATAGTGGTGGGGGATTCTATAGTCAAGGGAATTATACTGCCTCTTCTGCAGCCCTGAGTAGGTGCTGAATGATAAGTTGCCTCCATGGTGCTTGAGGGAAGAACATCCTAGAATAGGTGGGACCATCTCTGGGAAAGAAAATCCCCTGGGAGGACAGACACACCATCAGTGTTCTCAATCTGGCCAACATCCCCAGCATCGAAGCACTGACCACACTCGACCAGCTCCATTGGGCGGGCCACATTGTCTGCATGCCCGACAAAAGACTCCCAAAGCAAGCGCTCTACTCGGACCTCCTACACGGCAAGCGAGCCTCAGGTGGGCAGAGGAAACGTTTCAAAGACATCCTCAAAGCCTTCTTGATAAAGTGCGACATGCCCACTGACACCTGGGAGTCCCTGGCCAAAGACCGCCCTAAGTGGAGGATGAGCATCCAGGAGGACGCTGAGCACCTCGAGTCTCATCGCCTAGAGCATGCAGAAATCAAGCGCAGACAGCGGAAGGAGCGTGCGGCAAACCAGACTCTACACCCACCCTTTCCCTCAATGCCTGTCCCACCTGTGACAGAGACTGTCACCTGAAAACTCACTTTGAGTAGAAGCAAGTCTTCCTCGATTTTCGAGGGACTGCCTATGAGATAGGTCGGGGTTTGGGTTTGCATAGGAGTCAGAGCAAAGTGATTCTGATTCTAACATTTTGAGGGGAGTGAAAAATAGTTGTAGATTCCAGTATTAGTGTTCTGTGACAGCGCCAGAACCACAAGGATGTTCCCAGAAGTTATGTTAAGATAGAGTCTACAGTTAAGGAATAGGAAGGGAAACAGTACATTGCTCGGTGGGTTTTGCAGGCTATCGAGCAGTGGAGATGAGATAGAGAGTAGCGGGGGTGCTGCGTTGTGAGCAAACCCCGAAAAACTGCATGTCATGGTTAAATTAGTCAACATTTGCCGATTCAGGGGCGGCAGGAACCGATAAGTTGCAGATAAGTCGTGTTTAACAAATTTGTATACTGTTTTTAAGAATAGATTGATGGAATGTGGCACATGTGGTGTATATGGGTTTTCTGAAGCTGTTTGATGTGGCCATTTGTGTTCACAGATCCGAACTCTACAATCACTGAGCTCTTGACAAAGTGCCAGTTGACAAAATTCTACCGGGACAGACTGGGACAGGCGGCTGAAGAGGGTGTGAAGGGACTCGGTCTTTGGTTGACAGATGCCCACTGAAATGGACAAGATAATCATGTAAGTAGGCTGGACACAGGATTAGTTTAGATTATTCTAACATCACAGAGCTGACAGAATATCTTAATATAGGAACAAAGGAATTGCTAGATGAGAAAAGACCGAGGTCTGTGTAATCCTCCTAACATCCTTGTAGTCGCATGCTGCAATGGCAATGCAGTTGTTGACTAATCGATCTCTATCAATTAGTGTACAATAGACTCCGAGATCAGGAGAGGAAACTCCCGAGGTTGAGAGCTTTGGAAACCATAGGTCCCCTGTTTCTCAGAATGAAATGATGTTGTACTTACCACATGTCATATCTCAAATTTCTCATATACTGCATCCAAAAATGTTACTTTCTGAAATAAATGTATATAATTTGCCCTTTAAAGAATCAACACTAGCTGATTCCACAGGTTCACCACTCTCAGAGAAACTTCTTCACCCAGAGAGTGGTGAACCTGTGGAATTCCCTACCACAGAAAGTTGTTGAGGCCAATTCACTAAATATATTCAAAAAGGAGTTTGATGTAATCCTTACTACTAGGGGGATCAAGGGGTATGGCGAGAAAGCAGGAATGGGGTACTGAAGTTGCATGTTCAGCCATGAACTCATTGAATGGCGGTGCAGGCTCGAAGGGCCGAATGGCCTACTCCTGCACCTATTTTCTATGTTTCTATGTTTCTGTTCCACCATCTCCCTAGGGAGCCTGTTCCCCATAATGACCACTCACTCACTGAAATATTGTTTCCACAGCTTAGTTTTGAATTTACCCTCTTTTCAATCACAACCGTGTCCTCTGCTTCTACTGTACTGGGCAAAGTGAAACAGCAATACATCACCCCCTCAACCTTCCCTTCTCCTCCAGTGAGAACAAGCCGAAGGAGAGGCAATATGATCTAAATGCTACCAATTTAAAGGGAGTGCGGGAACAGAGAGACCCGGGGGGGTGTACGTACGTAAAAAGCTGATGGTGGCAGGACAAACTGAGACGGTGAGAAAAACATATGGGATCCTTGGCTTTATAAACAGAGGTATTGGGTACAAAGGCAAGGAAGTTATGCTAAACCTTTCTCAATCACTGTTTAGGCCCCAACTGGAGTATTGAGGACGGATGTCAAGACCTTGGAGCGGGGGCAGAGGAGATTTGCTCAGACGGTACCCGGGATACGGGACCTCAGTTACGTAGAGAGACTGGAGAAGCTGGGGTTGTTGTCCTTGGAGCCGAGAGATTTAGGGGAGATGTGGTAAGTGAAGGGTTTTGATAGTTAATCAGCAGAAACTGTTTCCAATGGCAAAATGATCAGTAACCAGAGGACACAAATTTAAGATAATTGTATAAGAACCAGAGGCAATATTTCCGGCCACCACATCACAAGAAAAATGTGCTTACGTCCGAGAGGGTACAGAGGAGATTTACGAGGATGTCGCAAGAACTGGGACGTTTTAGCTATGAGGAAAGATTGGATAGGCTGGGGCTGTTTACTTTGGAGGCTGAGGGTGACCTGATTGAGGTGTACAAAATTATGAGGGTCCTAGCTAGAGTGGATAGGAAAGACCTATTGCCCTCGAACTGAGAAGTCAATGACCAGGGGGCATAGATTTAAAGTAATTGGTAGAAGGATTAGAGGGGAGTTGAGGTGGATGTTTTTCATCCAGAGGTTGGTGGGACTCTGGAACTCACTGCCTCAAAGGGTGGCAGAAATTTCATCACATTTAAAAAGTACTTGGATATGTAATTGAAGTGCTGTAACCTACAAGGGTTATGGACCAAGAGCTGGAAAGTGGGATTGGACTGGAGAGCTCTTTTTTGTAATTTTGTTTTACACCTGCAAGCCCATGAGATCCAGGGCAAAGTGGCAAGTTGGATCCAAAATTGGCTCGGAGGCAGGAAGCAAAGGGTAATGGTTGATGGGTGTTTTTGTGACTGGAAGGCTGTTTCCAGTGAGGTTCCACAGGGCTCAGTACTTGGTCCCTTGCTTTTTGTGGTATACATCAATGATTTCGACTTGACTATAGGGAGTATGATTAAGAAATTTGCAGATGATACTAAAATTAGCTGCGTGGTTGATAATGAAGAAGAAAGCTGTAGGCTGTTGGAAGATATCAATAAACTGGTCAGGTGGGCAGAACAGTGGCAAATGGAATTCAATCCGGAGAAGTGTGAGGTAATAATGCGTTTGGGGAAGGCTAACAAGGAAAGGGAATACACATTACACACTGAGAAGTGTAACAGAACAAAGGGACCTTGGAGTGCAGGTCCACAGATCCCTGAAGGTAGCAGGCCAGGTAGATAAGGTGATTAAGAAGGCATACGGAATACTTGCCTTTATTAGCCAAGGCATAGCATACAGGAGCGAGGGCGGGGGAGGTTATGCTTGAACTGTATAAAACACTAGTTAGGCCACAGCTAGAGTACTGCGAGTAGTTCTGGTCAGCACATTACAGGAAGGATGTGATTGCACTAGAGAGGGTATAGAGAAGATTTACAGAGGAGGATGTTGCCAGGAGTAGAGAATCTTGGCGATGAGGGAAGATTGGATAGGCTGGGTTTGTTTTCCTTGGAACAGAGGAGGCTGAGGGGAGGCGTCATTGAGGTGTATAAAATTATAAGGGGCCTGGATAGAGTGGATAGAAAGGATCTTTTTCCCTTAGCAGAGAAGCCAAAAACCAGGGGGCATAGATTTAAAGTAATTGGGGGAAGGTTTAGAGGGGATTTGATGGGAAATGTCTTCGCCCAGAGGGTGGTGGGGGTGTGGAACTCACTGCCTGAAAGGGTGGTAGAGGCAGAAACCCTCACCACATTTAAAAAGTACTTGGATGTGCACCTGAAGTGCTGTAACCTGCAGGGCTACAGACCACGAGCTGGAAAGTGGGATTAGGCTGGGTAGCTCTTTGTTGGCCGGCATGGACATGATGGGCCGAAATGGCCTCTTTCCGTGCTGTAAATTTCTATGATTCTATGTTGTGATTGGGAATGCACTGCTAGGTGGTGGTGGAATGAGATTTAATAAATTTCAAAAAGGAATTGGATACACGGAAGAGGAATAAATTTGCTAAGCTACATGGAAAGGGCAAAGGAATGGAATTAGTTGGATAACACTTTCAAAAAGCTGGCACAGGCACGAATGGCGGCCTTCTCTTCTGTCTGATTCATCTGTCGTTTCACCTATCCAATAAATCAACAGTGGTTGTTTCGATTAGTCGGTGTAATTTCTCTGTTTTGTAATCATAGTATCTACTGTTGGCTCAGTGGGTTGCACTTTTGCCACTGAGTCAGAAGGTTGTGGGTTCAAGTCCCACTCCAGGGACTTGTGCATAAAATATCAAGGCTGACACTCCAGTGCAGTACTGAGGGGAATGTTGCACTGTCAGAATGCTGTCTTTTGGATGAGACCAAGGTCCTGTCTGCACTCAAGTGGACGTAAAAGATCCCATGGCACTGTTTCGAAGAAGAGCAGGGGAGTTATCCCCGATGTCCTGGCCAATATTTATCCTATTTGCCGTTAATGACTAAATCAATCAACATTAGAAAAAAACAGATTATCTGGTGATTATCGCATTGCTGTTTGTGGGAGCTTGCTGGGCACAAGTTGGCTGTCGTGTTTCCCACATTGCGACAGTGACTACACTTCAAAAGTACTTCATTGGCTGTAAAGCACTTTGGGACATCCGGTGGTTGTGAAAGGCGCTATATAAATGCAAGTCTTTCTTGCACCCCTCACTTCAGAATCGTACTTTCCCTGTAGCTGGAGTGCTGATCTGCTGCTGTTTCATTTTTAAACAAATGAACAAAGCGTGACAGCAGGTAGTAAGTGTGAAATAAGTGTAACATATCGTTAATCAGTAACTATGATTTGCTTTTCAGTGCCCAACAAACGAATTGCCTGAAAACTACTGCGGATTCTCAGTGATCCCTGACTCTCTGAGAACAATATTTCTGATTTCTATTTTAGTGTCATCCCATTTCATTGCCGTTAATGACTGAATCAAGATGTTTATATTCAGCCCATGTTCAGAATCGATCACGACCTGGCCCAGTGACTTTTTTCTGTGCTCAAAACAACTGGGAGATCGCATCACTGAGCAGATTCTTTCCTTCTTATTCTCACTGTTTGTCTTTCACTCCGCTTCTCAATACATTCAGTATTATTCTTTACAGAAAGTCACTGAGCTCGTGGAGAAGGGAAACCGGGCGGACAGTTCCAAATTTCTCCTCAATCTGGTGATGGAGAAAGGCTCTCGGGCCCGAAGGGTGATGTGGGAATCCTTTGTGAAAATGCGTCACAGGTTATCGAAGTTGGACAAAATACTGAAAGATGGGTTCCTTGAGCAGCATGTAACGGAACCAACCAGGGGGCAGGCTATCTTAGATCTGGTCCTGTGTAATGAGACAGGATTAATAAATAATCTCCTGGTGAAGGATCCCCTTGGAATGAGTGATCATAGCATGACTGAATTTCAATTTCAGATGGAGGGTGAGAAAGTTGGATCTCTAACCAGCGTACTAAGCTTAAATAAAGGAGACTATGAAGGTATGAGGGCAGAGTTGGCTAAAGTGGACTGGGAAAATAGATTAAAGTGCAGGATGGTTGATGAACAGTGGAGTACATTTAAGGAGATATTTCACAACTGTCAAGAAAAATATATTCCAGTGAAGAGGAAAAGGTGGAATAGAAAAGACAGCCATCCGTGGCTAACTAAAGAAATAAAGGACGGTATCCGATTAAAAACAAGGACATACAAAGTGGCCAAAACTAGTGGGAAGACAGAAGATTGGGAGGTGTTTAGATACCAGCAAAGAATGACAAAAAAAAATTAAGAAAGGGAAGATAGACTCTGAAAGTAAACTAGCACAAAACTATAAAAACAGATAGCAAGAGTTTCTATAGGTATATATAAAAAGGAAGAGAGTGGCTAGAGTAAATGTTGGTCCCTCAGAGAACGAGACCGGAGAATTAGTAATGGGGAACATTGAGATGGCAGAAACTCTGAACAAAATATTTTGTATCAGCCTTTACGGTAGAGGACACTAACAATATTCTAACAGTAGATAGTCAAGGTGCTATGGGGGCGGTGGGAGGGGAACTGAACACAATCATAAGGAGGTGGTACTCAGTAAGATAATGGGACTAAAGACAGATAAATCCGCTGGACCTGATGGCTTGCATCCTGCGTTTGTATGCGATGCCTTGGATGATAACGGCAAGCATTCTGTATGCCTTCTTAATCACCTAATCTACCTGGCCTCTCGCTGGGGCGGGCCCTACCCGAAGAGTCGTCGGCAGCGGCAGCCGGGCAACGTCAGCTTCTCTCCACCCCCCCATCTACTTCTCTCCCCCCCCCATCTACTTCTCTCCACCCCCCCATCTACTTCTCTCTCCCCCCATCGACTTCTCTCTCCCCCCATCTACTTCTCTCCACCCCCCATCTACTTCTCTCCACCCCCCATCTACTTCTCTCCACCCCCCCATCTACTTCTCTCCCCCCCCATCTACTTCTCTCTCCCCCCATCTACTTCTCTCCCCCCCCATCTACTTCTCTCTCCCCCATCTACTTCTCTCCACCCCCCATCTACTTCTCTCCACCCCCCATCTACTTCTCTCCCCCCCCATCTACTTCTCTCCCCCCCCATCTACTTCTCTCCCCCCCCATCTACTTCTCTCTCCCCCCATCTACTTCTCTCCCCCCCCATCTACTTCTCTCCACGCCCATCTACTTCTCTCTCCCCCCCATCTACTTCTCTCCACCCCCCCATCTACTTCTCTCCCCCCCATCTACTTCTCTCTCCCCCCATCTACTTCTCTCCACCCCCCCATCTACTTCTCTCCCCCCCCCCATCTTCTCTCTCCCCCCATCTACTTCTCTCCACCCCCCCATCTACTTCTCTCCACCCCCCATCTACTTCTCTCCACCCCCCCATCTACTTCTCTCTCCCCCCATCTACTTCTCTCTCCCCCCATCTACTTCTCTCTCCCCCATCTACTTCTCTCTCCCCCATCTACTTCTCTCTCCCCCCATCTACTTCTCTCTCCCCCCATCTACTTCTCTCCCCCCATCTACTTCTCTCTCCCCCCATCTACTTCTCTCTCCCCCCATCTACTTCTCTCTCCCCCATCTACTTCTCTCTCCCCCATCTACTTCTCTCTCCCCCCATCTACTTCTCTCTCCCCCATCTACTTCTCTCTCCCCCCATCTACTTCTCTCTCCCCATCTACTTCTCTCTCCCCCCATCTACTTCTCTCTCCCCCCATCTACTTCTCTCTCCCCCCATCTACTTCTCTCCACCCCCCCATCTACTTCTCTCTCCCCCATCTACTTCTCTCTCCCCCCATCTACTTCTCTCTCCCCCATCTACTTCTCTCTCCCCCCATCTACTTCTCTCTCCCCCATCTACTTCTCTCTTCCCCCATCTGCTTCTCTCTCCCCCATCTACTTCTCTCCACCCCCCATCTACTTCTCTCCACCCCCCCATCTACTTCTCTCCACCCCCCCATCTACTTCTCTCTCCCCCCATCTACTTCTCTCTCCCCCATCTACTTCTCTCTCCCCCCATCTACTTCTCTCTCCCCCCCATCTACTTCTCTCTCCCCCCATCTACTTCTCTCTCCCCCATCTACTTCTCTCTCCCCCCATCTACTTCTCTCTCCCCCATCTACTTCTCTCTCCCGCCATCTACTTCTCTCCCCCATCTACTTCTCTCTCCCCCCATCTACTTCTCTCTCCCCCCATCTACTTCTCTCTCCCCCATCTACTTCTCTCTCCCCCATCTACTTCTCTCTCCCCCATCTACTTCTCTCTCCCCCCATCTACTTCTCTCTCCCCCATCTACTTCTCTCTCCCCCCATCTACTTCTCTCTCCCCCATCTACTTCTCTCTCCCCCCATCTACTTCTCTCTCCCCCCATCTACTTCTCTCTCTCCCCCATCTACTTCTCTCTCCCCCCATCTACTTCTCTCTCCCCCCATCTACTTCTCTCTCCCCCATCTACTTCTCTCTCCCCCATCTACTTCTCTCTCCCCCCTCTACTTCTCTCTCCCCCCATCTACTTCTCTCCCCCCCCCCATCTACTTCTCTCTCCACCCATCTACTTCTCTCTCCCCCCCCCATCTATTTCTCTCCCCCCCCCATCGACTTCTCTCCCCCCCATCTACTTCTCTCTCTCCCCCCCCCATCTACTTCTCTCTCCCCCCCCATCTACTTCTCTCTCCCCCCCATCTACTTCTCTCTCCCCCCCATCAACTTCTCTCCCCCCATCAACTTCTCTCTCCCCCCCCATCTACTTCTCTCCCCCCTCCCATCTACTTCTCTCCCCCCTCCCATCTACTTCTCTCCCCCCCATCTACTTCTCTCCCCCCCATCTACTTCTCTCCCCCCCATCTACTTCTCTCCCCCCCATCTACTTCTCTCTCCCCCATCTACTTCTCTCCACCCCCCATTTTCTTCTCTCCCCCCTCCCATCTACTTCTCTCCCCCCTCCCATCTACTTCTCTCCCCCCCATCTACTTCTCTCCACCCCCCATTTTCTTCTCTCTCCCCCCCCCATCTACTTCTCTCTCCCCCTCCCCATCTACTTCTCTCTCCCCCCATCTACTTCTCTCCCCCCCCCATCTACTTCTCTCCCCCCCCATCTACTTCTCTCTCCCCCACATCTACTTCTCTCCCCCCCCATCTACTTCTCTCTCCCCCCCCGTCCATCTACTTCTCTCTCTCCCCCCATCTACTTCTCCCCCCCTCCATCTACTTCTCTTCCCCCCCCATCTACTTCTCTCTCCCCCCCCCCATCTACTTCTCTCTCCCCCCCATCTGCATCTCTCTCCCCCCCCATCTACATCTTTCTCCCCCCCCACCCCATCTACTTCTATCCCCCCCCCCCCAACAAATATCTTCCCTTCCCCTCTTCTCCCTGGTGCTGCAGGTGAGAAGAAATATATTTTTTTTAATTTTTTAATTTATTTGGGTTGATTTATTGGTTTATTTATCATTTATTATTGATGATGGCTCTTTATTTGTAAAAGTGAAGTGTGTAATGTTTGTTAAACCCTCCTCCACAATCCCTCGTTCCCTACGCCTGATTTTCTAAGTGTGGGCAAGGTTGATCTGAGCGTATAAAAATCTACACTTACTCCATTCTAAGTTAGTTTGGAATAAGTTTTCACTGCCTAAACTTGCAAAACAGGCGTGAGTGGCCGGACACGCCCCCTTTTGAAAAGAAAATCTGTTCCAAACTGAAACTGTTTTAACTGACTAGAACTGGAGCAAACTAAATGCCGAGAATTGCAATTTCTAAGATACTCAAAAAATAGGAGCAACTCAGGCCGAAACTTGACCCCAATATATTAGCATGGATAGAGGATTGGCTAACTAACAGAGAACAGAGAGTCTGGATAAATGGTTCATTCTCTGGTTGGCAACCAGTAACCAGTGGTGTGCCGCAGGAATCAGTGCTGGGACCCCAACTATTTACAATCTGTTTACACAAAAGAGATTGGTGTGCAAAATTAAGGCACATAGTATTGGGGGTAATGTATTGACGTGGATAGAGAACTGGTTGGCAGACAAGAAGTAAAGAGTGGGAATAAACGGGTCTTTTCAGAATGGCAGGCAGTGACTATTGGGGTACCGCAAGGGTCAGTGCAGGGATACCAGCTATTTACAATATATATTAATGATTTAGATGAAGGAATTGAGTGTAATATCTCCAAGTTTGCAGATGACTCTAAGCTGGGTGGCAGTGTGAGCTGTGAGGAGGATGCTAAGAGGCTGCAGGGTGACTTGGACAGGTTAGGTGAGGGGGCAAATGCATGGCAGATGCAGTATAATGTGGATAAATGTGAGGTTATCCACTTTGGGGGCAAAAACACAAAGGCAGAATATTATCTGAATGGTGGCACTTTAGGAAAAGAGGAGGTGCAACGAGACCTGGGTGTCATGGTTCATCAATCATTGAAAGTTGGTATGCAGGTACAGCAGGCGGTGAAGAAGGCAAATGGCATGTTGGCCTTCATCGCTAGAGGATTTGAGTATAGGAGCAGGGAGGTCTTGCTGCAGTTGTACAGGGCCTTGGTGAGACTACACCTTGAATATTGATTATTGTGTGCAGTTTTGGTCTCCTAATCTGAGGAAGGACATTCTTGCTATTGAGGGAGTGCAGCGAAGGTTCACCAGACTGATTCCCGGGATGGCAGAACTGACATATGACGAAAGACTGGATCGACTAGGCTTATGTTCACTGGAATTTTGAAGAATGAGAGGGGATCTCATAGAAGCATATAAAATTCTGACGGGTTTAGACAGGTTAGATGGAGGAAGAATGTTCCTGGTGTTGGGGAAGTCCAGAACCAGGGGTCACAGTCTAAGGATAAGGGGTAAGCCATCTAGGACCGAGATGAGGAGAAACTTTTTCACCCAGAGTATTCTCTACCACAGAAAGTTGTTGAGTCCAGTTCGTTGGGTGTTAGATGTGGTCTTTACGGCTAAAGGGATCAGGGGATATGGAGAGAAGGCAGGAGTGGGGTACTGAAGTTGCATGATCAGCCATGATCATATTGAATGGTGGTGCAGGTTCGAATGGCCTGATCCTGCACCTATTTTCTATGTTTCTATATTAACGACTTGGAAGAAGGGACCGAGTGAAACGTAGCCAAGTTTGCTGACAATACAAAGATGGAAGGAAAAGCAATGTGTGAGGACACAAAAAAAAAGCCAAAAGATCATCGACCGGCTAAGTGAGTGGGCAAAAATTTGGCAGATGGAGTATAATGTTGGAAAGTGTGAGATCATGCACTTTGGCAGAATAAAATCAAAGAGCAAGTTATTTTTTAAATGGAGAGAGATTGGAAAGTGCTGCAGTACAGCAGGACCTGGGGATACTTGTGCAATAAACACAAAAGGTTAGTATGCAGGTACAGCAAGTGATCAGGAAGGCCAATGGAATCTTGGCCTTTATCGCAAAGGGGATGGAGTATAAAAGCAGGGAAGTCTTGTTACAGCTGTACAGTGTATTGGTGAGGCCACACCTGGAATACTGCGTGCACGTATATTTACGAAAGGATATACTTGATTTGGAGGATGTTCAGAGAATGTTCACTAGGTTGATTCCGAAGATGAGGGGGTTGACTTATGAGGAAAGGTTGAGTAGGTTGGGCCTCTACTCATTGGAATTCAGAAGAATGAGAGGTAATCTTATCGAAACATATAAGATTATGAGGGGGCTTGACAAGGTGGATGCAGAGAGGATGTTTCCACTGATGGGGGGAGACTAGAACTAGAGGGCAAAATCTTAGAATAAGGGGCCGCCCATTTAAAACTGAGATGAGGAGACATTTCTTCTGAGAGTTGTGGATCTGTGGAATTCGCTGCCTCAGAGAGCTGTGAAAGCTGGGATATTGAATAAATTTAAGACAGAAATAGACAGTTTCTTAAACGATAAGGGAATAAGGGGTTATGGTGAGCGGGCAGGGAAGTGGAGCTGAGTCCATGATCAGATCAGCCATGGTCTTATTAAATGGCGGAGCAGGCATGAGGGGCTGTATGGCCTACACCTGCTCCTGTTTCTTATGTTCTTATAAGGTCAGAAGTGGAGATATTTTAAATACAGGAACTCAGTGTGGTAAAATAACACACTGAATTAAAATTCAAACACTGCAGATTTAAATATAATATTACACAGATCTGATTTCATGAAAGTTCATTGATTTAAACAGGTTCTGATCCATCTGATTACACGAACATCGCACGAGGTTTATCCGAAGTACCCAGTCACCTGAAAGGTAAGTGATGACATGGAGATTTTAAACTGTATTTCACTTGTGCGAAGTCTGACTGTACCCGTTAGTTCAGAGGTTGTCAGAATCTGGGAATCAGAAGTACAAAGGGTGGTGAAACAGAATAAACGTTTATTTCTCTTTGTGATTAATCCTCATATGGTACAGATTGAAATTACAATTTCCTCCGATTTTTGAGTTATTGGTAAATGTGTAGGTGTTGTATTGCGCTCACTTATTCAACCTCATGCACACCTAGCAGGATCCTGACACACTGTGAAACCCCTCATACACACCTGGCAGGATCCTGATACACTGTGAAACCCCTCATACACACCTGGCAGGATCCTGATACACTGTGAAACCCCTCATACACACCTGGCAGAATCCTGATACACTGTGAAACCTCATACACACCTGGCAGGATCCTGACACACTGTGAAACCCCATACACACCTGGCAGAATCCTGATACACTGTGAAACCTCATACGCACCTGGCAGGATCCTGACACACTGTGAAACCTCATACACACCTGGCAGGATCCTGATACACTGTGAAACCTCATACACACCTGGCAGGATCCTGACACACTGTGAAACCCCATACACACCTGGCAGAATCCTGATACACTGTGAAACCTCATACGCACCTGGCAGGATCCTGACACACTGTGAAACCCCATACACACCTGGCAGGATCCTGATACACTGTGAAACCCCATACACACCTGGCAGGATCCTGATACACTGTGAAACCCCATACACACCTGGCAGTATTCTGATACACTGTGAAACCCCATACACACCCAGTAGGACAAGGGTCTGGGATGCTGTATCAATACACGTCTATTTATCCCGCAGTGTGGGAGAATGTTTAATCTCTTGGGCTCTTTATATTAAACAGTTTTACAGAACTGAAGCAAGTAACTGCTATGTTGTTGGTTGAAGAGCTGCTAAAATACATTGATAAAGTGACTCTAGGAATTAAAGGAACAAAGTGTCAGGAAAGAGCAACAGGGCCTTGAAACTCCCCCAGGACTGGATTAATACAGACAAACTGGGCACAGACAGACCAGAGCACCGGTGCAGGGTCCTTAACACTGCATAAATATAATGGCCAGGGCGGGCAGACTGGATTTAACCGCAGCAATGGTCAAACACAATCAGTTAGAAGGACTGCACTGTGCCACTCACAGACAAAACAACAAGCTTCTGTGCCAGTGTTGTCCTGTCCCGCCTGGTGGGTGCGGGAGAACTGCTGGGACTTGCCCAGCACAGGCGGAGACTCCCACACAGCACCAGGGAACGCCTTGTTCTGAACTTTACTCACTGTTTGTCGATTTAACAACAACATTATTATTTTAACTCGGGGGTGGGGATATTGTTTGCGATCCAGAATACTGGACACAGCAGTTCAGCATCAGGGCTGGTGGTGAGATCAGCAATTTCAGGACATTTGTAATTGAAATGTATCAATTTATTTCTGAGAATGTGTCTGTTTTACTGAACTTCTCTGGAGCAGGAAGAGAGAAATTAAGATCTATTTTCACCTTTGTTGACTGGTTTCTCGGCAGCGAATTGTCAAACCGGTTTGACTTGATTTGACTAGACAGGCCGCTCCCTGTTCTGAAGCAAATGAGGAATATTTGAGTTGAATCCACCCTGAGGGCTGGCAGCAGCTTTTACACAGAGGGCGGAGCTCGGAATCTCACAGAACAAGGAGCAGATCAAATTCACAACTTGTGATTTGCCAAATCAAACGGGGAACTTCTACCCGATTGGTTGCAGTGAAATGGAGGTGGGTGGGGAGGTTTGACCCATCCACCTCCACGGAGGTGTGTGGGGGACCTGACCCATCCACCTCCATGGCACGAACCTGGTATTGCAGTACTTCCAGGAACGGTGCAGTGGCTCTAGGCCTTTTGGCTAAGAGCATTGGCGCAGAGTGATCCTTGGCATGTGCAAGGTGACCTCTGGCGTTTGTGATTTGACAAAGAATTGGAACGATTGGCTACGAATTTAAAAAAAAAAAACAAGGATATGACTGGCAAAATCTACACGGAAATAGAGGCAGTTATCCCTGCGGGATCAAGGTGAGGGAGTTTGTAAGATTCATTTGTGTTTTATTCTTCCATTTCTCCCTTTGCTCTCCTTCTGTAAGGCCTGTTTCCCGCGGTCGGATGTGTTCCCCAGTGCCGGGGATGTAGCTGTTCTGTGAGTGTGGGCTCAGACCGTGACTGAGGGCAGTCCATTTTACACCAGGGATTTCAGGGTTAAACCCACTCTTACTTAAGGAAGGATATACAAGCCTTGGAGGGGGTACAGAGACGATTCACTAAACTGATTCCGGAGATGAGGGAGTTACCTTATGATGATAGATTGAGTAGACTGGGTCTTTACTCGTTGGAGTTCAGAAAGATGAGGGGTGATCTTATAGAAACATTTAAAATCATGAAAAGGATAGGCAAGATAGAGGCGGAGACTAGAACTAGAGGGCACAGCCTCAAAATACGGGGGAGCCAATTTAAAACCGAGTTGAGAAGGAATTTCTTCTCCCAGAGGGTTGCGAATCTGTGGAATTCTCTGCCCAGGGAAGCAGTTGAGGCTAGCTCATTGAATTAAGGGTTACAGGGAGCGGGCGGGTAAGTGGAGCTGAGTCCACGGCCAGATCAGCCATGATCTTATTGAATGGCGGAGCAGGCTCGAGGGGCTAGATGGCCTACTCCTGTTCCTAATTCTTATGTTTGAGCATGATCATCACCTCAATGCTAGTTAATTGTGCTCCCTCCAGAACCTCAAGGTTCAACACCCGGGTCAGTTCAGGCCAAACACACAGGTCAGTTCAGTGAAGGGTTAACACATTCACACTGGCCGATTATCGCTGTCTGCCGAGTACCTGGAAAATCAGCCTCTGGTTACCTGAGGCCAGACTGAACATGATCCAGTCATAGCATCAGAGATAAAACTTGACCCTCCGTTAATTATAATAATGAATTACGACAGAACCTAGGAATGTCAGTTTAACTAAGTTAGCAACAGATGTGAATTAGGTGGGGAAATGGAGCAGTGACTTGGAGATTTACTGACAATAATGAGGCGGTTATTGTCAAACTGGCTGAATAGAAAATCTGAGGGGCCGCTCCCTTTAGAGGGAAACTGACATCAAGAATGTTTTAGACGGAAACTGGTTGCAGGGCTGGAAACACCCTTCTCACAGATAGGAGGAAGTGAATTACTGATCATTGTATAAAAAGTAATTGCCCAAACGGGTACATAATAACATAAGAATTAGGAACAGGAGTAGGCCATCTAGCCCCTCGAGCCTGCTCCGCCATTCAACAAGATCATGGCTGATCTGGCCGTGGACTCAGCTCCACTTACCCGCCCGCTCCCCGTAACCCTTAATTCCATTATTAGTTAAAAATCTATCTATCTGTGACTTGAATACATTCAATGAGCTAGCCTCAACTGCTTCCTTGGGCAGAGAATTCCACAGATTCACAACCCTCTGGGAGAAGAAATTCCTTCTCAACTCGGTTTTAAATTGGCTCCCCGTATTTTGAGGCTGTGCCCCCTAGTTCTAGTCTCCCTGACCATTGGAAACAACCTCTCTGCCTCTATCTTGTCTATCCCTTTCATGATTTTAAATGTTTCTATAAGATCACCCCTCATCCTTCTGAACTCCAACGAGTAAAGATCCAGTCTACTCAATCTATCATCATAAGGTAACCCCCTCATCTCCGGAATCAACCTGGTGAATCATCTCTGTACCCCCTCCAAAGCCAGTATATCCTTCCTTAAGTAAGGCGACCAAAACTGCACGCAGTACTCCAGGTGCGGCCTCACCAATACCCGATACAGTTGCAGCAGGACCTCCCTACTTTTGTACTCCATCCCTCTCGCAATGAAGGCCAACATTCCATTCGCCTTCCTGATTACCTGCTGCACCTGCAAACTAACTTTTTGGGATTCATGCACAAGGACCCCCAGGTCCCTCTGCACCGCAGCATGTTGTAATTTCTCCCTATTCAAATAGTATTCCCTTTTTTGTTTTTTTTCTCAAGGTGGATGACCTCACACTTTCCGACATTGTATTCCATCTGCCAAACCTTAGCCCATTCGCTTAACCTATCTAAATCTCTTTGCAGTCTCTCTGTGTCCTCTACACAACCCGCTTTCCCACTAATCTTTGTGTCATCTGCAAATTTTGTTACACCACACTCTGTCCCCTCTTCCAGGTCATCTATGTATATTGTAATCATCTATGTATATTGTATAGGGTAGGAGCGCGGGTTCAGACTGTGACTGAGGGCAGTCCATTATAGACCGGGGTTTTCAGGGTTAAACCCACTCCGGGTCTCTCCCACTCTCCCCTCACACACACATTTTAACGAGCAGTGCAGGACAGAAAGCGGGAACACGAACTCCGGGGATTTTACCCCATCCTGCTCCAGCGGTGAATGTGAATTAGGTGGGAAAATGGAGCAAGGACTTATGTTTTAGCTGAAATCAGTTTACGTTAATGAGGCGGTAATTTGTCAAACTGTCTGGAAAAACAAGGACCGCTCCCTTCAGAGAGAAATAATTTCAGAAATATTTAAGATGGAAACAGGTTCAGAGGTGGATCCACCTTTCACACAGAGGAGGGGATTCTGATTGTTAATCTTAATGTAATTATTTATTGAAATTAATCTTTATACAAACAGTAATTACTGAAATTACCAACAGGTAGGAGGGCCCCACCACTAATACTTGTATAAAATGTGCTCCTCCTTGTGTTTAAATCCTTTCATATCTCGTCCCTCCCTCTCTCGAACCTCCCACAAGTCCCACCCCTGAGAACACTCCATTCGCCAACTCTGTCCTCTGGAGTATTTCACCCTCTCCTTACCCCATCTTCGCTGGCCATGTCTTTAGCTGTCGCAGCTGTCCGTTCTACAATTCCCCACATAAACCTCTCCACCTCCCTCTCCTCCTTTTAAGGGCCCTCCTTAAAAACCCACTTCTCGGACCAACATTTTGGTGTCTCGCTTCCTATCTCCTTTTGTTCAGCGGCCACCTTCTGACTGATGAAGTTTCTACGAAGCGTCTTGGGATGTTTTTCAATGTTAAACGCTGTGTCAGTGGAAGCTGTTGTTTGTGTTATGTGTTTATTCTACCACTGTCAGTGTGAGTGAAACGGCAGGTGACTGAATCTTACAAGGTCAGTGACTTAGTCACTTTTACATTTCCCCAGTGTGGAAAGGAAAGGACACTGACTGATAGTTTGATCAGATGCTCATGCGTGGACACACACACGTAGTGAGACACGTGCACATGGGGTGAATTGTGATTGAAAACAGCAGTCAAATCTACCACTTGTATATTTATGGCCATTGGAAGACACCGAAAGATTATAAACATAAATGCTGTGCATCATCTAATAGCATACAATTACATCATTCACAACATTGTACTTTAGTGTTAATATTAGTGGAACAGTGGTAAATGTCCTCACCGCCTACAGTGCTCATTCATCAGATGCTGACACCATGAGAGATATGGTAAATATATTCAAATAGAAGCACCAAACAGGACACATCTCCATGAACACAAGAACAATGGCACTACCCATAGAAACCAAATGCATCGCACCCAGCTATATATTGCGTATTTTAATAGATATCATATTCATAACCGACCGGAATTTAATATCTGAACTCAATACATCCAAAATATTCAACACACATCTGTGAATAAAAATAATATCAAAAGCACCAGACTCTAAAACAGAACGAATGATCATTTAATTCATCAATGATCACCCGCTCCATATTTCCCTGCAGAATATTCCCTACCTCAGGAATAAGGCTGGTTTGGGCCTGCACTGTGTGAGTAAATCCCACCAATGGTCACTCCCAGTGCGGATTCTCGACCGGCGGGAGCCCGTCTGGAACTGGGTTGTGGAGATTAGCAGGACTCACTGGATCTCACTGGGCAGCTATCTGTGTCACACCTGATGTGGAGAGTTGATCGTAACACTCGGGAAATGCTCGATCCCAGAGCTAACCGCTGTTGTACTGATGGGGGAGGAGGTACTTGGTATCACGTTTAACAAGGCAACGTTCTCCTTCTCATTTTAGTATTTCTGTCTAACCCTCCTATTAATATATTTATTACAGAGCATCAGAGACTGGGATCGCCTGTCACCACCATGGCTGAAGGTCCCAACAGGGGAGAAGATCCAACATCTTCAAAAAAAATGAGGATGGACACAGGTAGGTTCAGAAAATACTTTACCATATCATTTCTGTCCTGAAAAAGGGTCCAGATTTTGAGCAAGAACCTGCAGCTCAAGCAGGAAGAGGAAACTTTGCAGGGGCTGATTAGAAAGAAAGAGGGAGGTGAGTGACCATCTGGAGGGGCATCGCAGTCACAAGTGGAGGGAGCCCCTGAGCACTGCAACTATCCAATAGATACCTGGTATTGGGGACTGTAAGGTGGTTAGAGACAGTGACTCAGTGGATGTTCTTCCTGAACAACAGTGTGACACCAGGAAGCAGGAGACCACCCAGAGAGGCGGGAGTCCAGAGAGGCAGCGGCCTGTAAAAGGCTCAGCAGTCCGGGGAGCGTCGAGAGAGGCGGGAGTCCAGAGAGGCAGCGGCCTATAAAAGGCTCAGCAGTCCGGGGAGCGTCGAGAGAGGCGGGAGTCCAGAGAGGCAGCGGCCTATAAAAGGCTCAGCAGTCCGGGGAGCGTCGAGAGAGGCGAGAGTCCAGAGAGGCAGCGGTGCAGCTCCAGCTGGGAGAGAAGGCAAAAAAGAAGTAGAAGGAAATCAAAAGGTGACGTCACAGCCAACGTGGTAAGTGATTGGCTGCTGATTGGTGAGTAGTTTTTCTTTTTCTTTATTAGTCAGTAACTTTTAACATTGTTGTCGGCAATTTAAGTGTATCTAAGGGTTAAGTCATGGCAGGACAGCTCGGTCACGTGATATGCTCCTCCTGTACCATGTGGGAACACGGGGACAACACCAGTGTCCCTGACGACTACATGTGCGGGAAGTGTGTCCACCTCCGGCTACTGACGGTCCGCGTTGCGGAGTTGGAGCTGAAGGTGGATTCACTCTGGAGCATCCACGATGCTGAGAATGACGTGAGTATCACGTGTAGCGAGTTGGTCTTACTGCAGGAGAAGGGTCCACAGCCAGCGAGGGAATGGAAGACCAGCAGGAAGAGTAGTGCAAGGAAGGTAGTGCAGGGGTCCCCTGTGGTCATCCCCCTGCAAAACAGATACACCGCTTTGAGTACTGTTGAGGGGGATGACTCATCAGGGGAGGGCAGCAGCAGCCAAGTTCATGGCACCGTGGCTGGCTCTGTTGCACAGGAGGGCAGGAAAAAGAGTGGAAGAGCGATAGTGATAGGGGATTCAATTGTAAGGGGAATAGATAGGCGTTTCTGCGGCCGCAACCGAGACTCCAGGATGGTATGTTGCCTCCCTGGTGCAAGGGTCAAGGATGTCTCGGAGCGGGTGGAGGACATTCTAAAAAGGGAGGGAGAACAGCCAGTTGTCGTGGTGCACGTTGGTACCAATGACATAGGTAAAAAAAGGGATGAGTTCCTACGAAATGAATTTAAGGAGCTAGGAGCTAAATTAAAAAGTAGGACCTCAAAAGTAGTAATCTCGGGATTGCTACCAGTGCCACGTGCTAGTCAGAGTAGGAATCGCAGGATAGCTCAGATGAATACGTGGCTTGAGCAATGGTGCAGCAGGGAGGGATTCAAATTCCTGGGGCATTGGAACCGGTTCTGGGGGAGGTGGGACCAGTACAATCCGGACGGTCTGCACCTGGGCAGAATCGGAACCAATGTCCTCGGGGGAGTGTTTGCTAGTGCTGTTGGGGAGGAGTTAAACTAATATGGCAGGGGGATGGGAACCAATGCAGGGAGATAGAGGGAAACAAAAAGGAGGCAAAAACAAAAGACAGAAAGGAGATGAGGAAAAGTGGAGGGCAGAGAAACCCAAGGCAAAGAACAAAAAGGGCCATTGTACAGCAAAATTCTAAAAGGACAGAGGGTGTTAAAAAAACAAGCCTAAAGGCTTTGTGTCTTAATGCAAGGAGTATCCGCAATAAGGTGGATGAATTAACTGTGCAAATAGATGTTAACAAATATGATGTGATTGGGATTACGGAGACGTGGCTCCAGGATGAGCAGGGCTGGGAACTCAACATCCAGGGGTATTCAACATTCAGGAAGGATAGAATAAAAGGAAAAGGAGGTGGGGTAGCATTGCTGGTTAAGGAGGAGATTAAGGCAATAGTTCGGAAGGACATTAGCTTGGATGATGTGGAATCTATATGGGTAGAGCTGCAGAACACCAAAGGGCAAAAAACGTTAGTGGGAGTTGTGTACAGACCTCCAAACAGTAGTAGTGATGTTGGGGAGGGCATCAAACAGGAAATTAGGGGTGCGTGCAATAAAGGTGCAGCAGTTATAATGGGTGACTTTAATATGCACATAGATTGGGCTAACCAAACTGGAAGCAATACGGTGGAGGAGGATTTTCTGGAGTGCATAAGGGATGGTTTTTTAGACCAATATGTCGAGGAACCAACTAGGGGGGAGGCCATCTTAGACTGGGTGTTATGTAATGAGAAAGGATTAATTAGCAATCTCGTTGTGCGAGGCCCCTTGGGGAAGAGTGACCATAATATGGTGGAATTCTGCATTAGGATGGAGAATGAAACAGTTAATTCAGAGACCATGGTCCAGAACTTAAAGAAGGCTAACTTTGAAGGTATGAGGCGTGAATTGGCTGAGATGGATTGGCGAATGATACTTAAGGGGTTGACTGTGGATGGGCAATGGCAGACATTTAGAGACCGCATGGATGAACTACAACAATTGTACATTCCTGTCTGGCATAGAAATAAAAAAGGGAAGGTGGCTCAACCGTGGCTATCAAGGGAAATCAGGGATAGTATTAAAGCCAAGGAAGTGGCATACAAATTGGCCAGAAATAGCAGCGAACCTGGGGACTGGGAGAAATTTAGAACTCAGCAGAGGAGGACAAAGGGTTTGATTAGGGCAGGGAAAATGGAGTATGAGAAGAAGCTTGCACGGAACATTAAGACGGATTGCAAAAGTTTCTATAGATATGTAAAGAGAAAAAGGTTAGTAAAGACAAATGTAGGTCCCCTGCAGTCAGAATCAGGGGAAGTCATAACGGGGAACAAAGAAATGGCGGACCAATTGAACAAGTACTTTGGTTCGGTATTCACGAAGGAGGACACGAACAACCTTCCGGTTATAAAAGGGGTCGGGGGGTCTAGTAAGGAGGAGGAACTGAGGGAAATCCTTATTAGCCGGGAAATTGTGTTGGGGAAATTGATGGGATTGAAGGCCGATAAATCCCCAGGGCCTGATGGACTGCATCCCAGAGTACTTAAGGAGGTGGCCTTGGGAATAGTGGATGCGTTGACAGTCATTTTCCAACATTCCATTGACTCTGGATCAGTTCCTATGGAGTGGAGGGTAGCCAATGTAACCCCACTTTTTAAAAAAGGAGGGAGAGAGAAAACAGGGAATTATAGACCGGTCAGCCTGACATCGGTAGTGGGTAAAATGATGGAATCAATTATTAAGGATGTCATAGCAGTGCATTTGGAAAGAGGTGACATGATAGGTCCAAGTCAGCATGGATTTGTGAAAGGGAAATCATGCTTGACAAATCTTCTGGAATTTTTTGAGGATGTTTCCAGTAGAGTGGATAAGGGAGAACCAGTTGATGTGGTATATTTGGACTTTCAGAAGGCGTTCGACAAGGTCCCACACAAGAGATTGATGTGCAAAGTTAGAGCACATGGGATTGGGGGTAGTGTACTGACATGGATTGAGAACTGGTTGTCAGACAGGAAGCAAAGAGTAGGAGTAAATGGGTACTTTTCAGAATGGCAGGCAGTGACTAGTGGGGTACCGCAAGGTTCTGTGCTGGGGCCCCAGCTGTTTACACTGTACATTAATGATTTAGATGAGGGGATTAAATGTAGTATCTCCAAATTTGCGGATGACACTAAGTTGGGTGGCAGTGTGAGCTGCGAGGAGGATGCTGTGAGGCTGCAGAGCGACTTGGATAGGTTAGGTGAGTGGGCAAATGCATGGCAGATGAAGTATAATGTGGATAAATGTGAGGTTATCCACTTTGGTGGTAAAAACAGAGAGACAGACTATTATCTGAATGGTGACAGATTAGGAAAAGGGGAGGTGCAAAGAGACCTGGGTGTCATGGTACATCAGTCATTGAAGGTTGGCATGCAGGTGCAGCAGGCGGTTAAGAAAGCAAATGGCATGTTGGCCTTCATAGCAAGGGGATTTGAGTACAGGGGCAGGGAGGTGTTGCTACAGTTGTACAGGGCATTGGTGAGGCCACACCTGGAGTATTGTGTACAGTTTTGGTCTCCTAACCTGAGGAAGGACATTCTTGCTATTGAGGGAGTGCAGCGAAGGTTCACCAGACTGATTCCCGGGATGGAGGGACTGACCTATCAAGAAAGACTGGATCAACTGGGCTTGTATTCACTGGAGTTCAGAAGAATGAGAGGGGACCTCATAGAAACATATAAAATTCTGACGGGGTTAGACAGGTTAGATGCAGGAAGAATGTTCCCAATGTTGGGGAAGTCCAGAACCAGGGGTCACAGTCTAAGGATAAGGGGTAAGCCATTTAGGACCGAGATGCGGAGGAACTTCTTCACCCAGAGAGTGGTGAACCTGTGGAATTCTCTACCACAGAAAGTTGTTGAGGCCAATTCACTAAATATATTCAAAAAGGAGTTAGATGAGGTCCTTACTGCTAGGGGGATCAAGGGGTATGGCGAGAAAGCAGGAATGGGGTACTGAAGTTGAATGTTCAGCCATGAACTCATTGAATGGCGGTGCAGGCTAGAAGGGCCGAATGGCCTACTCCTGCACCTATTTTCTATGTTTCTATGAAGCGAGGCTAAGCTGTACGTGGGGCACAGAAATCGGAGAGTGATACTGGTGGGGGATTCTATAGTCCGAGGAATAGACAGACTCTTCTGCAGCCCTGAGCAGGTCCAGAATGGGAAGTTGCCTCCCTAGTGGCAGAGGGACGAGCATCCTGGAACAGGTGGGACCATCTGTGGGAAGGAAAGGAGAGCGACAGCAACAACATGTATTTATATCGCGGCTTTATCGTATTTAAAAAGTCCCAAGGTGTTTCACAGGAGTATTACAAGACAAAAAATTTGACACCGAGCCGCATAAGGAGAAATTGGGGCAGATGACCAAAAGCTTGTTCAAAGAAGTAGGCTTTAAAGAGCATCGTAAAGGAGGAAAGAGAGATGCAGAGAGGTGTATGGAGGGAGTTCTAGAACTTAGGGCCCAGGCCACTGAAGGCACGGCCGCCAATGGTTGAGCGATTTTTAAAATCTGTTCAAGGTGCCTGATTTAGAGGAGCGCAGATATCTCGGGTGGTGGTGTTGTGGGCCTGGAAAAGTTTAGCGATAGGGAGGGGCGAGATCATGGAGTGATTTGAAAACAAGGATGAGGATTTTAAAATCGAGGCATTGCTTAACCGGGGAACCAGTGTAGGCCAGCAAGCACAGGGGTGATGGGTGATCGGGACTTGGTGTTAATTAGGACAGCCGAATTTTGAGTTGCCTCAAATTTACATAAGGTAGAACATGGGAGGTCAGCCAGGAGGGTGTTGCAATTATCCAGTCTAGAGGTAACAAAGGCATGTATGAGCTGAGGCTGGGATGGAGACAGGTGAAGTTACTGAGATGGAGATAGGTGATCTTAGTTATGCCGCGGATATGTGATTGGAATCTAATTTCGGGGTCAAATATGACACCAATGTTACAAACAGTTTGGTTCGGCCTCAGACAGATGCTAGGGAGAGGGATGGAGTCGGTGCCTAGAGAACGGAGTTTGTGGCGGGGGCTGAAGACAATGGGTTCGGTCTTCCTAATATTTAATTGGAGACAGAGGGAGAATGTTTCAACTTGTGGGGAAGAGCAAAACTAGAAGAAATCAAACCGGGAATTCGGAAGAAACATCTTTACACAGAGAGTGGTGAGAATGTGGAACTCACTACCATAGGGAGTGGTTGAAGGGAATAGCATAGATGTATTTAAGGGGAGGTTAGATAAGCACATGGGGGAGAAGGGAATAGACGGTTAGGCTGAGAGAGTTAGATGCGGACGGGTGGAGGCTTGAGTGGAGTATGAACACTGGCACAGATTGGTTGGGCCGAATGGCCTGTTTATGTGCTATATATTTTTTATTGAGCAGTTAAGCAGTAGGAAGTGAAATAGCAATGTTACCCTTAATTTTGGGGGATGGGGGTCCCGTTAGCGGCTGCGTGGCTCATTCACAATTGCGAGCATGCGCCAAATCTACCGTCAAAAAGCCGGTAAGCGGCCATTTGCGGCCGTGCCTTCAGCTCCCTGGGTCGTAAGTTCTGGAACTGCCTCCATACACCTCTCTGCATCGCGATCTCTTTTTCCTCCTTTAAGATGCTCTTTAAAGCCTACTTCTTTGAACAAGCTTTTGGTCATCTGCCCCAATTTCTCCTTTTGTGGCTCGGTGTCAAATTTTTTGTCTCGTAATACTCCTGTGAAACACCTACAGAATAGCAGACAGCTACAGAATATTTCCTTTGATGGTGGAAGTTAAAATGAAAATAGCCGAGGTGGATAAGTCAATGAGCCTTGTGATATTGCACTCCAGGATGTTAAAGGCAATCAGAGAGGAGATAAGAGGGACTTTGACCACAGTTTTTCAATCCTCGAATAATATCAGAAGTGCACAGATGGACTGAATGAACCCTAACAATGTCTCTGTTAAAATAAGGATTGAGGATCAACCGGGTAAGCAGAGACCGATTAGGCTAATTTAGTTGTGAGCACGCAATTTAAATCGGTAATTCCAGGTTGAATTAGTGAGCATTGAGAGATACAGGGGATGATGTGGGGGAGACTGGAATGGATTAGCTGTAGACCAGTCGTGTTTGACAAAATTGACACCGCTTTGCTGAGAAGTGTCTGTATAGATCACTAAAGTAGTGACAAAAGTTAATAAGGCCATAAATAACCCCCAAAAAACACTGGGGTTAATTTCTATAGGGACACAATTGGAAAGCAGAGGAATTACGCTAAACTTGTATAGAACCTGGGTTAGACCACACTTGGAGTACTGCGAACAGTTCTCGTCTCCATATTGTAAAAAGGACACAGAGGCACTGGAAAAGGTGCAAAAAAAGGTTTACTAGAATGATACCAGAACTGAGACGTTGTACAGATCAGGAAAGATTGAACAGGCTGGGCTCTTTTCTTTAGAAAAGTGAACATTGAGTTGTTAACAAATAGCAGCCTTCAAGATTATGGAAGAGTTTGATAGGATAGGCATAGGGAAGACATTTCCACTTGCGGGAGAAACTAGAACTATTGGCCATAAATATAAGGTAGTCACTAATAAATGCAACAGGGAATTCAGAAGAAACCTCTTCACCCAGAGAGTGGTTAGAATGTGGAACTTGCTCGCACAAGGCGTCGTTGAGGTGAATAGCATAGAAACATTTAAGGGGAAGCTAGATAAACATATGAGGCTGAAAGGAACAGAAAGATATGTTTATGGGGTTAGATGAAGAGGGGAGGGGGGAAGATTCATGTGGAGCATAAACACCAGTATAGAACTGTTGGGCGAAATGGCCTGTTTCTGTGCTGTAATACTTTGTAATACTTTGTAATACTTTGTAGATCAATGGAATGTAGCATATGGGGTGTATATGGGTTTTCAGAAGGTGTTTGGTAATGTGGCTCATAGGAGGCTTCAGCTGTTTGGTACAGGTCCAGGTAGGTGATTGGAGCGTGGGCAGACACAGCAGGAGCAGCAAGGTCAGGCCGAAGGAGCAGCGAGAGATTGTAGAGGGATGTGATCAGGGCCCAGGAGAGGTGTGAGTTCGGGGCCCAGAAGAGGCGAGGGCCCAGGGGCAGCACGGGCCAGCGCACACTGTGATACGTGTGCGCACTAGGTCCGTGCAGCAGAGCAGGTCTCCAGTCGTCTCGGGTAACCCTTGCCACTGGACCAAGACCTCGCTCTGTCAAGCCCCGTGTGGTGGCTGGTGTGCAACGGCCACCCCACGTTAAAAAAATCCACCCACAGGCATCTTCCACCCTTCAGGATGTAGCTCAGGACCTGGAATTTTAGATCCTTCATTGAAACACCTGTGAACTTATCCTTTTTTTGGCGTGGAAGCAAGTCATCCTCATTTCGAGGGACTGCCTATGATAATGATGACACGAGGAAATGCAGCCACCCGGATAGAAAGTGAATCATGTGTTTCGTTTTCTCCTTTTGTGTTCACAGATCCGAACTCTCCAGTCACTGAGTTCTTGACAAATTATGATGAGTACCAGTTGTTCCAGTTGACAAAATTGTACCGACACAGACTGGAGCAGGCGATGGAAGAGGGGGTGGATGGAGTCAGCTCGTTGTTAACATACGAGTGGCATTTCACTGGACAAGAACATCGGGTGAGTGCATTTGGAAAGCAGTGACAGGATTGGTCCAAGTCAGCATGGATTTATGTTTGTCTTCACTCATCTTTTTCTCTTCACATATCCATAGAAGCTTTTGCAGTCAGTTTTTAATGTTCCCGGCAAGCTTCCTCTCGTACTCTATTTCCCCCCTCCTAATTAAACCCTTTGTCCTCCTCTGCTGAATTTTAAATTTCTCCCAGTCCTCAGATTTGCTGCTTTTTCTGGCCAATTTACATGCCTCTTCCTTGGATTTAACACTATCCTTAATTTCCCTTGTTAGCCAAAAATTCCAGAAGATTTGTCAAGCATGATTTCCCTTGCAATCAGAATCAGGTGACTTTATAATGGGGAATAAAGAAATGGCGGACCAATTGAACAAATACTTTGGTTCTGTCTTCATGAAGCAAGACACAAATAACCTTCCGAATGTACTAGAGGACCGAGGATCAAGTGCGAAGGAGGAACTGAAGGATATCCTTATTAGGCGTGAAATTGTGTTAGGGAAATTGATGGGATTGAAGGCCAATAAATACCCGGGGCTTGATAGTCTGCATCCCAGAGTACTTAGGGAATAGTGGATGCATTGGTGATCATTTTCCAACAGTCTATCGAATCTGGATCAGTTCCTATGGACTGGAGGGTAGCTAATGTAACACCATTTTTTAAAAAAGGAGGGAGAGAAAAAACGGGGAATTACAGAACGGTTAGCCTGACATCAGTAGTGGGGAAAATGTTGGAATCAGTTATTAAAGATGAAATAGCAGCGCATTTGGAAAGTAGTGACAGGATCGGTCCAAGTCAGCATGGATTTATGAAAGGGAAATCATGCTTGACAAAACTTCTAGAATTTTTTGAGGATGTAACTAGCAGAGTGGACAGGGGAGAACCAGTGGATGTGGTGTATTTGGATTTTCAAAAGGCTTTTGACAAGGTCCCACACAAGAAATTGGTGTGAAAAATGAAAACTCATGGTATTGGGGGTAATGTACTGACGTGGATAGAGAATTGGTTGGCAGATAGGAAGCAGAGAGTCGGGATAAACGGGTCCTTTTCAGAATGGCAGGCAGTGACTAGTGAGGTGCCGCAGTTTCAGTGCTGGGACCCCAGCTCTTTACAATATACATTAATGATTTAGATGAAGGAATTGAGTGTAATATCTCCAAATTTGCAGATGACACTAAGCTGGGTGGTGGTGTGAGCTGTGAGGGGGACGCTAAGAGGCTGCAGGGTGACTTGGACAGGTTAGGTGAGTGGGCAAATGCATGGCAGATGCAGTATAATATGGATAAATGTGAGGTTATCCACTTTGGGGACAAAAACACGAAGTCAGAATATTCTTTGAATGGCGGCAGATTAGGAAAAGGAGAGGTGCAACGAGACCTGGGTGTCATGGTTCATCAGTCATTGAAAGTTGGTGTGCAGGTACAGCAGGTGGTGAAGAAGGCAAATGGTATGTTGACCTTCATAGCTAGGGGATTTGAGTATAGGAGCAGGGAGGTCTTACTGCAGTTGTACAGGGCCTTGGTGAGACCTCACCTGGAATATTGTGTTCAGTTTTGGTCTCCTAATCTGAGGAAGGATGTTCTTGCTATTGAGGGAGTGCAGCGAAGGTTCACCAGACAGATTCCCGGGAAGGCTGGAGTGACATATGAGGAGACACTGGATCAACTGGGCCTTTATACACTGGAGTTTAGAAGGATGCGAGGGAATTTCATAGAAACATATAAAATTCTTACGGGATTGGACAGGTTAGATGCAGAAAGAATGTTCCCAATGTTGGGGAAGTCCAGAACCAGGGGTCACAGTCTAAGGATAAGGGGTAAGCCATTTAGGACCGTGATGAGGAGAAACTTCTTCACTCAGAGAATTGTGAACCTGTGGAATTCTCTACCACAGAAAGTTGTTGAGGCCAATTCGTTAGATATATTCAAAAGGGAGTTAGATGTGGCCGTTACGGCTAAAGGGATCAAGGAGTATGGAGAAAAAGCAGGAATGGGGTACTGAAGTGCATGATTAGCCATGATCATATTGAATGGTGGTGAAGGCTCGAAGGGCTAAATGGCCTACTCCTGCACCTACTTTCTATGTTTGACACAGAATGAGTTTGTATTATTTAAACATCACAGAACTGACAGAATATCAGGGCTTAGAATCAGAGAATGTTACAGAAGAGAAACAGGCCAAATAGCAAATAAATGGATAAAACTTGAACATATTGTGAATCTGAAACAATGATACGAAAAGTTGAACAAGCCCAGCAGCTCCATCAGTAGCCGTACAAATGACAGGGGAACAGTTCGGGAATAGCTCGCGTGTGGACTGAAAACAAAGGAAAACCGCTTTAGTGGGACTGCGAAAAAGAGAGACCAGAGGCAATAGACAGGAGTTAGGGGGAAGGTCAGGAGTTGACTGACCTGAAAACTACTTTACAAAAAAATTAAGGATCTGACAGAATATGGAAAATCATCTGCAGAGTAAACGAGAAGCTTTTCATCATGACATAAGGAATAGGAGCAGGACATTCAGTCCCTCGAATCTGTTCTGCCACTCAGTATGATCATGGCTGATCTTCTCACTCAACTCCACTTTCCTGCACTATCCCCATATCTCTTTATAGTCTTAATATCCAAAAATCTCTCAATCTTTGTCTTGAATATACTCAACGACTGAGCCCTCTGGCGTAGAGAATTCCAATAATTCACCACCCTCTGAGTGAAGAAAATAAGAAAGTTCTCCTGATCTTAATCCTAAATGACTGACCCTTTATTCTGAGACTGTGACCCCTGGTTCGAGACTACCCAACCAGAGGAAATATCCTCCCTGTAATGTATTTTATTGATTTAATTAGTTAAAGTCTTTATTCAATTATTATTTATAGGTATATGAATTAGTTTAACTAGTTAAGCTAGAAATGTAATGCAGTATGTTATAGTTTCCCAGACCTAGTTTAACCACTGTGCTAGTTTAAAGAGGAAAAACTCCTCAAATCCCCCTCTCTTTAATAGTAACTCCGCATCTCTCGTAACATCTCAATGAACCTGCACGGTAATTTTTCCAATACTTTTTCTTCCTTCCAATAATGGATGGTCCAAAACTGTTCACAAATGGGTAAATGTTCTGCCCCGTGCTCTTGGTGTGGAACGTCGCTCCCCATGTGAACATCAGGAAATTGAGGTCATTCAGTCTGTAATTTCCTCTCTGCTAACTTTAATGAATGGATTTCTAGTTCATTTTGGTTAAAGAAAGCCCGACTGGAGGATGAAATATTGATAGCTGCATATTTTATATTCTTTCACTGTTTAGAATCTGTCTTTATATAGATCCTTTAGGTTATTTAGTTTCAGTTTACCTCTAGTTAAACATTGGGAAGATTGAAGCCGTTGTCTTCTACCCCCGCAACACACACTCCCTCTCCGAGGAGACGTCATTCCATCCCCCTCGCCAGCCGCTCTGCGAAGCTGAGCCTGACTGTTCTCAACATCGGCGTCCTATTCGCTCTTCAACTGAGCTTCCGATTCCATATCCTCTCCGTCACAAATACAACCTACTTGTACCTCCGTAACATTGCCCGTCTCCACTCCTAGCTCAGGCCACCTTCTGCTGAAACCATCACCCATGCCTCTGTCACCTTTAGAGTCTATGATTCCAATGTTCCCCTGGCCGGCCTCTCTTCCTCCGCCGATCATAAACTTCAGCTCATCCAAACCTCTGCTGCCTGTGCCCCGATCCTGCTCAGCTATCGCTCGTGTGCTCGCTCATCTATCTCTCTCAGCTATCTCAGCTATCACTCGTGTGCTCGCTCATCTATCTCTCTCAGCTATCTCAGCTATCACTCGTGTGCTCGCTCATCTATCTCTCTCAGCTATCTCAGCTATCACTCGTGTGCTCGCTCATCTATCTCTCTCAGCTATCTCAGCTATCACTCGTGTGCTCGGTCATCTATCTCTCTCATCTATCTCAGCTATCACTCGTGTGCTCGCTCATCTACCTCTCTCAGCTATCTCAGCTATCACTCGTGTGCTCGCTCATCTACCTCTCTCAGCTATCTCAGCTATCGCTCGTGTGCTCGCTCATCTATCTCTCTCATCTATCTCAGCTATCGCTCGTGTGCTCGCTCATCTACCTCTCTCAGCTATCTCAGCTATCGCTCGTGTGCTCGCTCATCTATCTCTCTCAGCTATCTCAGCTATCGCTCGTGTGCTCGCTCATCTATCTCTCTCAGCTATCTCAGCTAACTCTCGTGTGCTCGCTCATCTATCTCTCTCATCTATCTCTCTCAGCTATCTCAGCTAACTCTCGTGTGCTCGCTCATCTATCTCTCTCAGCTATCTCAGCTAACTCTCGTGCGCTCGCTCATCTATCTCTCTCAGCTATCTCAGCTAACTCTCGTGTGCTCGCTCATCTATCTCTCTCAGCTATCTCAGCTAACTCTCGTGTGCTCGCTCATCTCTCTCAGCTATCTCAGCTATCACTCGTGTGCTCGCTCATCTATCTCTCTCAGCTATCTCAGCTAACTCTCGTGTGCTCACTCATCTATCTCTCTCAGCTATCTCAGCTATCGCTCGTGTGCTCGCTCATCTATCTCTCTCAGCTATCTCAGCTATCGCTCGTGTGCTCGCTCATCTATCTCTCTCAGCTATCTCAGCTATCGCTCGTGTGCTCGCTCATCTATCTCTCTCAGCTATCTCAGCTATCACTCGTGTGCTCGCTCATCTATCTCTCTCAGCTATCTCAGCTATCACTCGTGTGCTCGCTCATCTATCTCTCTCAGCTATCGCTCATCTATCTCAGCTATCACTCGTGTGCTCGCTCATCTATCTCTCTCAGCTATCTCAGCTATCACTCGTGTGCTCGCTCATCTATCTCTCTCAGCTATCGCTCATCTATCTCAGCTACCTCAGCTATCACTCGTGTGCTCGCTCATCTATCTCTCTCAGCTATCGCTCATCTATCTCAGCTACCTCAGCTATCACTCGTGTGCTCGCTCATCTATCTCTCTCAGCTATCTCAGCTATCACTCGTGTGCTCGCTCATCTCTCTCTCTCAGCTATCACTCGTGTGCTCGCTCATCTATCTCTCTCAGCTATCTCAGCTATCACTCGTGTGCTCGCTCATCTATCTCTCTCAGCTATCTCAGCTATCACTCGTGTGCTCGCTCATCTATCTCTCTCAGCTATCTCAGCTATCACTCGTGTGCTCGCTCATCTATCTCTCTCAGCTATCTCAGCTATCGCTCGTGTGCTCGCTCATCTATCTCTCTCAGCTATCTCAGCTATCGCTCGTGTGCTCGCTCATCTATCTCTCTCAGCTATCTCAGCTATCACTCGTGTGCTCGCTCATCTATCTCTCTCAGCTATCGCTCATCTATCTCAGCTATCACTCGTGTGCTCGCTCATCTATCTCTCTCAGCTATCTCAGCTATCACTCGTGTGCTCGCTCATCTATCTCTCTCAGCTATCGCTCATCTATCTCAGCTACCTCAGCTATCACTCGTGTGCTCGCTCATCTATCTCTCTCAGCTATCGCTCATCTATCTCAGCTACCTCAGCTATCACTCGTGTGCTCGCTCATCTATCTCTCTCAGCTATCTCAGCTATCACTCGTGTGCTCGCTCATCTCTCTCTCTCAGCTATCACTCGTGTGCTCGCTCATCTATCTCTCTCAGCTATCTCAGCTATCACTCGTGTGCTCGCTCATCTATCTCTCTCAGCTATCTCAGCTATCACTCGTGTGCTCGCTCATCTATCTCTCTCAGCTATCTCAGCTATCACTCGTGTGCTCGCTCATCTATCTCTCTCAGCTATCTCAGCTATCACTCGTGTGCTCGCTCATCTATCTCTCTCAGCTATCACTCGTGTGCTCGCTCATCTATCTTTCTCATCTATCTCAGCTATCACTCGTGTGCTCGCTCATCTATCTCTCTCAGCTATCTCAGCTATCACTCGTGTGCTCGCTCATCTATCTCTCTCAGCTATCACTCGTGTGCTCGCTCATCTATCTTTCTCATCTATCACTCGTGTGCTCGCTCATCTATCTTTCTCATCTATCTCAGCTATCACTCGTGTGCTCGCTCATCTATCTCTCTCAGCTATCACTCGTGTGCTCGCTCATCTATCTCTCTCAGCTATCACTCGTGTGCTCGCTCATCTATCTATCTCAGCTATCGCTCGTGTGCTCGCTCATTATCTCTCTCAGCTATCTCAGCTATCACTCGTGTGCTCGCTCATCTATCTCTCTCAGCTATCTCAGCTATCACTCGTGTGCTCGCTCATCTATCTCTCTCAGCTATCTCAGCTATCACTCATGTTCTCGCTCATCTATCTCTCTCAGCTATCGCTCGTGTGCTCGCTCATCTATCTATCTCAGCTATCTCAGCTATCGCTCGTGTGCTCGCTCATCTATCTCTCTCAGCTATCTCATCTATCGCTCGTGTGCTCGCTCATCTCTCTCAGCTATCTCATCTATCTCAGCTATCTCATCAATCTCAGCTATCTCATCTATCTCAGCTCTCTCATCTATCTCAGCTGTCTCATCTATCTCAGCTATCACTCATGTGCTCGCTCATCTATCTCTCAGCTATCGCTCGTGTGCTCGCTCATCTATCCCAGCTATCTCATCTATCTCAGCTGTCTCATCTATCTCAGCTGTCTCATCTATCTCAGCTATCTCATCTATCTCAGCTGTCTCATCTATCTCAGCTATCACTCGTGTGCTCGCTCATCTATCTCATCTATCTCAGCTATCTCATCTATCACTCGTGTGCTCGCTTGCCTATAATCGCTCCCGGTCATCGAATGCCACCAATTTAAAATTCCCTGTTTAAATAGCTTGATGCCTTCACCTCTCTCCATCTCGGTAATCTCCTTCAGCCCCACAACCCTCCCGCAGCCCTGAATTATCTGTTCACCTAACTCTGGCCTCCTGTGCACCTTCCCTGCTTTCACCAGTTCACTGGTGGCCGAGCATTCCGCTGCGTAAGGCCCCATGTCCTGGAATTAACTGCCCAAACCTCTCCACGTTCATCTCCTCCTTAACGTTTAGCACTATCATGTAGCTTTTACTCACCCCGACTGTTTTAGTTTCATCAAATGTCTTTGCTTTGAATGACTGAAATCAAGATGTTTACAGAATATTCAGGTCAAGTTCAGAATGAATCAGGACCCGGCCCAGTGACAGCTTTTCTGTGCTCAAAACAAGTGGGAGATCCCATCACTGAGCAGATCTTTTCCATCTCATTCTCAGTGTCTGTCTTTCACTCCGCTCCTCAATATGTTCATTATTATTCTTTACAGAAAGTCACTGAGCTCGTGGAGAAGGGAAACCGGGCAGATAGTTCCAAACTTCTCCTCAATCTGGTGATGGAGAAAGGCTCTCGGGCCCGAAGGGTGATGTGGGAATCCTTTGTGAAAATGCGTCTTGGGGTACCAAAGCTAAACAAAATACTGAAAGAAATACAGGAACTTGGTACGGTAAAATCACACACGAAATTCAAATTCAAACACTGTAGATTTTACTATTCTATCACACAGATCTGATTTCATGAAAGTTAATTGATTTAAACAGGTTCTGATCCATTTGATTACATCAACATCGTACGAGGTTTATCTGAAGTACCCAGTAATCTGAAAGGTAAGTGATGACATGGAGATTTCAAACCATGTATTTCACTTCTGAGAATCAGAATGTTTGACAGTAGCCGTTAGTTTGAGATTGTCAGAATCCAGGAATCAAAAGTTCAAAGAGTGCAGTAAACAGGATTTGAGATCCTGATACACTGTGGAAACCCCATACACACCTGGCAGGATCCTGATACACTGTGAAACCCCATACACACCTGGCAGGGTCCTGATACACTGTGAAACCCCATACACACCTGGCAGGGTCCTGATACACTGTGAAACCTCATACACACCTGGCAGGATCCCGATACACTATGAAACCCCATACACACCTGGCAGGATCCTGATACACTGTGAAACCCCAGACACATCCGAAGTGATCCAGATGCACTGTATCATATACTTAACTCGCACTTGTTCCGTTCAACCAATGGCTCGGTGCTCGCTGGCCTACATTGGTTCTCGATCTGGTAAAGCCTCGATTTAAAAATTCTTATCCTTGTTTCCAAATCCTTCTATGGCCTCGCCCATCCCGATTTCTGTAACCTCCCACAGCCCCCTGAGGTCTCTCCGCTCCTCTGATTCTGGCCTCTTGGGCATCCTGGATTGTAATCGCTCCAACATTGGCAGCGTAGGCCCTAACCTCTGGAATTCCCTCTCCAAAATTCCTGCTAGCTCTATTTGTCTCTCTATTTCAGGAGCTCGATAAACCTACCACTCTGACCCATGTGTTTGGCCATCGGTTCTGATGATAATGCTGCTCTGAAGTGCCTTTGGACATTTTACCACACTAAAGGCACTTTGTAAATTCACGTAGTAGTACACTGGAGTACCACCCTAGGTACTATCAGAGGTGCCATCTTTCAGATCAGGCCCAGTCTGCCCTCTAAGCTGGACATAAAAGATCCCACGGCACTATTTTGAAGAAGAGCAGGGGAGTTCTCCCTGGTATCCTGGTCAATATTTATCCCTCAAGCATCTTCACTACAACAGATTATCTGGTCAATCGTCCATTATTTGGTGAACAGAGAGACCTGCGAGTACATGTGCACAAATTGTTGAAGGTGGCAGGGCAGGTTAAGAAAGCAGTTTAAAAAAACATATGGGATCCTGGGCATCGTGAATAGAGGTACAGGGTATAGAGTACAGTAGCGTGGAAATTATGATGAACCTTTATAAAATACTGGTTCGGCCTCAACTGGAGTATTTGTGTCCAATTCTGGGCACTGACATTGGAAGGATGTGAAGACCTTGGAGAGGATGCAGAAAAGATTTACGAGAATGGTGCCAAGGATGAGGGACTTTAGTTATGTGCATAGACCAGGGAAGCTGGGGTTGTTCTCCTCAGAACAGAAAAGGTTGAGGAGATTTGATCGAGGTGTTATTAGAATCATAGAAGTTTACAGCACGGAAGGAGGCCATTTCAGCCCATCGTGTCCGTGCCGGCCAACAAGAGGCTATCCAGCCTAATCCCACTTTCCAGCTCTAGGTCCGTAACCCTGCAGGTCACGGCACTTCAAGTGTACATCCAGGTAGTTTTAAATGTGGTGAGGGTTTCTGCCTCTACCACCCTTTGAGTGAGTTCCAGACCCCCACCACCCTCTGCGTGAAGAAATTTCCCCTCAAATCCCCTCTAAACCTTCGAACAATTACTTTAAATTTATGCCCCCTGGTTCTTGACCCCTCTGCTAAGGGAAAAATGCCCTTTCTATCCACTATATCTAGGCCCCTCATAATTTCATGCACCTAAATGAGGTCTCCCCTCAGCCTACTCTATTCCAAGGCAAACAAATCCAGCCTATCCAATCTGTCCTCATAGCTAAGATTCTCCAGTCCCGGCAACATCCTTGTAAATCTCCTCTGTACCCTCTCCAGTGCAATCACATCCTTCCTGTAATGTGGTGACCAGAACTGCACGCAGTACTCCAGCTGTGGCCGAAGTAATGTTTTATAGAGTTCAAGCATAACCCCCCTGCTCTTATATTCTGTGCCTCGGGATAAGGACAAGCATTCCATATGCCTTCTTAACCACCTTATCTACCTGGCCTGCTACCTTCAGGGATTTGTGGACATGCACTCCAAGGTCCCTTTGTTCCTCTACACTTCTCAATGTCCTAGCATTTAATGTGTATTCCCTTTCCTTGATGGCGCCCCCCAAATGCATTACCTCACACTTCTCTGGATTAATTCCATTTGCCAATGTTCTGCCCATCTGACCAGTTGATTGATATCTTCCTGCAGTCCTCATCTTTCTTCTTCATTATCAACCAGGCCGCCTATTTTAGTATCATCTGCAAACTTCTTAATCATACCCCCTAGCAGGAATGAGGTACTGAAGTTGCATGTTCAGCCATGAACTCATTGAATGGCGGTGCAGGCTAGAAGGGCCGAATGGCCTACTCCTGCACCTATTTTCTATGTTTCTATGTTTCTATATTCAAGTCTAGATCATTGATGTATATCACAAAAAGCAAAGGCCCCAGTACTGAGCCCTGCGGAACCCCACTGGAAACATCCTTTCAATCACAAAAACACCCATCAGCCATTACCCTTTGCGTCCTGCCTCTGAGCCAATTTTGGATCCAACTTGAAACTTTGCCCTGGATCCCATGGGCTTTTACTTTTGAGACCAGTCTGCCACGTGGGACCTTATCGAAAGCTTTGCTAAAATCCGTATACACTACATCATACGCACTGCCCTCATCGACCCTCCTGGTTAGCTCCCTCGAAAAATTCAATCGAGTTAGTCAGACACGACTTTCCCTTAACAAATCAGTGCTGACTGTCCCTGATTAATCCGTGTCTTAATGCAGATTTTTCCTGTCCTTCAGGATTTTTTTCCAATAATTTACCCATAGCTGAGGTTAGGCTGACAGGCCTGTAATTACTCGGTCTATCCCTTTCTCCCTTCTTAAACACAGGTACCACATTCGCCGACCTCCAGTCCTCTGGCACCATACCTGAAGCCAGATAGGATTGGAAAATGATGGTTAAAGCCTCTGCTAGTTCCTCTTTCGCTTCGCTTAACAGCCTGGGATACATTTCATCCGGGCCTGGGGACGTAGCCACTTTCAAAGCTGCTAAACCCTTTAAAACCTCCTCTCTCACTGTTTATTTCATCTAATATTTCACACTCCTCCTCCTCGATAGCAGTGTCTGCATCGCCCCTCTCTTTTGTGAAAACAGGCGCAAAGTATTCATTAAGAACCATACCCACATCTTCCGCCTTCACGCACACATTACCCTCATGGTCTCTAATAGGCCCTACCCTTACTTTAGTTATCCTCTTGTTCTTAATATATTTATAAAACATCTTTGGGCTTTCCTTGATTTTACTTGCCAAGAATTTTTCATGCTCTCTGATTGCTTTCCTAATATCCATTTTGATCTGGCCCCTGGACTTTCTACTCAAGAGATTCTGCAATATTTAGCACTCGGTATCTGTTATAAGCTTCCCTTTTTTTCTTCATCCTACTCTGTGTGTCTCGAAACAGCCAGGGGGCTCTAGATTTGTTAGTCCCACCCTTTTTCTTTAAGGGTACATATTTGGCCTGAACCCTGTGGATCTCCTCCGCGAATGTCTCCCACTGCTCGGATGAGGGGTCTAAACACAGTAGAGAGAAACTGTTCCCATTGGCAAAAGGGTCGCGAACCAGAGGACACAGACTTAAGGTGATCCGAAAAAGGCAACATCAGGAAAATCTTTTTTACGCAACGAGTGGTTAGGATTTGGAATGCAATGCCTGAAAGAGTAGTAGAGGTCAACTCAATCGTAGCATTCAAAAGGGAATTGGTTAAGAACCTGAAAGAAAAAAAAAATTGCAGGGCCAAGAGGAAGTGGATAATCAAGGGGCTACAGGGAGGGAGGAACTTAATACAAGCACTACCACTCAAGAAGTAATACTCGGTAAAATAATGGGACTAAAAGCAGACAAGTCTCCTGGACCTGATGGCTTACATCCAAGGGTCTTAAAAGAAGTGGCTGCAGAGATAGTGGATGCATTAGTTGTAATCTACCAAAATTCCCTGGATTCTGGGGCGGTCCCAACAGATTGGGAAACCGCAAATGTAACGCCCCTAGTTAAAAAAAGGAGGCAGACAAAAAGCAGGAAACTATAGACCAGTTAGCCTAACATCTGGCATTGGGAAAATGCTGGAGTCCATTATTAAGGAAGCAGTAGCAGGACATTTGGAAAAGCATAATTCAATCAAACAAAGTCAGCATGGTTTTATGAAAGGGAAATCATGTTTGACAAATTTGCTGCCGTTCTTTGAGGATGTAACAAGCAGGGTGGATAAGGGGGAACCAGTGGATGTGGTGTATTTGGATTTCCAGAAGGCATTCGATAAGGTGCCACATAAAAGGTTACTGCACAAGATAAAAGTTCATGGGGTGGGGGGTAATATATTAACATGGATAGAGGATTGGCTAACTAACAGAAAACAGTGGCGGGATAAATGGGTCATTTTCCGATTGGCAAACAGTAACTAGTGGGGTGCTCTAGGGATCAGTGCTGGGGCCTCAACTATTGACAATCTATATTAATGACTTGGATGAAGGGACCGAGTGCAATGTAGCCAAGTTTACTGATGATACAAAGATGAGTGGGAAAACAAATTGTGAGGAGCACACACAAAATCTGCAGAGGGATATCAACAGGCTAAGTGAGTGGGCAAAAAATTGGCAGATGGGAGTATACTGTGGGAAAATGCAAGGTTATCTACTTTGGCAGAGAATATAGAAACACAAATTGTAATTTAAATGGAGAAAAATTGCAAAGTACTGCAGTACAGAGGGACCTGGGGATACTTGTGCATGGAACACAAAAAGTTAGTATGCAGATACAGCAAGTAATCAGGAGGCGATCGGAATGTTGGCCTTTATTGCAAGAGGGATAGAGTATAAAAGTAGGTAAGTCCTGCTCCAACTGTACAGGGTATTGGTGAGGCCACACCTAGAGTACTGCATACAGTTTGGTCTCCGTATTTAAGGAATAATATACTTGCATTGGAGGCTGATCAGAGAAGGTTCACTCCCTCATCTGGAGATGAGGGGTTGACTTATGAAGATAGGTTGAGTAGGTTGGGCCTATACACATTGGCGTTCAGAAGAATGAGAGGTGATCGTATCGAAACATAGGATAATGAGGGGGCTAGACAAGGTGGATGCAGGGAGAATATTTCCACTCATAGGGGAAACTAACAATAGGGGACATTATCTCAGAATAAGGGGCTGCTCATTTAAAACAGATGAGGAGGAATTTTTTCTCAGGGTTGTAAATCTGTGGAATTCTCTGCCCCAGAGAGCTGTGGAGGCTGGGTCATTGAATATATTTAAGAGGGAGATAGACATATTTTTGAGTGATAAGGGAGTAAAGGGTTATGGGCAGAGGGCAGGGAAGTGGAGCTGAGTCCATGATCGGATCAATCATGGTCTTATTAAATGGCGGAGCAGGCTCGAGGGGCCAAATGGCCGACGACGCCTATTTCTTATGTTCTTATGAAAGGGCGGGGGTGTGGGACTAGCTGAAGTGCTCTTGCAGAGAGCCGGCACGGGCCTAATGGCCTCCTTTCCTGTAGCCATTTTATGTTATCACATTGGACTGTGTGAGAGCTTGATGTGCGCAAATTGGCCGCCGAGTTTCCTACATTGCATCAGTGAGTACATTTTGAAAAATACTTCATTGGCTGTAAAGCGCTTTGGGACGCTGGTGGTTGTGAAAGCGTGCTATACAACAACAACATTGTATTTATATAGCACCTTTAACGTAGTAAAACGCCCCAAGGCGCTTCACAGGAGTGTTATAACACGCGACAATTGACACCGAGCCACACAAGGAGAAATTAGGGCAGATTACCAAAAACTTGCTCAAAGAGGTTAAGGAACGTGTTAAAGAAGGATAGAGAGGGTTAGGCAGGGATTCCCAGAGCTTATGGCCGAGGCAAAAGAAGGCATGGCCACCAATGGTTGAGTGATTATAATCCAGGATGCTCAAGAGGGCAGAATTGGAGGACGTAGATATCCCATGGGGTTAAGAACATAAGAATTCGGAACAGGAGTAGGCCATCTAGCTCCTCGAGCCTGCTCGAGGGTTGCGGGTCTGGGGGAGATTACAGAGATGGAGGGATTTAAAAACAAGCAAGAGAATTTTCAAATTGAGGCATTGCTTAACTGGGGCCAGTATAGGTCAGCAAGCACAGGGGTTATGGGTGAACGGGACTTGGTGCGAGTTAGGACATGGGCGGCCGAGTTTTGGATGATCACGTGGTGTAGATCATGGGAGGTCAGCCAGGAGTGCGTTGGAATAGTCAAGTCAAGAGATAACAAAGGCATGGATGAGTATTTCAACAGCAGGTGACCTGAGGCAGGGGCAGAGTCGAGCGATGTTACAGAGGTGGGACGGTCTTACTCATGCTGCAGATATGCGGTCGTAAGCTCATTTCAGGGTCAAATATGTTTGGGAGCGTTTTGGAGTCAGTGGCTATGGAACGGGCATTTGTGGCGGGGACCGAAACAATAGCTTCGGTCTTCCTAATAGTTAATTGGAGAAAATTTCTGCTCCTCCAGAACTGGATGTCGGACAAGCAGTCTGACAATTTAGAGGCCGTGGAGGGATCGAGAGAAGTGGTGGTGAGGTAGAGCTGGGTGTCGTCAGCGTACCTGTGGAAACTGACGCTGTGTTTTCTGAAGATGTTGCCAAGGGGCAGCGTGTAGATGAGAAATAGGAGGGGGGCCAAAGATAGATACCCAGAGGTAACGGTGCGGGGGTGGGAAGAGAAGCCGTTGCAGGTGATTCTCTGGCTACGATTAGCTAGAGAAGAATGGAACCAGGCGAGTGCAGTCCCACCCAGCTGGATGACAGCGGAGCAGCCTTGGAGGACGATGGAGTGGTCAACCGTGTCCAAGGCTGCAGATAAGTCAAGGAAGATGTGGGGGGATAGTTTACCTTTGTCACAGTGACATAGGATGAAATTTGTGATTTTGGGAGCCGGTTCAGGTGGGAACCTGATTGGAGGGATTCAAACATGGAATTGTGGGAAAGATGGGCTCGGATTTGGGTGGCAACAACACATTCAAGGACTTTGGAGAGGAAAGGGAGGTTGGAGATGGGGCGATAGTTGGCAAGGACAGAGGTCCTTCTGCAAGCCTTTCTTTTTTATGTGTGAAACAACCAAAAAACAGTTTGCATTTTTCTGAAACATAGGAGAATGTTTTGGCGCAGGAAAAGGTCAATTGGCCCAAATAAGCCTCGTCTGTTGGAGGTAAACAAGTCAATTGTCTCTTAACATCATTACACAGTCCCTGGGAACTGGTCACCCCGCTCTATTACCCTTTGGTGGAAAAAAATCATCCTGCCCTCCCTCATTATTCCTAACTCCTGTCTATGCAACCTGTCCCTCTGCCAGTGCACACAATACCCCAGATCTCCAGGGGTCTGACACAAGAACAGTAGGTCTCCTGACCATTCACAGTATATCCCTCTCCCACTGATATCCAACACCCTATTTCTCATTTCTACAGAAGGCAAGTGCTAATGATGGTTTCAAAGATTGATCCACTAGAACGTCTACCGTCATTTAACCAGAATCGTGTGTGGATTTGTAATGGGATGTCTATAGTACCGGCCGGATAGTATTAACGATCAGAGGGAAAATATCATCTTGATAGAAATTGCCATGTTCAATAAATACTAAAATGAAGTGAGGATTTGAAACTTTTCTCAGCCATTTTTCACTTTCAAGTGAGGTTTCCATCAACTGACTTTTAACTACTACACGCAGCTCTGTGGAAGCTGGAAATTAAATATTGCAATAGTAAAGTGGTATTGAGATTATTTTTATGTCCGTATAACTAACATTAAAACTACTTTCTGTCTGCTCTAATTCAAGATGTTCAACAGAAGCACAAGGAAACACTCCGGGTACAAACTGAAACACTGAGAGTGAACACTATCCTAATAAGGGAGAAGGTTAAGGATTTCCAGCTGGTTGATCGATTCGCTGAGCTAACGGTTATTTCTACTGTTCGAGATCGGACACTTGTAGAACATGAACTGCTGGTAAGAGGCCGAGACCATGAAGAGTGGACAAAGGAACATCTCCGGAGAGAATTGGAAACAATCCAAACTGATCAATTGTTCCAGAGCAGCTTTTCACGGAGAAAATTTAATTGTGGGAGTTCAGCAGCAGTGAGCGGGGTCCCGGGGATTGGAAAAACAACACTGGTACAAAAGATTGTTTATGACTGGGCCACTGGGAAAATATACCCACACTTCCAATTTGTTTTCAGTTTTAAATTCCGGGATTTGAACGCCATTAATTGTAGAATAAACCTGAGGAATCTGATACTGGATCAGTATCCTTACTTTGGGAATATTCTGAGAGAACTCTGGCAGAACCCAGAGGGATTGCTGTTTATATTCGATGGTTTGGATGAATTCAAGGACAGGATCGATTTTGCTGACAATCGGAGAAATACACAACCTCAGCACCGGTGCACAGATCCCGAAGACTGGTGTGAAGTGTCTGACATTGTGTACAATTTAATGCAGCACAAGCTGCTCCCAGGATGTTCAGTGCTAGTGACCAGTCGCCCCACTGCATTACATTTATTGGAAAAGGCTGAGATCAGTGTCTGGGCTGAAATCTTGGGATTTGTTGGTGAAGAACGGAAGGAATATTTCAACAAGTTTTTTGAAGATCAGACAGTGGCAGCCGCTATTTTCAAACACGTGAAGGAGAACGAGATCCTGTACACCATGTGTTACAACCCTTCCTACTGCTGGATCCTCGGTCTGGCACTGGGTCCCTTCTTTACACAGACAGACAGGAGACATCAGCGAGTTCCCAAGACCATCACCCAACTATATTCCTATTATATTTACAACATTTTGAAAAACCATGGCCGAGAGATCGAAAGCCCCCGTGATGTGTTGCTGAAGCTCGGTGAGATGGCCTTCACAGGCGTCTCGGAGAAACACATTGTGTTTAGGAATGGAGATTTGATCAAGTACAATCTGCAGCCTTCCCAGTTCCTGTCTGGGTTCATGATGGAACTTTTGGAGAGAGATGATTCTGCCCAGAGCGTGGTGTACACATTCCCGCACCTCACCATCCAAGAGTTTGTAGCCGCACTTGCACAATTCCTGACTCCAGATCCCGGGGACATCCTGAAACTCCTCCGTGAAGCCCACAATAAGGAAGATGGGCGATTTGAGATATTTCTCCGGTTTGTTGCTGGTCTCTCCTCCCCTCATGCAGCTGGACCCCTGGAGGAGTTTCTGGGTAAATTTCTTCATCAAACCACCTGCCGAGTGATTGACTGGGTGAAGGAGAAGGTTGAAGGTCAGATTGGGAACACAGAGAGTGAAACCGGTAAAAGGGACCTACTGAACACATTCCACTACCTGTTTGAGTCTCACAATAAAGCACTGGCTCGGGCCACAGTGGGATCTGTGGAAACACTTCCATTTCGTGGATTGACACTGACTCCGATTGACTGTGTGGTCCTGTCTCATGTCATTGGACTCTGTGATACTGTAAAACACCTCGATCTATGGAGCTGCAACATTCAGTGTGAAGGACTCCAGCGGCTGGGGCCCATACTGCACAAATGCCAGGTGTTGAGGTAACTATTTATTTCTCTCTAACTGTTGGGTGAATTGTGGAACAGTCACAGATTGTGTCATTGGTCTGCAATGAAGGGAAACAAACAGTTCAGTTAATCCAGAGAGAAGCAGATTTAGCGCAAGTGTGACCAATAATAAGAGGATTAGTTAGTAATATCCCAAGGACTGGAGAATCTAGAACGGATCCTTGTGAGCACGGATCAGCAAATAAGAGTTTACTGAAAGACCTGACATGCAGCGGGGGTGGGGCGACAATTCAGGTGGTCATGACCTTGCTAACAAAGGATTAACAACTATTTTCAGCTCGCCTTCAGAGTTTACCAGATTGCCCTGCTGAACCTGAGGACACTGCTCGGGGATCACACCAGGTCAGCAGGGATTTGAATGGCCATGGAATCATCTCGTGACTTGACAGTTGGAACTGTGCTAGAAAAGCTCCTATCCAAGCACAGTGGCTGATGCTTGCTGCATTTGGCAGACAGAATGAGCTTGGTGCAGGTGGCAAGTGTTTGAGCACATCCTCCAGTCAGTGTCGCCTCATTGGAACAACCTCTCTCTCCATTGGCAGATCACTTCTGCCGTCGATTACATCACAGTGGGGTACGGCGTACACTGTCTCACCTTGGTCCTCAGAATCTGACCATGATCAGCCCCAACACCAGCAGCATCAGTCACACCAGCAGCACCAATCTCCAACCACAGTAATCTCCTCCGCAATCACTTGATGCTGCACAGCAGAGAAGGCATCAGCGCCCGACCACATTGCTGCCAGGGATGGCCTCCCCGTGGCCAGATTTACTTCACTTGATGCTGTACACCCTGGCTGTCACATGATACGCCAGGTTGGCACCACCCAACGCCAAGATGATAAAGCATCCCTACACAGCTCAAGCCATTTCTTTCACACTCCTCAGCATTATGTCTCACCTTTCACTTGCAACTCAGTAAGCCACTTCCAAACGTGCGCACAGATCTGTCCATGAAAGGACAAGATTGAAAACAAAGATTTCAATGTTGGATAGCCCATTTACAGAAACTTCACATGAACATTGCCTAAAATACACACGTGCCTACCCTTATGTGTTGGTTGGTTAGTAGATAAGGGGTAAGCCATTTAGGACCAAGCTGAGGAGAAACTTCTTCACCCAGAGAGTGGTCAACCTGTGGAATTCTCTACCACAGAAAGTTGTTGAGGCCAATTCACTAAATATATTCAAAAAGGAGTTAGATGTAGTCCTTACTACGAGGGTGGAATCAAGGGGTATGGCGAGAAAGCAGGAATGGGGTACTGAAGTTACATGTTCAGCCATGAACTTATTGAATGGCGGTGTAGGCTCGAAGAGCCGAATGGCCTACTCCTGCACCTATTTGTTATGTTTCTATGTATGATTGGACAAGGATGAGGCTTAGTTTAAGCTGGGGATGTGATACTGTAGTTAGAGAGTGATGGGTGGAGGTGCAAGGTAAATTGATGTGGGAAAGGATGTGCAGTAGAGTAGGGAAGGCAGAGTGATGGGGATGTGATGAGTGGCACAGCAGGATGAGCTTGAGTGTGGTCTTGCAGTAACGCTTCGTGATCTAGTGAGATAATTGAAAGGTTCGCAGCCTGGTCTTCCCGACGACATCCCTGCTTGTGCCCTCGAGTAATGTGCAACCAAACTGCGTTGGCCGGCTGGAGGGGGCTTGACAAGGTGGATGCAGAGAGGATGTTTCCACTGATGGGGGAGATTAGAACTAGAGGGCACGATCTTAGAATAAGGGGCCGCCCATTTAAAACAGAGATGAGGAGGAATTTCTTCTGAGGGTTGTAAATCTGTGGACTTCGCTGCCTCAGAGAGCTGTGGAAGCTGGGACATTGAATACATTTAAGACAGAGATAGACAGTTTCTTGTTGGAGTTCAGAAGGATGAGGGGGTGATCTTATAGAAACATTTAAAATAATGAAAGGGATAGACAAGATAAGAGGCAGAGAGGTTGTTTCCACTGGTCGGGGAGACTAGAACTAGGGGGCACAGCCTCAAAATACGGGTGAGCCAATTTAAAACTGAGCTGAGAAGGAATTTCTTCTCCCAGAGGGTTGTGAATCTGTGGAATTCTCTGCCCAAGGAAGCAGTTGAGGCTAGCTCATTGAATGTATTCAAATCACAGATAGATAGATTTTTAACCAATAATGGAATTAAGGGTTATGGGGAGCGGGCGGGTAAGTGGAGCTGAGTCCACGGCCAGTACAGCCATGATCTTGTTGAATGGTGGAGCAGGCTCGAGGGGCTAGATGGCCTACTCCTGTTCCTAATTCTTATGTTTTTATGTATGTTCTTAAACGATAAGGGGTTATGGGGAACGGGCGGGGACGTGGAGCTGAGTCTATGATCAGATCAGCCATGATCTTATTGAATGGCGGAGTAGGCTCAAGGGGCCGTATGGCCTACTCCTGTTATGTTCTTATGGAGAGGTTCCTTGTGCTGATCAGAAAGGAAGAGAACATCCCTGCTTGCGGTGAACGATGGTAGAGCCTGTGTGCAGCTGTGCACCTCTGTGCCATGCTTGTCAGTGTTTGCAGCAGCTCAATACGGTACAACACTGACAGCATCACTGTCAATCAATCTGCTCATAGTCCCTTTAAGGAAACCGGCTGATGATGCGTCATCAAGAGACATCATCGGGGCCGCTTCCTCTCATTGGCCGGGAACTGCACTAGGCAGGGCTTAACAACTCCAATCAGTGGAGAGTTTCACAGAGCGGGCTGGAGCCGGCACTGAGATCTGGACCCGGCTCCAGGTTATTAATTTCCTGACCTACTTTCAGTGATTGCTGTTAAATCCGAGAGAGAAAATATATCCAATCCGGGGTTTGACTCAGTTTGTTTCTCACTCTCTGTTTGTGTTTAGACTGAGCGGTAATAAATTTGGCGATTCAGGAGTGAAATTGCTGTCTGCGGCTCTGAGGAACCCGGACTGTAAAATACAGGAACTGGAGTAAGTACCAGTCTGCGTGAGATTGTGTTTATAATAACTGGATGTCTGCCACTGCACATTAATATTCGTATCGGTAACAGTGTTATTAATAAACACAGCGGGGATTTACTGATTCCTGTTATTTCTCTCTCTGAACCCAGGCTGTTTGATGTGGGTCTCACACATTCTTGTACCAGAGATCTCGCCTCCACTCTCGGTACAAACCGCTCACTGACCGTTCTGAACTTGGGTAGTAATGAACTGGGAGATTCAGGAGTGATGCTACTGTCTGCAGCTCTGAGGAACCCAGGCTGTAAAATACAGAAACTGCGGTAAGTATCAGACTGTGTGAGATTGTGTTTATAATAACCGGATGTCTGACACTGTGCGTTATTATTGGTATCGGTAATAGTGTTACTAATAAACATTGCAGATTCACTCTGATTCCCGTTATTTCTCTCTCTGATCCCAGGCTGAATGCTGTCGGTCTCACAGATTCTTGTGCCGAGGATCTCTCCTCCGCTCTCAGTACAAATCGCTCACTGACGGTTCTGGACCTGAGCCACAATAAACTGGGAGATTCAGGAGTGAAATTACTGTCTACGGCCCTGAGGAACCCGGACTGTAAAATACAGGAACTGGAGTAAGTATCAGACTGTGTAAGATTGTGTTTATAAAAACTGGATGTCTAACACTGTACATTATTATTTGTATCAGTAATAGTGTTATTAATAAACACTATTATTATTAGTATCCATCATCTCTTCTTCTTAGACAGTCCCCCAGAGTCGATGATGACTTGCTTCCACACTAAAATGAGTTCTAAGGTGACTGATGAGACCAATGCGGGATCTACAGTCTCTGTCACGTGGGGCAGCTGGTGGTTGGAGGGATGGCTCGTGGGGTGCTTGATTTGTCGTACACTCCTTCCGCTGCTTGTACTTGGCTTCCGCGTGCTCCCGACAAAGAGACTCGGAGTGTTCGGTGCCTTCTCGGATGCTTCTCCTCATCAGAAGCATCCAAGAATCAGTTATCGTGCTATTAATAAACCCTGGGGATTTACTCTGATTCCTGCTATTTCTCTCTCATCCGCAGGCTGGGTGAGGGCGAGCTCTCAGATTCTTGTGTCGAGGATCTCGTCTCCGCTCTTAGTACAAACCACTCGCTGACGGTCCTGGGCCTGGGATCAAACTCCTTTACAGACCAATCTGTCCTCCCTCTCTGCCGCCTCATACTGAGCTGCAGGAGTCTGGAGCGGATCCGGTTTGTATTTGTGTTCATGTTTAATGTAATAAATAGAATGTATTTGGGATTCTGGGTAATATTTCTGATAGTGAAATATTAACCCAAGTTTGGCTGTTATTTGGCTGTTGTTCAACCTGTTTAACGTTTAATCTGTTTCAGGCTGGGTGGGAACCAGTTCAGTCCAACTGAAATGAGACACCTGGAGTCACTGCGGGAATCCAGACCCCGACTGAGTGTGACCGTGTGAACACTTCAACTGATGAACATTACGGGTCTCACTATATGACCATTTTGGGCCGATTCTCTGCCCCTCCCCTTTAACCCCCCGCCCTCCAGGATTAAATCCAAATGGTCTTTGAAGGGTTTCCCGCTCGAGCGGAGTGCGCGTCATCTCCCATTGTGAGGTCAGAGGCCGAGCCACAGGGTCACGTGACTCAGCCACCCCGCCCCACAGTGCTGCTTCTGCAGGATATCCAGGGCTGAATGTTCCCCAATGGGGCACTGGGAAAATACACAGACAGGAAGGGCCCAGGGTGGGGCTCAGTCTGGGCCGCAGTGCGACACTGACAATTGTACTCAGTATTCCTGGGTGTCTCTCCCAGTGAGGAGTCAGACTCTGTAACAAGTGTCCCTGTGTACAGTGTCTCTCCCAGTGAGGAGTCAGACTCTGTAACCAGTGTCCCTGTGTACAGTGTGTGTCTCTCCCAGTGAGGAGTCAGACTCTGTAACAAGTGTCCCTGTGTACAGTGTGTCTCTCCCAGTGAGGAGACAGACTCTGTAACAAGTGTCCCTGTGTACAGTGTGTGTATCTCCCAGTGAGGAGACAGACTCTGTAACAAGTGTCCCTGTGTATAGTGTGTGTCTCTCCCAGTGAGGAGACAGACTCTGTAACAAGTGTCCCTGTGTACAGTGTGTGTCTCTCCCAGTGAGGAGTCAGACTCTGTAACCAGTGTCCCTGTGTACAGTGTGTGTCTCTCCCAGTGAGGAGTCAGACTCTGTAACAAGTGTCCCTGTGTACAGTGTCTCTCCCAGTGAGGAGTCAGACTCTGTAACCAGTGTCCCTGTGTACAGTGTGTGTCTCTCCCAGTGAGGAGTCAGACTCTGTAACAAGTGTCCCTGTGTACAGTGTGTCTCTCCCAGTGAGGAGACAGACTCTGTAACAAGTGTCCCTGTGTACAGTGTGTGTCTCTCCCAGTGAGGAGACAGACTCTGTAACAAGTGTCCCTGTGTACAGTGTGTCTCTCTCAGTGAGGAGACAGACTCTGTAACAAGCGTCCCGTATACAGTGTGTCTCTCTCCCAGTGAGGAGACAGACTTTGTAACAAGTGTCCCTGTGTATAGTGTGTGTCTCTCCCAGTGAGCAGTCAGACTCTGTAACAAGTGTCCCTGTGTATAGTGTGTGTCTCCCAGTGAGGAGTCAGACTGTGTAACAAGTGTCCCTGTGTGCAGTGTATCTCTCCCAGTGAGGAGTCAGACCCTGTAACAAGTGTCCCTGTGTACAGTGTGTATCTCTCCCTGTGAGGAGACAGACTCTGTAACAAGTATCCCTGTGTACAGTGTGTCTCTCCCAGTGAGGAGACAGACTCTGTAACAAGTGTCCCTGTGTACAGTGTGTGTCTCCCAGTGAGGAGTCAGACTCTGTAACAAGTGTCCCTGTGTACAGTGTGTATCTCTCCCTGTGAGGAGACAGACTCTGTAACAAGTATCCCTGTGTACAGTGTGTGTCTCCCAGTGAGGAGACAGACTCTGTAACAAGTGTCCCTGTGTACAGTGTGTGTCTCTCCCAGTGAGGAGTCAGACTCTGTAACAAGTGTCCCTGTGTACAGCATGTATCTCCCAGTGAGGAGTCAGCCTCTAACAATTATTCCTACAACCCTCCGAGATCTCTCCACTCCTCTGACCTATTGCGCATCCTAGATTTTCATCGCTCCACTGTTGAACCCATGTCTTCAGCAGCCAAGGTCCTAAACTCTGGAATTCCCTCCCTAAATCTCTTTGCAGATCGACCTCTCTCCTCCTCCTTCAAAAGCTTCTTAAAACCGACTTTTCACTGAGCTTTTGGTCATCCATCCTGACATCTCTTTATGTGGCTCAGTGTCACATTGTTCTGATAATTGCCTTGTGACGTTTCATCACATTAAAGTCGCAATATAAATGCTAGTTATTGTAGTCCCTGTGTTGTGTGAATAAAACTCCACCGCTTCCTGCAGCACGCGCCTGGTCTCCTCGTTATTTTCATTGTTTGAATATAACTTGAGGAAGGACATTCTTGCTATTAAGGGAGTGCAGCGAAGGTTCACCAGACTGATTCCCGGGATGGCGGGACTGACATATCAAGAAAGACTGGATCAACTGGGCTTGTATTCACTGGAGTTCAGAAGAATGAGAGGGGATCTCATAGAAACGTTTAAAATTCTGACGGGTTTAGACAGGTTAGATGCAGGAAGAATGTTCCCAATGTTGGGAAAGTCCAGAACCAGGGGTCACAGTCTAAGAATAAGGGGTAAGCCATTTAGGACCGAGATGAGGAGAAACTTCTTCACCCAGAGAGTGGTGAACCTGTGGAATTCTCTACCACAGAAAGTAGTTGAGGCCAGTTCACTAAATATATTCAAAAAGGAGTTAGATGCAGTCCTGACTACTAGGTGGATCAAGGGGTATGGCGAGAAAGCAGGAATTGCCATGAACTCATTGAATGGCGGTGCAGGCTCGAAGGGCCAAATGGCCTACTACTGCTCCTGTCTTCCACGTTTCTATGTTTCTATATCAAATAAAGGTTCCTCAAATGTATAAACCACCTTCTCCAAACGACACTGTAGACGCGACCTGTCCGTCTATTGAACGAGGTGGGTCTTACTCGGGAGGCTGGATATACAATTTACACAAGATGCTGAGACTGAGTGTGAGCAAAAGAGCGCAGCTGGGACTCTCAAAATGCTGCCCCACAGGCAACGGAAAATGGCCCCCATCAACCTGCCGCAAAATGGTCAACACAACCCTGCAGCAAAATGGCCCCCATGAATCTGCAGCAAGTCAAAGAATTATACAGCTCATTCGGCCCATCCTATCTGTGTCGGCTTTTTGAAAGAGCTATGCAATTAGTTCCTCTCTTTCCCCGTAGTACTGCAAACTGTTTCTTTACAAATATACAAGTACAGTCTGCTTCCAGCACCCTTACAGGCAGTGCATTCCAGATCATCATAACTCACTGCATAAAAACAAATCCTCCTCCTCTCTGCCCGGGTTCTTTTGTTAATTATTTTAAACACGTGTCCTTTGATTACCCACCCTCCTGCCACTGGAAATAGTATCAAAACCCCTCAAATGGCCTCCACGGTCCCTCTTAAGTTGTTGCATCGCTCCGAAACACAAGCATTATTTTGAAATCTCCATTCTACAAGTTCACATTTCTGACTTTAATTTCCTCTCAGCCCCCAGGGACACACCTACCCAGGGACCCACCATCGGAGACACAACCCACCCACCCAGGGACCCAACGCACTGAGTTAACATGTTTCTGTAACATTGCAGGCCGGGCTACTTTAACCCCAGGCTTTAACCTCTACTCCTGCACCTATTTTCTATGTCTATGAACTGGTTGTCAGACAGGAAGCAAAGAGTAGGAGTAAATGGGTACTTTTCAGAATGGCAGGCGGTGACTAGTGGGGTACCGCAAGGTTCTGTGCTGGGGCCCCAGCTGTTTACATTGTACATTAATGATTTGGACGAGGGGATTAAATGTAGTATCTCCAAATTTGCGGATGACACTAAGTTGGGTGCAGTGTGAGCTGTGAGGAGGATGCTATGAGGCTGCAGAGCGACTTGGATAGGTTAGGTGAGTGGGCAAATGCATGGCAGATGAAGTATAATGTGGATAAATGTGAGGTTATCCACTTTGGTGGTAAAAACAGAGAGACAGACTATTATCTGAATGGTGACAGATTAGGAAAAGGGGAGGTGCAACGAGACCTGGGTGTCATGGTACATCAGTCATTGAAGGTTGGCATGCAGGTACAGCAGGCGGTTAAGAAAGCAAATGGCATGTTGGCCTTCATAGCGAGGGGATTTGAGTACAGGGGCAGGGAGGTGTTGCTACAGTTGTACAGGGCCTTGGTGAGGCCACACCTGGAGTATTGTGTACAGTTTTGGTCTCCTAACCTGAGGAAGGACATTCTTGCTATTGAGGGAGTGCAGCGAAGGTTCACCAGACTGATTCCCGGGATGGCGGGACTGACCTATCAAGAAAGACTGGATCAACTGGGCTTGTATTCACTGGAGTTCAGAAGAATGAGAGGGGACCTCATAGAAACGTTTAAAATTCTGACGGGTTTAGACAGGTTAGATGCAGGAAGAATGTTCCCAATGTTGGGGAAGTCCAGAACCAGGGGACACAGTCTAAGGATAAGGGGTAAGCCATTTAGGACCGAGATGAGGAGAAACTTCTTCACCCAGAGAGTGGTGAACCTGTGGAATTCTCTACCACAGAAAGTTGTTGAGGCCAATTCACTAAATATATTCAAAAAGGAGTTAGATGTAGTCCTTACTACGAGGGTGGAATCAAGGGGTATGGCGAGAAAGCAGGAATGGGGTACTGGAGTTGCATGTTCAGCCATGAACTCATTGAACGGCGGTGCAGGCTAGAAGGGCCGAATGGCCTACTCCTGCACCTATTTTCTATGTCTATGAAACACAAGGGCCGCAATCGAACAGGAACTTGTTAACCCGAGGCATCAAAATCAGGGCCCAGAGAGGGAATTAAACCCCAGGTAGTAAACAGACGGAGCTCAGGTGGGCCCCATGGGTACAACCTCTGGTGAGGGTCTCGGTCAGTCCCCTCTGGAGGGGGTCTCCATCGGCCCCATTTGCAGGAAACTCCTGTCCAAACATTCCTCTTCCCCAGTATTTTCTCTTTGCAGTTTTCAAAAAAAAATCCTCAGGACAGAGAGAAAATAAATTGATTAAAACAATGTACAATTAGTAAAGAGACATCACAAGCTCAGGGCTCACTCTCTCTCACAGTTATACCCGCAATCTCTCAGCAGCACCAGTTACCAACCAATCCCAGTTATAAACCAGATACACTGAAGAGTAAAAGATTGAGACACAAGAAAGACGTTGAGAACACACCTGAGAAATAAGACTGAGAATATTATTCTCCAGAGAGGTGGGGGGGGCAGTTTGGATTGTGATACACCCACCCTTGGGACCCCCACCCTGGGATGCACCCATCCAGTCACCAACCCACCCAAAGCCCCCCCTCCTTCCTAGGGACCCACCAATCGAGACACAATCCACTCTCCCAAACCCCAGCCCACCCAGGGATCCACCATCTGAGACGCACCCCACCCTGGGATGCACCACCTCACACAGACCCGCTTACCCAGGGAGCCACCAACCAAGTCATGACCCATCCAGAAACCCACCCAACCCAGGGGACCCAAACTGGGACCCAGGCACCCCCACACAGAGACACACCCTACCAGGGACCCACCAACTGAGCCACACCGCACACTGGGAACCACCCAGAGGCGTACCCAAAAAGACACCAACCCACCCAGAGACCCATCCACCCAGGGACCCACCAATCAAGACATATCCCGGGACCCACCCACCCAAACACCATGTTACCAGAGACTCACTTACCCACGGTCCAACCAATCGAGGCACAACCCACCCAGAGACCCACTCACGTGGGGACCCACCAACCGTGACCCACACCACACTGGAACCGACCCGCCCAGACACCACCACACCAAGAGACCTGCGTACCCAGGGATCCACCAACCGAGACATGTCCCATACTGGGGCCAACCGACACTATGACCCAGCCACTCAGGTGAGCAATTTGTAGACTGCAGGCTGGAGCTCCTCCCCTGAGCCTTTGACATGTAGGTATATCGCTCTTGCATGCCCTGTGTTTCTGCCCATTCTCATGTTAATCTGGGCTAATGCTGTCCCGGACCAAACTGTTTTGTCCAGGAACATTCCATGGACATGTTTGTTGATTTGAAACCTCAGTGTTTGTTGTGAATATTACTGCAGTTTGATGTAGTTCTAAACACTGATCCCACTAGCAGGCCCTACACAGAGCTGGGCCAAGAACAGCCCCTAGTGAAACAGATAATTCTACCCACAGCTCACACGAAGCCACACAGACAGGGCTTGAAGGAGCCAGTGTTGACAGAGGACGAACTCCTTCCCCATCCTCACCTCTCCCTCCTCTGCTCCAACCTGTGTGTATTCCAAGTCTGGGGATATCCTCTCCCTCCCTCACTTGCTCCAATTACCGAATAGATATATTCATTGTCTGGGGATATCCGGCCTCTCAAGAAAGTGATGAACTTTCCCTGTCAACGCACTCTTGGCTGGCCTCCCACATTCTACCCTACGTAAACAGGAGGTGATCCAAAACTCGGCTGTCCATGTCCTAACTCGCACCGAGTCCCGCTCATCCATCATCCCTGTGCTCGCTGACCTATATTGGCTCCCGGTTAAGCAACGTCTCAATTTCAGAATTCTCATCCTTGTTTTCAAATCCCTCCATGGCCCTCGCCCCTCCCTATCTCTGTAATTTCCTCCAGCCCCCCACAACACCGCCCCACCCCCCCGGAGATGTCTGCGCTCCTCTAATTCTGCCCTCTTGAGCATCCCTGATTATAATCACTCAACCATTGGTGGCCGTGCCTTCTGTTGCCTGGACCCCAACTCCCTGCCTAACCCTCTCCACTTTTAGTCACCTGCGCTAATCTTTCCTTGGGTTGCTCGGTGTCAAATTTCTTCACTCAACATGTCGGTGATGAGGACTTTCCAGTCAGAGCCTCTGTTATTGCAGAGCACAGACAGAAAGATGCCATGTTACAGAGGGCCTATGGGCACACCCTGTGAGGGTGGTCTGAAGATCTGATGCATTTAGACGAGATGATAAAGCCCTTTTATCATCGTCAGCACAAATTATCTTATGAGCAGGGATGTCTAAAATGGGGCCTGAGAGAAGTCATTCCTAGTGCACTACGGGCCAAAGTCTTGACGGAACTTCACGATGAGCATACTGGCATTGTAGGCATAAAAGCGGCCCGCAGTTTTGTTTACTGGCCGGGGTTGGATAAAGACTTGGTACACTTACTGTGGAAGAAAACGATCTATGTCCTATTATAAAGGAAAGGGTTAAGTTCACTCTTTGCTGAGTTTGTAGAATTAGTGGAGCTAGAAAAGAAAACACCCAAACCTCTCAGATCTTGGAACAAAGAATGTTGTAAATACATGACTATCTAGTGTTCACATGAGTTTCCAGATACCCTGCTTATCAGAAAACGGACAGGGAGAAACTATGCAAGGACAAGATAAAGTGTGCCTCCTGGAATGACCTTTGTGTTTACAGGATGTATGATTAATGCTCATGTGTGGTGTGTTTTAGATAAAATTCCTGTTTCAACTGTATAAAGAGAGCGCGGGTTTTCTTGTAAAACTCAGAGTTTTGCCTCAGTGCGGACTGAGGGGACTCTCCGAGATATCTTGTTAGGAAATAAAATTCTCTCGAAGCACGGCTCTGAAAGCCTCCGCCTGAGTTAATTTAAGCTAAAATTTCCTCGACAGATTCTGGCGTAGTCGGCAGGATCTCTAAAAATCGAGATCCAAAAGAACTAAATTTAACTTTTGAAGAGAAAAGAGGAATTTTAAGGACCTTCCGAGCTAAAAGGGGGAATGTGCCTAGGCCATCCTAGCTAAAAGGAGGACGAGCCGCCGAGATCCCTGGGGGGTGAGGCATTTAAGGTAGCTACCGTAAAGAAGCTAAAGTAACAAAAAGGCAAAAGGAGACCCTGAGCTGAGCGGATAAGAGAACACCGGTGAGCGCTTTGTAAATTATTGTATATTTTGTAGGAGTGTCCTAACTCTCTTTTCAGAAAAGATCGCGAGACATTGCACCCAGAAGAATGGGAAATGGTTCTAGTTGAGCAGGGCGCTCACACCCAGCTCCTAGAAAAGGAAAGAAAGACGACCTCTCGACTGAAAGAATGAAAGTACATCCTAAGACCAAGAAAAGAATCCGTAAGGTAGTAAAGCAACGAGAGAAGGTAGGAGATCCCATTGTGCCGCCCGGCTCGCCGGCGGACACTGTAATTAAGGAAACAGGAGATGACAGATACGCGGTAACATTTAGCAGCGATTTGTACGGTTGGTCTGATGGGGATTGGCCATATGGAGGAAGTTTTAAGTTATCTTTGATTGAGGAATGGAGAAAAACAACCAAGGAAGGAGGGGGAGACCCTACTCGGGATAGGGACTATATGGAAAACTGTTTTAAAAAATGGACAGAGGTTGCTAAGAGGCACCAACCCCCTAAGATTAAATCAGAAGAAAAGGAAAGAAGGGAAAATGAAAAACCTCCCTCTTATAGTCCTCCGGGCCTTCCTATCCCCTCAGCACCAGCAGTAGGACTCTATCCCCGTATAGAACCCCCAAAACAAGATAGTTGGCAGGAAATTATAGAAATAATCACAGCCCATAGAAATCAAGCCCCGGGGGAACTAGCAGCCCCTCCGGAATCAGCCACGTAATGGAGAAGCCGGGGGAGGAGGTCCGGGAGTTCTTTATCAATTGTACCCGATGGGGTACTGCAGAATGTACTTGCCCAACATGATTCTTATGCTTTGCCCAAAGTTCAGAAGATACTTGATTCAATGCCATTGGCAGCTTAGGGCTTGGTAGTTCCGGGGGTTGCTGTTTTTCAAAAGTGGAGGCATGATTTTTACCTTTCCACTGGAGAATCCCCCTGTTGTGGGTGATAAAGGCTATCTGAACATTTTGCAGTTTTATTACTGCCCAAGGTTGATAGCCTTGTTGCTGTTTTTCTTTTTCTATTCCTACAATCATCGGACCCATATCTTTAGGTTTCGCTGGCGGTTTTACAGCCAATGTCCCGGACCTCCTCCCCCGGCTTCTCCATTACGTGGCTGAGGCAGTTCAGCTTCACTGTACAGCCTGGTACACTCGACAAAAAGCTGAAACTCACCAGTGTCTGGTACAATCCTTTTTTTAAAAAAAAGAAGAAATAGTAGAAGCTACGCCCCGCATTTTTTTGGACCTGAAGGATTGGGGGTAGCCGTGGATTTGACACCCTTACAGCAGCAGCGGTATAGAGAAGAAAATTCAACACCCCATCTGACATTGGCTGTAAAACCGCCAGCGAAACCTAAAGATATGGGTCCGATGATTGTAGGAATAGAAAAAGAAAAACAGTAATTTATCACCCACAACAGGGGGATTCTCCAGTGGAAAGGTAAAAATCATGCCTCCACTTTTGAAAAACAGCAACCCCCGGAACTACCAAGCCCTAAGCTGCCAATGGCATTGAATCAAGTATCTTCTGAACTTTGGGCAAAACATAAGAATCATGTTGAGCAAGTTCATTCTGCAGTACCCCATCGGGTACAATTGATAAAGAACGCCGTGTTACCAAGCATTAGGCAGTACAGACTGCCTCCAGAGGCAGAAAATGGGATAGAGCCAGTCATTTCTGCATTGTTGGAACAAGGAATTCTAGAAAAGACACAGAGCCCGTGTAACACTCCGATACTGCCCATACCAAAGGTTAATAGGCCGAATGAGTGGAGATTTGTACAAGGTCTGAGAGCTATTAATAAGATAGTAGTCCCTATCACCCCTGTGGTACCGGACACTAACATTATACTATCTGCTATACCACCAACAGCAACTGTCTTTACTGTGATAGACCTGTGTTCAGCCTTTTTCTCCATCCCGTTAAATCAAGAAAGTCAGTATCTGTTTGCTTTCACCCACAAGAAGCAGCAGTACACATGGACCAGATTGCCCCAAGGATACACCGAAAGCCCCGCAGTATATGCAGCAGCAGTAAAAAGAGACCTCGAAGACTGTTCATTATCAGACCAGTCTGTGTTGTTGCAGTATGCGGACGATTTGCTTGTGGCTTCTAGCCACGGATACAGGTGCATGCAAGATTCCCTGAAACTGTTACAGCACCTATGTGAAAGAGGGCACCGAGTGTCGTTACAAAAGTTACAATTTTGTCAGACTCAAGTCCAGTACCTGGGTTTTCACATATCTCAAGGGCAGAGGCAGCTAGGACCAGAAAGAATTCAGACAATTCAAAGTGCCACCATATCAAAGACAAAGAAGGATATCTTGTCATTTTTGGGGATGGTTGGGTACTGTAGACAATGGATCCCCGATTATCGAGAATGGGATGCGGTCCTAAGATCAGCTGCCCTAAATGATGCCCCACCCAAGGTGGAGTGGACCCCAGAGAGAGAGGAGGCATTTAAACAGTTAAAGAAAGCCATTACTAATGCTCCGGCGTTGGGACTTCCGAATTATGGAAAACCTTTTCAGATGTATGTGAATGAGAAAGAAGGATTTGCAACAGCAGTACTAACCCAAGAACATGGTGGGGGAAATAGACCAGTTGCTCATTATTCGGTTTTGCTGCCTCCACTGGTAAGGGGAATGCCAGCATGTCTACGTGCTGTAGCTGCTACTGCGGTCATGGTGGAGAAGTCGATACCTATTGTTTTGGACTATCCATGTACTGTCATTACAGCCCATGCTGTGTTATTACTTTTGAATTCAGCCGCCACACAACACTTTACAGCGTCAAGAAGAACAGGTTATGAAGTATTACTGCTGTCACACCCTAACTATACCTTTCGACGCACACTGGTAGTAAACCCAGCCACCTTCCTCCCTACTAAAGAAGTAGAGGATCCAGACCAGCATGATTGTCTGTTAACAGTGGAAATCGCCACCTTACCAAGATCAGATTTGCTCACAGAGCCAATGGACAATCCTGATCTTATTCTCTATACGGATGGATCATCGTACAGGCCGTCGGATGATTTGCTTTTGGCAGGCTATGCTATTGTAAACCCTCACGAAACTGTTGAAGCATTTGCCCTGCCTCCCGGAACCTCGGCTCAGGCTGCTGAATTGTTTGCCCTCACTAGAGCTTGTATAATAGCTAAAGATCAAACTGCTAATATCTATACTGATTCTAGATATGCATTCGGTGTGGTCCATGATTTTGGACAACTGTGGAAAAACAGAGGCTTTATCACCTCTGGTGGAAAGCATATTAAGCACTCTCAACTGGTGCTTAATCTATTAGACGCCATTCAGTTGCCAAGTAAGGTAGCCGTTATCAAATGTGCAGCTCACACAACCGGTGAGGATGGAGTATCAGTAGGAAATAGGAGGGCTGACGAGGCAGCCAAACAGGCCGCTTCGGCACAGGCAGACTGCCTTCAAGCAGTCTCAGTCTCCCCTCCACAGATGCTTGACATCCAACAACTTAAAACAGCCCAACAACAAGTTACTATACAAGAAAGAAGGACTTGGGAACACCTTTTTCTCAAAAACGACATTTGGTGTCACCCTGATGGGCGAACTGTTTGCCCTAGATCTCTATTTTTGCCCTGTCTCGCCTAGCACACGGTCAGGCTCACATGGGCAAAGGAGGGATGATACATGCTATTAATGCACAGTGGTATGCACCAGGAATAACAGTATTAATTGAAAAAGTTGCTAGAACATGCCAAATTTGTCAACCAAATAACAGAGGTAAAACACCTGCTTAATATGATCATCTACCCCAACCAAGTATGCCCTTTGAAAATTTGCAAATTGATTTTGTTTGCATGCCTCCAGTATCAGGTCTTAAGTATCTATTAGTCATAGTAGATATGTTCACAAGGTGGGTAGAAGCGTACGCCACTAGGAGAGACGATGCCCGAATAGTAGTAAAAATTCTATTTAAAGAAATAGTACCAAGATATGGGATACCTATGGGAATCAACAGTGACAGGGGAACACACTTCACAGGAAAAATAGTGCAAAATCTTGCAGAAGCATTAGGTTTCCAGTGGAAGTTACATATACCATATCAACCACAGTCCTTGGGAATGGTAGAGAGAGTAAATGGGATAATAAAATCTACCCTCACCAAGATATGTCAGGAGACAGGACTAAAGTGGCCAGATGCCTTACCATTGGTACTGTATACAATGAGAAACCAAAGAAACCGAAATACTGGTTTGACACCACATGAAGCCTTGCTGGGAAGACCAATGCCTACTGGCGTAAAACCACCACTGGTGGCTGAAAAAATAGCATTAATTTGGAATGATGAAAAATCACTAAAGTATGCTCAAGCCATGTGTGAAATAGCGAGGAGTCTGCACGAACAAATAAGGCAGACACAGGTGCCCCCGTCGGAAGGAAATATGCATCCTTTCAGGCCTGGAGATCAAGTGTTAGTAAAAACATTAAATAAAGAATCCTTTTCTCCTAGGTGGAAAGGACCGTATCAGATAATTCTCACAACACGAACCGCTTTGAAGTTGGAAAAACACCCGAACTGGGTGCATGCAACCCGTTGTAAATATTATTTCCCCGACAAATTACAGCCGAAAGAAAAGGCATTGAACCAGGACGTACTACGGTCGCCCGACTAAGAAAACAGCCATCTTCTCGCTGAAGAACTGTACCTGCTCTTATTTTGTGTTCACTCATTGTGTATTTTGGACTTAAAAGTATCTATAGTTACCCAAAAGTCCAGGGACGAATGTCAGAACTCATTTGTATGCCAGTTTGGGCCTTTATTATTTGGGTCACTGTTGCTATCGTGCTTGCGTGTTGTTATTGTAACGAATTAGTTCAAGAGTGTTATAGAAATAAACAGAAAAGGGAAGATGAGGCGGGACTCTGGGAAAAACTATAAGCAGACATTGGGCATTCTGATCATTTTAGCAGTAGGGCAAGTTAGACAGGAAGAAGAGTTGCTTGAAGGAAAGAAAATATGGAAGGGAGACATGACGTGGGAAAGAAGTAGTAAGATAACCCAACAAGACAATTTCACATGCCCAGCAGGCCAAAATTGTAAGATAGGGAATTTCACAGTGATGTGTAAAGCTTGCGGAGTAGGAATAGATCAGCGATCAGGAGAAGTGAAAGTGACCAGTGAGGAAGGATTTCATATATCCCTGAACTAGAAGGTGGACATGATTTGCCTGACCAGCACGGACCAGGGTGAGAGTCGGGAGACCAATGGAACATTGTGTGAACAAGAAAAGAATAGGGGATGTGCTAGGTGGCCATTCGGAATGGTATGTCCTTATCAGACTGCCATATACGAACCATGCTCACTACAGCACTCCATTGGAGTATGTAAATGGGAATTAAAGCCAACAAGTGACACTGATATTATGGAAATAGGACAGAATGAGGTCTGTGTGACAGGAAATAAACCTGTCTATCTGGATGGAATTTTGTATAGGCCCCCCATTAATAAATGCGTGAGAGAAGTCTACACTCTGTATGACCCAGAAGTAAAAAGAACTTATACCTTTGGGCAATGGCAAAATGGAGAAAATATCTGTCTATGCACAAGATTGAACCCCTACCCCCTGTAATTAATTTGACCAGACTGCACAATTTGATACAGAATGACAAGCAAATTGAGGAAGCTCTGTCAAAACGAGGCAGAGACATCCACCAATTTAGAGTCGAAATGAGTTACAAGAAGGGGCAACTAGTAAAAATCGCAGATGAAGTCACCTCTTTGACAGTACACCACTGGTGGGATGTGTTTTTCGGATGGTCCCCAAAAGCTTCCGCAGTACTGAAGCTAGCTGTACACCCCATAATAATCATGGGTGTAGTTATGCTTACATTGTTAATAATCATTTGTGGAATATGGATAAAATTGAAAAAATTAATTAGTCAAGTAATGAGCCTGGTATCCGAAGTAGAAAGGAAAAGTGTGTCCATAAAAGGAAGGTTAAATCGCATAGAGGGAAAAGTAGATGATTACAATGAAGAGGAATGTCTTAAAATGCGACCCTACCCTGAGGGGTATGAACCCCCTTTTGAACAAGAAAAGAATGTATAAGAAATTGTGTTGATCTAGTAAAAGATCAACAAGGAGGAAATTGTGGCAGAAAACGATCTATGTCCTATTATAAAGGAAAGGGTTAAGTTCACTCTTTGCTGAGTTTGTAGAATTAGTGGAGCTAGAAAAGAAAACCTCTCAGATCTTGGAACAAAGAATGTTGTAAATACATGACTATCTAGTGTTTACATGAGTTTCCAGATACCCTGCTTATCAGAAAACGGACAGGGAGAAACTATGCAAGGACAAGATAAAGTGTGCCTCCTGGAATGACCTTTGTGTTTACAGGATGTATGATTAATGCTCATGTGTGGTGTGTTTTAGATAAAATTCCTGCTGCAACTGTATAAAGAGAGCGCGGGTTTTCTTGTAAAACTCAGAGTTTTGCCTCAGTGCGGACTGAGGGGCTCTCCGAGATATCTTGTTAGGAAATAAAATTCTCTCGAAGCACGGCTCTGAAAGCCTCCGCCTGAGTTAATTTAAGCTAAAATTTCCTCGACACTTACTTACTAATACTTCTATCTGTCAAAACTGCAGTACCATGTCAGCTAAAAATGGAACATTGGATCAACTATTCGGGTATGTGGCACCAAGCAGTATTTGGTCAAAATTGGTGACTACATCAGGAGGGTTCACGTGGATCAAATGTTTCTGGTGAGCGATGCACTTTCGGTACTGTTATGTATCTGGACATGTATATACTCTGTACAGCCACCAGGGGGCTCATTCCCCGGAGTCCCAAGGGATCTCATAATCCCAAGGGAGCACAGGTATTTAAGAGTGCTTCACAGGTTGGAGAGGCATTCTGGAGACCTGCAATAAAAGACTAAGGTCATACATTACTTTGAACTCACAGTGTTCAGTCTGACTCTTTCTCCGTACACTACAACTGGCGACGAGACGCAGATGGCGAACCCAAAGATGCAGAGAACAGTGGGCATCCTGGAGAAATTCTCGGAGGGAGATGATTGGGAAACTTTTGTGGAGCGACTCGACCAATACTTCGTGGTCAACGAGCTAGATGGGGAAGAGAACGCTGCGAAACATAGAGCGATCCTCCTCACCATCTGTGGGGCACCAACGTATGGCCTCATGAAGATTCTGCTCACTCCAGCGAAACCCACGGAGAAATCATACAACGATTTGAGTACACTGGTCCGGGAGCATTTGAACCCGAAGGAAAGCGTTCTGATGGCGAGGTACCGGTTCTACACTTGCAAAAGATCTGAAGGCCAGGAAGTGGCGAGTTATGTCGCCGAGCTAAGACGCCTTGCAGGACATTGCAAATTTGAAGGACATTTGGAGCACATGCTCAGAGACTTTTTCGTCCTTGGCATTGGCCACGAAACCATACTTCGCAAACTTTTGACTGCAGAGACCCCAACCTTGAGTAAGGCGATAGCGATAGCCCAGGGGTTCATTGCCACCAGTGACAATACGAAGCAAATCTCTCAGCACACAAGTGCTGCTACAAGTACTGTGAACAAAGTGATGTTGTTTTTGAATCATAACGGACAGGGCAGGTCATGCATACCTGCAGCTACACGTCCACAGATGTCTCAAAGTACACCATCAAGGGTGATGAATGCAAGGCCATTAACACCTTGTTGGCGCTGCAGGGGTGATCATCGTTTTCAATCACGCCGATTCAAAGGATATATTTGCAAGGGCTGTGGAACAATGGGACACCTCCAACGAGTATGCAGGCAAGCTGCTAGGCCTGCTAAACCACCACGTTGCAGAGGAGGACAGATCCACGGAGGATCACGACGAAACAGAACCTCCAGTAGAAGAGGCAGAGGTACATGGGGTGCACACATTCACCACGATAATGCTGAAGGTTGAACTAAATGGACTCCTGGTGTCAATGGATCTGGACACGGGCACGAGCCAGTCCATCATGGGCAAAAAGACTTTCGAAAGGTTGTGGTGCAACAAGGCCTCAAGGCCAGTCTTAACTCCAATTCGCACGAAACTAAGAACTGACACTAAAGAACTGATTCCTGTCATCGGCAGTGCAACCGTAAAAGTCTCCTACGATGGAGCGGTGCACAAGCTACCACTCTGGGTGGTACCGGGCGATGGTCCCACGCTGCTCGGCAGGAGCTGGCTGAGGAAGATACGCTGGAAGTGGGACGACATCTGAGCGCTATCGTCCGCTGACGACACTTCGTGTGCACAGGTCTTAAACAAATTTGCTTCGCTGTTCGAACCAGGCATCGGGAAATTCCAAGGAGCAAAAGTGCAGATCCACCTAATTCAGGGGGCATGACCCCTCTATCACAAGGTGAGAACAGTACCGTACGTGATGAGAAAAAGGGTAGAAATCGAGCTCGACCGGTTACAAAGAGAGGGCATCATCTCACCGATCGAGTTCAGCGAGTGGGCTAGTCCTATTGTCCAGTCCTCAAGGGAGACAGCACCGTCAGAATCTGTGGCGATTAAAAGTAACTATCAATCGTTTCTCCCTGCAGAACCAATACCCACTACCTAAAGCCGACGACCTCTTTGCAACGCTGGCGGGAGGAAAGACGTTCACGAAGCTGGATCTGACTTCAACCTACATGACACAGCAACTGGAGGAATCATCGAAGGCCCTCACCTGCATCAACACGCACATAGATCTTTTTGTTTATAACAGATGCCCGTTTGGAATCCGATCAGCGGCGGCGGCGATATTCCAGAGAAACATGGAAAGTTTACTGGTCGGTCCCGCACACCGTGGTCTTCCAGGACGACATCTTGGTCACAGGTCGGAACACAGTCGAGCATCTGCAGAACCTGGAGGCGGTTCTTAGTCGGCTCAACCACATGGGGCTCAGGTTAAAACGCTCGAAGTGCGTTTTCCTGGCACCTGAAGTGGAGTTCTTGGGAAGGAGGATTGCGGCGGATGGCATCAGGCCCACCAACACGAAGACGGAGGCAATCGAGAACGCACCGAGGCCATAGAACGTGATGGAGCTGTGGTCGTTCCTGGGACTCTTTGAACTATTTTGATAACTTCTTACCGGGTCTCAGCACACTGTTAGAACCACTGCATGTCTTACTACGAAAAGGGGGCAAATGGGTTTGGGGCAAAAGTCAAGAAAATGCCTTTGTAAAAGCGAGAAAATTGTTATGCTCAAACAAATTGCTTGTGTTGTATGATCCATGTAAGCATTTGGTACTTGCATGTGATGCGTCGTCATGGCGTCGGGTGTGTATTGCAACAAGCCAATGATTTCGGGAAACTGCAACCGGTTGCTTATGTATCCAGGAGTCTGTCTAAGGCTGAGAGAGCCTACAGCATGATTGAAAAAGAAGCGTTAGCTTGTGTCTATGGGGTAAAGAAAATGCATCAATACCTGTTTGGGCTAAAATTTGAATTGGAAACTGACCATAAGCCACTTATATCCCTGTTTTCCGAGAACAATGGGATAAATACCAACGCATCGGCCCGCATCCAGAGATGGGCACTCACGTCCGCATACAACTACGCCATCCGCCACAAGCCAGGACCCCTTATTATCTCTAGTCAAAAGCTGTGTGCTTCACGGAAGCTGGTCCAGTGTCCCAGTGGAAATGCAGGAAGAGATAAAGCCGTTCCAATGGCGCAAAGATGAAATGTCTATACAAGCAGACTGCCTTCTGTGGGGCAATCGATTAGTGGTCCCCAAGAAGGGCAGAGGCACCTTCATCAATGACCTCCACAGTACCCACCCAGGCATCGTAATGATGAAAGCGATAGCCAGATCCCACGTGTGGTGGCCCGGCATCGATGCGAACTTAGAGTCCTGCGTTCACAGATGTAATACATGCTCGCAGTTGAGCAATGTACCCAGGGAGCACCGCTAAGTTTATGGTCTTGGCCCTCCAAACCATGGTCTAGGGTACACGTCGACTATGCAGGCCTGTTCTTGGGTAAAATGTTCCTTGTGGTTGTAGGCGCGTACTCCAAGTAGATTGAATGTGAGATAATGTTGGCTAGCACATCCGCTGCCACCACTGAAAGCCTGCGGGCCATGTTTGCCACACATGGCTTACCCGATGTCCTGGTGAGCGACAACGGGCCACGTTTTACCAGTGCTGAGTTCAAAGAATTTATGACCCGTAACAGGATCAAACATGTCACATCTGCCCCGTTTAAACCAGCGTCCAATGGTCAGGCAGAGAGAGCAGTGCAAACCATCAAGCAAGGCTTGAAGAGGGTAACTGAAGGCTCACTGCAGACTCGCCTATCCCGAGTCCTGCTTACCTACCACACAAGACCCCACTCACTCACTGGGATCCCACCTGCTGAACTGCTCATGAAAAGAGCACTTAGGACAAGGGTCTCGTTAGTTCATCCTGATCTACATGAACAGGTAGAGAGCAGCAGGCTGCAACAAAGTGCATACCATGATTGCGCAAATGTGTCACGTGAGATTGAAGTCAATGATCCTGTATTTGTTTTAAATTATGGTCAAGTCCCAAGTGGCTTCCCGGCACTGTCGTGGCCAAAGAGGGGAGCAGGGTGTTTCGGGTCAAGCTTTCAAATTGACTCAACACCGGAAACACTTGGACCAAATCAAACTCAGATTCACGCACTACCCTGAGCAACCCACCTTGGACCCTACCTTTTTTGATCCCCCAACACACACACCAGTGGCAACCGACACCACGGTTGACCACGAAGCAGAACCCATCATCCACAGCAGCCCAGCAGGGCCCAACAAATGACTCAACAACACCAGCTTTCACACTGAGACAATCAGCCAGGGCAAGAAGGGCCCCAGATCGACTCACATTGTAAATAGTTACACTATTGACTTTAGGGGGGGAACGTTGTTATGTATCTGGACTTGTATATACTCTGTACACCCACCAGAGGGCTCATTTCCCGGAGTCCCAAGGGATATCATAATCCCTTGGGAGCACAGGTATTTAAGGAGGCTTCACAGGTTGGAGAGGCACTCTGGAGACCTGCAATAAAAGACTAAGGTCACACATTACTTTGAACTCACAGTGTTCAGTCTGACTCTTTCTCCATACACTACAGGTACCACGAGTAGATAATTGTGAACCTGACTTGGACGATGATCAGAGTCAGTTGGCAGGTCCAAGTATTCCAACAGACACAACGCCCATAACCCACCGACTCAGATGCAGCTGACCGAAGATGGTTCTGTGGGTACGGGACAATCTCATAGAGACTCTGTATCTTCCGAGGGGGAGTTGTTGAGGTTCAGTTGAGAAGAGCAATGAGAAAAGACAAACTGATGAAACAGGATATTGATAACTGGGAATATCAAGATCTCAGGAAGAACGATAACACTTGGAATGATGTAAGGGTTTCAAGGAAACACGGGAAGATAGATGTCAGAAATCCTGGGCCACACACCCTGAAAACAGAAGCTCCCCAAGGCAGTCGGTCTCCTGAGCCAAAGGAGAATACAGAAAATGGGCATGGCCTGCCAATTGCAAGGAAATGGAGGTCTGAGTGGGGGGAAGCTAAAAGCTTCCAACAAGATGCTCAGGCCCAGCAGTCGAATTTGTAAAATTGTAATCATGAAGTAGATAAGTATCTTTTGAAATACTGTATAAATAACTACAACAATAAATACTTTTTTCTAAATAAAAGAGAAGCAGTGTAATGTGAGCATGCTTGTGGAGCTGTTGCACTGTGAGTGGCTTATCCAGTCACGTGGTGTTCACAAGGCTCAATAAAACCCCAGTTAATTGAGTTCAGGGTCTCCACAATGAGATGGGCTCTTGTCAGCCTGGCAGATGAACTGGTAGTGTTTAGTTTGTTGTTAAACCTTTGCTAATAAACCACCTAGCTCTTTGCAGCAAATGTGTAGCCACGAATTCTTAAGCAAATACACTACACTATCCCTCTGGCAGTGTAGCACTCCCTCAGTACTGCCCCTCCAACAGTGCAGCGCTCCCTCAGTACTGCCCCTCCGACAGTGCAGCGCGCCCTCAGTACTGCGCCTCCAACAGTGCGGCGCTCCCTCAGTACTGCCCCTCCAGCAGTGCAGCACTCCCTCAGTACTGCGCCTCCAACAGTGCGGCGCTCCCGCAGTACTGCCCCTACAACAGTACAGCGCTTCCTCAGTACTGCCCCTCCGACAGTGCAGCACTCCCCCTTCAACAGTGCAGCACTCCCTCAGTATGATGCTCCGACAGTGCGGCACTCCCTCAGTACTGCCCCTCCGACAGTGTAGCACTCCCTCAGTATGACATTCCGACACTCCCCCAGTACTGCCCCTCCATCAGTGCAGCGCTCCCTCAGTACTGCCCCTCTAACAGTGCAGCGCTCCCTCAGTACTGCCCCTCCAACAGTGCGCGCTCCCTCAGTACTGCCCATCCGACAGTGCGGCACTCCCTCAGTACTGCACTGGAGGTGTTAGCCTAGATTTATGTGCTCAGGGTCCTGATGTGGGACTTGAACCCACAACCTTTTGGCTCAGAGACGAGTGTGCTACCCACTGAGCCACAGCTGACACAGGAGGGGTGGCATCTGCCTGGATTAAGGGGCTCGCGTCTCTGGAGTGGGACTTGAACCCTTGGTCTTCTGACTCAGCTGCCCACTAAGCCACGCCTGTTTAAATAATCAGCCTAATGAAAACGGGAAGGGGAGAGCTTAACTCAAAGTCTCATCCAGTGAGAGTCACGGTCAGACGATACAGGAAACAATTGCTAGAGAAACATGGGTTGTAAAAGAATTGCAGCCCATCCCGGTTGATGTCCTCCTTAAGGGGTAGTGCTCCCCCGCTGCTTCTTCTGCCAGCCCACAAATCCTGCTGCCTTTCTTTTGCCTGGCTTGACAACAACAACTTGCATTTATATAGCGCCTTTAACGTAGTAAAACATCCCAACGGGCTTCACAGAAAGAAAAAAAGTATTCGCATTTATATAGCACCTTTCACGACCACCGGACGTCTCAAAGCGCTTTACAGCCAATGAAGTATTTTGGAGTGCAGTCACTGTTGCAGTGTGGGAAACGTGGCAGCCAACTTGCGCACAGCAAGCTCCCACACGCATGAATGTGCTAATGACCAGACAATCTGTTTTTTGTTGTGTTGATTTATTGGCCAGAACACCGGGGATAACTCCCCTGCTCTTCTTCCAACTAGTGCCATGGCATCATTTACGTCAACCTGAGAGAGCATACAGGGCCTCGGGTTAATGTCGCATCCAAAAGACAGCACCTTCGACGGTGCAGCGCTCCCATAGCACTGCACTGGAGTGTCAGCTTTGATTTAAGTGCCCAAGTTCTTTAAGTGAACCCACAACCTTCTGGATCAGAGGTGAATGTGCCAGCCACTGAACCACAGCAATTATCAAATAAATTTACACCGAGCCACATAAGGAGATATTAGGACAGGTGACCAAAAGCTTGGTCAAAGAGGTCGGTTTTAAAGAAACAGAGAAACATAGAAAATAGATGCAGGAGTAGGCCATTCGGCCCTTCGAGCCTGCACCACCATTCAATAAGATCATGGCTGATCACTCACTCAGTACCCCTTTTCTGCTTTCTCTCCATACCCCTTGATCCCTTTAGCTGTAAGGGCCACATCTAACTCCCTCTTGAATATATCCAACGAACTGGCATCAACAACTCTCTGCGGCAGAGAATTCCACAGGTTCACCACTCTCTGGGTGAAGAAGTTTCTCCTCATCTCAGTCCTAAATGGCTTACCTCTTATCCTTAGACTGTGTACTCTGGTTCTGGACTTCTCCAACATCGGGAACATTCTTCCTGCATCTAACCTGTCCAGTCCCTTCAGAATTTTATATGTTTCTATGAGATCCCTCTCATCCTTCTAAACTCCAGTGAATACAGGCCCAGTCGATCCAGTCTCTCCTCATATGTCAGTCCTGCCATCCCGGGAATCAGTCTGGTGAACCTTCGCTGCACTCCCTCAATAGCAAGAACGTCCTTCCTCAGATTAGGAGACCAAAACTGAACACAATATTCCAGGTGAGGCCTCACCAAGGCCCTGTACAACTGCAGTAAGACCTCCCTGCTCCTATACTCAAATCCCCTAGCTATGAAGGCCAACATGCCATTTACCTTCTTCACTGCCTGCTGTACCTGCATGCCCACTTTCAATGACTGATGTACCATGACACCCAGGTCTCGTTGCACCTCCCTTTTCCTAATCTGCCGCCATTCAGATAATATTCTGCCTTCGTGTTTTTGCCACCAAAGTGGATAACCTCACATATATCCACATTATACTGCATCTCCCATGCATTTGCCCACTCATCTAACCTGTCCAAGTCACCCTGCAGCCTCTTAGCATCCTCCTCACAGCTCACACTGCCACCCAGCTTAGTATCATCAGCAAACTTGGAGATATTACTCTCAATTCCTTCATCTAAATCATTGATGTATATTGTAAATAGCTGGGGTCCCAGCACTGAGCCCTGCGGTCTCTTAAAGGAAGAGAAGACAGAGGTGAGGTTTAGGGAGGGAATTTCAGAGCTTAGGGCCTAGGCAGCTGAAGGCACGGCCACCAATGGTGGAGCGATGGTAATCGGGGGATGTGCAAGAGGCCAGAATTGGAGGAGCACAGAGATTGTGGAGGGCTGGAGGAGGTTACAGAGATCCGGAGGTTGTAGGGGCTGGAGGAGGTTACAAAGATAGGGAGGGTTGTAGGGGCTGGAGGAGGTTACAGAGATAGGGAGGGTTGTAGGGGCTGGAGGATGTTACAGAGATAGGGAGGGTGTAGGGGCTGGAGGAGGTTATAGAGAGGGAGGGCTGTAGGGACTGAAGGAGGTTACAGAGAGATCGGAGGTTTGTAGATGCTGGAGGAGGTTACAGAGATAGGGAGGGTTGTCAAGGCTGGAGGAGGTGACAGAGATAGGGAGGGTTGTCAAGGCTGGAGGAGGTGACATAGATAGGGAGGGTTGTAGGGACTGGAGGAGGTGACATAGATAGGGAGGGTTGTAGAGACTGCAGGATGTTGCAGAGATAGGGAAGGTGTCGGGGCTGGAGGAGGTTCCAGAGATAGGGAGGGTGTAGGGGCTGGAGGAGTTTACAGAGATAGGGAGTTTTGTAGGGCTGGAGAAGGTTACAGAGATAGGGAGGGGCGTCATGGCTGGAGGAGGTTACAGGAATATGGAGGGGTGTAGGGGCTGGAGGATGTTACAGAGATAGGGACGGTGTAGGGGCTGGAGGAGGTTTCAGAGATGGGGAGGGGTGTCAGGGCTGGAGGAGGTTACAGGGATAGGGAGGGTTGTAGGGACTGGAGGATGTTACAGAGATAGGGAGGGTTGTAGGGTCTGGAGGATGTTGCAGAGATAGGGAGGGTGTAGGTGCTAGAGGAGATTATAGAGAGGGAGGGCTGTAGGGCCTGAAGGAGGTTACAGAGAGATCGGAGGTTTGTAGATGCTGGAGGAGGTTACAGAGATAGGGAGGGTTGTCAAGGCTGGAGGAGGTGACATAGATAGGGAGGGTTGTAGGGACTGGAGGAGGTGACATAGATAGGGAGGGTTGTAGAGACTGGAGGATGTTGCAGAGATAGGGAAGGTGTCGGGGCTGGAGGAGGTTCCAGAGATAGGGAGGGTGTAGGGGCTGGAGGAGTTTACAGAGATAGGGAGTTTTGTAGGGCTGGAGAAGGTTACAGAGATAGGGAGGGGCGTCATGGCTGGAGGAGGTTACAGGAATATGGAGGGGTGTAGGGGCTGGAGGATGTTGCAGAGATAGGGAGGGCTGTAGGAGGTTACAGAGATAGGGAGGGTTGTAGGGCTGGAGGAGGTTACAGAGTTAGGGAGGGTGTAGGGGCTGGAGGAGGTTACAGAGATAGGGAGGGTTGTAGGGATTGGAGGATGTTGCAGAGATAGGGAGGGTGTAGGGACTGGAGGAGGTTACAGAGATAGGGAGGGTTGTAGGGCTGGAGGAGGTTACAGAGATAGGGAGGGTTGTAGGGCTGGAGGAGGTTACAGAGTTAGGGAGGGTGTAGGGACTGGAAGAGGTTACAACGATAGGGAGGGTTGTAGGGGCTGGAGGAGGTTACAGAGATAGAGAGGGTTGTTGGGGCTGGAGGAGGTTACAGAGATAGGGAAGTGAAATGTCTGTAAGCTTGTAATGTTTGTAGCGCCACACTGTGGATGTGGACGTATTGTGTACTGCAACTACAGAGTTAATAATAAACAGAACCAGGCTTGTTCCAGAGGCCTCCGACAGAGCTGCCTGCCATGTTAGAAGCTGTGTGTGCTCTGCTCTGTGAATATATCACATTTGGCAGCGAGATGGGATTTTTCGGATGATGTAAACCTGAAATTTTTTTTGGTGATGGATTCAGCCAGCCAACAGAGAGACTTTGGAAGCTTCTGTCTTTGGAAAAAAGCTACGAAATCCAAGGTAAAATACAGCACACTGCGTGAACAGCTAGAATTTAAAATGACAGCACCCACAGGTGTAAAGGGACATTTGGGTGAATATAGACACGACCAGGAACGTTTTAAAGCATATGTGGATTGGCTAGAAACGTATTTCATTGCAAATAACATAATCGGAGTTCCAGAGAATGCAGTCCAGAGCCGGGCTGTGTTGGAATGTAAGAAAGCGATCTTCTTATCGGAGGCATTGTACGAAACCCTTGTAAATCTGCTTGTGCCTGATGAGCCAAAGGACACAACGCTTAAAGAGATTTTAACGAAGCTGAAGCAGCACTATAACTCCAAACCGTTAGAAATTGCTGAAAGCTATCGTTTCAGGATTCGGAATCAAAAGACTGATCAAAGTATCAATGATTGCATCGTAGCATTAAAAAAGCTATCGATTCACTGTAACTTCGGAAACTTTCAAAACCGAGCATTACGGGATCGTTTTGTTTGTGGGATGAAAAATGATCAGAAGTTAGTGACGGCGGATGACTTGACTTTTGAGCTTGCTTGTCAGACAGCAAGGGCGATGGCCAATCAATATTCCCAAGAATTGCATAATGATTACGGTCGTCAGTCAACCGAGGTGAATCGCCTGCAGATTCAAAGTAAAAGGCGGTGGGGGCCCAAAGTCTCAGAAACTGGACATTCTAACAGAGTGTCGAAGTCGTGCTATAGGTGCCTGGGACATCACATTCCTCAAAGTTGTCCATACGTGAAGGCAGAGTGTTTCTTCTGCAGAAAGACTGGGCAACTTGCGAAGGCATGCTGACTGAAGGGTAAATCAGCGTTCAAAGCTATGAGTCCAGCGTTCAAAGCTATGAGTAGAAATCCCAAGATAGCATGGAAGAACAACAACAGGAGGAGGAGACGTTAGAGTTACACGTCATCAGGAGCACGAGGTTAACGGACAGCGATTCAGAAAGCATCAAAATCCACATCGATGTTACGGGATTCAAGATACCAATGGAAGTTGACACGGGTGCATCCGTGAGTTTAGTATCGGAGTCGCTGTACCTCGACAAATTGCGTGATTTGCCATTGGAGAAATCCAAGGTGGAACTGCGAGGCTACTCAAGAGAGAAAATTCCTGTGGTAGGTCATATCACCGTACCGGTGAAATATAAGGATCAATTTCAGACCTGGCCTCTAATAGTAGTGAAAGGAGACAAGCCTGCCTTACTAGGAAGAAATTGGTTGAGATCACTGAAGCTGGATTGGAGAAAGATTTTCCATGTGGAAGCAAGATTTTCATCAACGGATGAGGTTATCAAGAAGTATCCGAAGGTGTTCTGCGAAACGGGCAGTCCAATCCAAGGTTCAAGGCGAGTGTCAGGGTACAGAAGGACGCTAGTTTGGTTTACTACAAGCCACGTTCCATACCATATACACTCAAGGAAAAAGTTGAGCAAGAACTCAAAAGACTAGAGACTGAGAACATTATTTGTAAGATAGATCGATGTAATTGGCTACACCCATTGTTGTTGTACCTAAGTCTGATGGTAAGGTAAGATTGTGTGGTGATTATAAGGTAACCGCAAACCAGGTTCTCGAGGGTAATGTCTCCAATACATTGCCGAATGTAGAAGATTTGTTCACAACACTGACAGGTGGTCAGATCTTCTCAAAACTGGATCTTACAAATGCCTACTTACAGCTTGAACTAGATGAGGAGTCCAAGTCATGTTTGACTATAAATACTCATCCAGGCCTATATCAATTTAATAGGCTACCGTTTGGAGTGTCTTCTGCCCCTGCCATATTCCAAGGGGTAATGAACCATATTTTGCAAGGTATTGAAGGGGTAGTATGTTATTTAGATGACATATTAATTTCAGCACCAAATAGGAAAATTCATAATAACATATTGAATGAAGTCCTCAAATGGCTAAAGAAACACAGAGTACGAGTGTCTGCTCGTAAGTGTGAGTTATTTAAAAACTCAGTGGAGTACTTAGGGTACAGAGTAGACAAAGATGGTTTACATCCAACCATGGGAAAGCTGGATGCAATCAGAAATGCACCCATGCCCAGGAATGTCACTGAACTTCATTCATTCTTCGGTCTTTTGAACTATTATGGGAAGTTCCTACCAAATTTGGCTACAGTATTACATCCACTGAATGAACTATTGAAAAAACAGGTCCATTGGAAGTGGTCAAAAGAATGCGATACAGCATTCAAGGAGTAAAAGCAAATTGGTAGAGAGCACCATGTTAGTTCACTATGATATATCTAAGGAGATTAAGCTAGCATGTGATGCCTCTCCGTATGGAGTTGGGGCAGTGATCTCTCATGTATCACGTAGTGGGGAGGAGAGACCAATTGCTTTTGCTTCACGCATTCTCAGTGCCAGTGAGAGTAATTATGCACAAATTGAAAGGGACACTTTGGCATTAATTTTTGGGATCAAGAAGTTCCACAAATACTTGTATGGTCATAAGTTTACCATCGTTATGGACCATGAGCCCCGAACAGCAATCCTCCATCCAAAGTCCCCAGTTCCAACCTTAGCTGCAGTCCGAATGCAGAGATGGGCTTTGATTTTCTCAGCATATACATATGATATTGAATACATTTGATCAGCTGATCACAGTAATGCTGATGCAATGTCTAGATTGCCTTCCTCATCACAGGTTACACCCGATAGGGAAGAAGTGTTTTATTTTGCATACATTGATGAACTGCCAGTCACAGCTGAAGAGTTTTGTAGAGCAACCAAACGTGACCTAGTGATGTCAAAGGTGTATGATTATATTGCAAATGGATGGCCAAATCAGTATCAGACAAGGATATTCATCCATTCTTCATTCGTAGGAATGAATTATCATGTGGGGTGCAAGAGTGGTTATACCAAATAAATTCAGGTCCAAATTATTAGGAGACCTCCATGATCAGCACCTGGGAATGTGCTTGACCAATAGTTTTGCACGCAGTTATTTATGGTGGTCAGGTTTTGATAAAGATATAGAGTACATCGTGAGTCAGTGTACGACATGTCAATCGGTAAGCAAGCAACCACCATCAGTACCATTACAGCCATGGAAATGGCCTCCCAGGGTGTGGCAAAGGCTACATATTGATTTTGCTGAGTTCGAAGGACAATTGTTCATTGTGATTGATAGCCATTCGAAGTGGGTTGAGGTGTTTCCAATGTGGAAAATAACAAGTAAAACATTGGACATTTTACGAAGATTATTTTCTTCATTTGGCCTCCCAGAAGAAATTGTTTCGGATAATGGACCACAATTTCGTTCTGAAGAATTTGCAGTTCACGAGCAAAAATGGTGTGAAACATACCAAGGTTCCACCATACCATCCTGCCTCGAATGGTGCAGCAGAGCGCACTGTACAAATTGTAAAACATGCCCTCATAAAACAAATGTTAGATCCAAATCCAAGGAAACGACAGTTGTCATTGGATCACAAATTGGCTAATTTTCTAATTGCATATCATAATATCCTCCTGCGACTACTGGTAGAACACCAGCAGAGTTGTTTCTCAAACGACAGCCACGAACCAGATTCTCGTTGTTAAAACCAAATTTGGCACAGTCCGAAGAAGAGATACAATTAAAACAGAAAGAGAATCATGATAAAGGTAGAGTAAAAGAGAGAAGTGTGAAATTAAACCAGAAGGTGAAAGTGAAGAACCAGCACCATAAATGGTTAAAGTGGTTACCAGGAAGAGTGGTGAAGATATGTGGTCCTCGCACATATTTGGTAAAGATGTTTGATAATGGACAGGTTAGGTTTGTTCATATTTTACCTACAGACATGGAAGGAGTTGAAGGTGGGAATGATTCAATTATTTCTGACCCATCAGATAGTTTTGATACACCAGTAGCAAATCCTAAATCCAATGTACTGGAAACAAATCCAGGAGAGAATCAGAATGAAAGTCTGAGTCTGAGTCAGGAAAGCAAAGAGCCTGAAGTTAGAGTGAGTTCAAATGAAAATCAAGGAAATTCCGTGGAGGAAAATGTTCCTCAGGATGAGCCTCGAATGAGTTTAGATTCGAGACCATGTTTGGAAGGTTCTGTTCGAGAGCGAAGGTATCCTCTTCGAAATAGAAAACAAGTGGTAAAGTTAAATTTGTAAATATGGAAAAAAATAAATCTATATCCTGTGTTATGTATAAAACTGAAAGTTATGTATGATGTGTGTTCTAATAACTTCTTCATTAAGGAGGGAGAACTGTAATGTCTGTACGCTTGTAATGTTTGTAGCGCCACACTGTGGATGTGGACGGATTGTGTACTGCAACTACAGAGTTGATAATAAACAGAACCAGGCATGTTCCGGAGGCCTCCGACAGAGCTGCCTGCCATGTTAGAAGCTGTGTGTGCTGTGCTCTGTGAATATATCACAGGAAGGTTCTAGGGGCTGGAGGAGAATACAGAGATAGGGAGGGTTGTAGCAGCTGGATGAGGTTACAGACAGAGGGAGAGGAGGGTAAGGCCATCGAGGGATTAGAAAACAAGAATGGATAATTTTAAAATAGAGGCGGTGCCAGAGCTGGAGCCAATCTAGGTCAGTGATCACAAGGCTGGGGCGGGGGTGATGGGTGAATGGGACTCGGTGCGAGTTAGGATATGAGACAGCAGGAGTTTTCGATGAGGTGACTGTCATGGCGGGTGGAAGATGGGAGGCGGGCGGAAGATGGGAGGTGGGCCAGGAAGAGTCGAGTCTGGAAATAACAGTGCTGATTCTCGCTGGGGGTCCAAGTTCTACGGGCACTGGCTGCCCTCCCGTAGCTCAGGCCCTGAGGGTCAGTGGGATATTCAACTGGGGGGTGAATCACAGCCGATCGCCATCCTTCTGCTCACTCACTTTAGAGCCAGAAGTTACTGGGTGCTGATCAGGACCAGTGAACTCAGCACACAGGTAAGGGATTGAGCCTGGGTATTTCCTGCTGTATGTGTGTGTGTGTGTGGGGGGAGCAATTAGGATTGAGGCTCGAGGGGGCTGAATGGGCCTCCCCCTATGTAACTGGCTCGGGCTGAATGGCCTCCTCCTGTTCCTGTATAAGAGGCTCGAGGGGCTGAGTGGCCTCCTCCTGTGCCTATGTTCTCTGTGTTGGACAAGTTGGGAAATTTCCAGGCATGCCTTTTCATTGCTTCATTAAAAGGAATGTTTCCAAAAATTGGAAACGGATTTGTTCAGACATGTTTGTAACAAGACTTTAAGGTCAACAAACAGTTTTGGAACTTTCCCATTTCCCTCCCTCTCAGTCCCTGAATTAAAATATGTATAAAAGGGGTTTCAAATAGGAGCTTTTTAATGGGGTGAAAAAGGGGTTCATAATTGGGGGTTTTAAAGTGCCTGTTAGGGACCACCGCCAAGAGGGATTTCTCGGCCTGTCTCCCCCTGCCTCTGTCCCTCTCTCACTTTCTTTCTCTCTCTCTCTCAGCCCCTCTCCTCCTCTCTGTCCCCCTCTCTCTTTGTGTGTCTCTCTCTTCCCTCTCTCTGTCTGTGTCTCTCTATTTCTCTGTCTCCATGTCTCTTTCTCTCTCTCTCGCTCTCTGTGTCACTCACTGTGTCTATTTCTCTGTCCCTCTCTCCCGCTGACTCCTCCCCCTCCGCCTCCTTTTGTCTCTCGCCACCTCCCTCTCTCTCTCTCTGCCTGTCTGTCTGGTTCTATCTGCACCTCTCTCCCTCTGCCTCTCTCTCCCCTCTCTGTATCTCTCTGTGTGTCCCACTCTCTCTGTCTCTCACCCCTTTCTCTGTCTCTCTCACCCCTTTCTGTCTCTCTCTCACCCCTCTCTCAACCTTCCCTCAGTCTCTCACTCTCTCAGTCTCGCTATCTGTCGATCTCACTCTCAGCCAGTCTCTCTCTCTCTCTCTCTCAGTGCCCCAAACTCACCAGCCAGCTGATTCCGTGGACACACAGAGAGGATATCCCGGGGAAGTTGCTGCTGGCTTGAATTGCCCCCACTGTCCTGGGATGGATAGATGTGTCTGTACTTGTTATGTATTTATGCTTGGGGTCACCAGACACCAGGGGCGCCACTGTTGGAGGTCATCGGGCTGTAAGCATGCGTGCGCGGTCACTGGATAACCTTGTTACGTGGGTTACTTTGGCCGCAAATAAAGTTGGATCAGGTTTGCAGCTGAGGCAGTTGACAGTAACAAGTCTTGTGAATCATCACATTCATTTCATTTGGTGACGAGGTAACTTAAGAACTTTCGCATGTACAATGGACACTATTGGAATTCTGGAGAGATTCGCTGATCACGAGGATTGGGTGGATTTTATCGACCGTCTGGATCAGTATTTTGTGACCAACAAAATGGAGGGAGAAGCTGACGCAGTTCGGCGATTTTCCTCACTGCTTGTGGTCCAAAGATTTATGGCCTCATGAAGAATCCTCTCTCGCTTTTACTTCCAACGGACAAAGAATATGGGGATTTGTGTGCTTTGGTGTGTGACCATCTTAAGCCAAAAGAGGGGGTAATCATCTCACACTATCACTTCTATACGCATGTTCGTGCTGAGGGCCAGGATTTGTCAAGATTCGTTGTCGACCATCGACATCTTGCTGAGCCGTATAAGTTTGGGAACGTGTTGGAAGACATGCTGCGAGATTTCTTCATGATAGGCATCAACCATGATGTGATTCTTCGGAAGTTATTGGCCGGAGAGAAGCTGGATTTGAGCAAGGCCATCGCGACTGCCCAGGCATGCATGACGACTGATGATAATTTGAGGCATCAAAAAGTCAGAGCAAGTATTGTAAACAAGATTGTGTCGTCGTCTGGCAGAGCAGCTTATGGCAGGGCCTACTCGACTGCTTATGTGAAACCTGTAGCTGCTCAAAGTCCACCAACTGGTACGAATCTGATTTCACCCTGTTGGCGTTGTGGGGGCAATCATCAGCCTCATCAGTGTCGGTTTAAACAGTACGCCTGTCGTCATGTATCCTACATGGTTACTGCTTGCACTATTACAAGGTGTGCCACCAGAGGGCACTGCAGTGGGAGACTTGCAGGTTACCTGTACAGGTGTGCCTGGTGTGCCTAGCCTAGTAAAAAAGGCAGACCACCAGGTGTGATCCTCACTCTGGCGTTATCAATAAAGGACTAAGGTCACTCCAGTTCAAGTACAACACATTGTCTCATGGAGTCATTATCAGAGTATCTAAAGACATAACAATTGGTGACGAGAATACGGACCTTCACGTGAAAATGGCTACCCTTGGTCCATTGCAGCAGTTCGCCAAGGATCAGGGCCAAATAGCCGACTCCTGCTCCTATTTCTTATGTTCTTCTGCTTTTGCGGGAAGTACTGAGGGATCGCTGCACTATCAGAGGGGCAGTACTGAGGGAGCGCTGCACTGACGGAGGGGCAGTACTGAGGGATCGCTGCAGTCAGAGGGGCAGTACTGAGGGAGAGCCGCACTGTCAGAGGGACAGTACTGAGGGAGAGCCGCACTGTCGGAGGGGCAGTACTGAGGGAGCGCCGCACTGTCGGAGGGGCAGTACTGAGGGAGCGCCGCACTGTCGGAGGGGCAGTACTGAGGGAGCGCCGCACTGTCGGAGGGGCAGTACTGAGGGAGCGCCGCACTGTCGGAGGGGCAGTACTGAGGGAGCGCCGCACTGTCGGAGGGGCAGTACTGAGGGAGCGCCGCACTGTCGGAGGTGCCGTCTTTCGGATGAGACGTTAAACTGAGGCCCCATCTGCTCCCTCAGGTGGGCGGAAAAGATCCCATCACCCTATTTTGAAGAAAAGCGGGGGAGTTATCCACGGTGTCCTGGACACCATCGATCCCTCAATCAACATAACCAAAAAAAAACATTATCTGGCCATTAACACATTTCTCTTTGTGGGAGCTTGCTGTGCACAAATTGGCTGCCGCGTTTGCTACAACAGTGGCTACACTCCAAAACTGCTTAATTGCTTGAAAAGCGCAGAGAGACATCCGTTGGTCATGAAAGGCGCTATATAAATGCAAGTCTTTCTTTTTTAGATTTAAACCAGATATTCCCTTCCTCCCTTTCCCTCACTGCAGGAACGCGGGAGCAGATTTCTGCAGTGCCTTGTGTGTAGAAGATTAAGGGGGGGATCGGATTGAGGTGTGTCAGACGATTAAATGAGTTGGTTAAACGAGTTCCACTTGCCTGAAGCTCGACACCATCCAGGACAAAGCAGCCGCTTGATTTGCACCCCATCCACCAACTTAAACATCCACTCCCTCCATCACCGGTGCACCGTGGCTGCAGTGTGTACCATCTATCAGATGCACTGCAGTAACTCTCCCCGGCTTCTTCGGCAGCACCTCCCAAACCCACAACCTCTATTACCCAGAAGGACAAGGGCAGCAGGCGCATGGGAACACCTTCACCTCCATGTTCACCCTCCAAGTCACACACCATCCTGACTTGGAAATATATCGCCGTTCCTTCATCGTCGCTGGGTCAAAATCCTGGAACTCCCTCCCTCACAGCATTGTGGGAGTACCTTCACCACACGGACTGCAGTGGTTCAAGAGGCAGCTGACCACCAGCTTCTCAAGGGCAATTCGGGATGGGCTTGAGATGTTGAGCTTGTCAGCGACGTCCATATCCCAGGAATGAATAAAACAATGGGGAGAATCTATTTGCCCTGGTAGGGGGGAGTCTAGAACAAGGGGGCATCACCTTAAAATCCTCCTGTTCCTGTGTAACATGCTCGAGGGGCTGAATGGGCCTCCTCCTGTTCCTGTGTAACAGGCTCGAGGAGCTGAATGGGCCTCCTCCTGTTCCTGTGTAACAGGCTCGAGGAGCTGAATGGGCCTCCTCCTGTTCCTGTGCAACAGGCTCGAGGGGCTGAATGGGCTTCCTCCTGTTCCTGTGTAACAGGCTCGAGGGGCTGAATGGCCTCCTCCTGTTCCTGTGTAACAGGCTCGAGGGCCTGAATGGGCCTCCTCTTGTTCCTGTGTAACAGGCTCGAGGGGCTGAATGGGCCTCCTCCTGTTCCTGTGTAACAAGCTCGAGGGGCTGAATGGGCCTCCTCCTGTTCCTGTGTAACAGGCTCGAGGGCCTGAATGGGCCTCCTCTTGTTCCTGTGTAACAGGCTCGAGGGGCTGAATGGGCTCCTCTTGTTCCTGTGTAACAGGCTCGAGGGGCTGAATGGGCCTCCTCTTGTTCCTGTGTAACAGGCTCGAGGGGCTGAATGGGCTCCTCTTGTTCCTGTGTAACAGGCTCGAGGGGCTGAATAGGCCTCCTCCTGTTCCTGTGTACCCATCAGAAACCCTCTATAAAGTGCTGCACTGGATTCGCCACGTCTTTTATTTCCACATTACAATAATTTATGGAGTTTGGGAAGCGGATTATGATTAAAAAATACATTCACAAATGATTAAATACCATTATTTCTCACACAGGTTATGACACACTTTCGGGAGCTCGTACGTCTGCTGGGGTCTGGGGTCCGCTATCGGGGAATGAACACTTTCCGCTCTGCAAAAAAATCCCACGCCCACTATTGGAAGCGGAGCAGGGAGGTGTTCGCCCCCTTGTGCTGGGGCCCAATATTTATCCCTCAACCAACACCCCAAAAAAACCAAGGTGACCTGGTCATTTGCTGTTTGTGGGAGCTTGCTGTGCCCAAATTAGCTGCCATGTTTCCTACATTACAACAGTGACTACACCTCAAAAAGTACTTCAATGACTGCGATGCGCTTTGGGATGTCCTGAGGTGGTGAAAGGGGAATTCTTTACGAATAAGAGTGTGTGGGGGGAGGGGGAGGCGGCGGCAAGGAGAAAAGATAGAAAGAAAAAAAGTTGATGTCAGAGAAAAAACGGAGCCCTCCCCACCCCCCCCCCCACCATCTCCTCTCCCCCCCCTCCCCTGGAATGTGTGAGACGAGGCCTCCAGAGGTGAATAGCATCAAAAAGGGGGTGGGGCGGGGGGCAGAAGAGTGTGTGGGGGGAGGGGGAGGCGGCGGCAAGGAGAAAAGATAGAAAGAAAAAAAGTTAATGTCAGCGAAAAAACGGGCCCCCTCCCCATCCTCTTGTGTCCCCCCTTCTCCCTGTAACGTGTGAGATGAGGCTTCCAGAGTTGAATAGCGTTGAAGGGGGGGGTTGGGGCAGAACAAATGAGCTAATATCAGCGAAAAAAACGGGCCCCCTCCCCCCGCTCCCCTGAGAACGTGTGAGATGAGGCCTCCAGAGTGGAATAGCGTCAAAGGGGGGTGGGGGGGGGGAAAAGAAAAAGAAAAGCTGATGTCAGCGAAAAAACAGGCCCCATTTACTCCCCCCCCCCCCCCCCCACCCTCATCTCCTCTCCCCCTCCCCTTGCATCTCCGCTCCCTGGGAACGTGTGAGACGAGGCTTCCAGAGTCGAATAGCTACGAGGGAGGTGCAAGAACGAACGAGCTCCTGTACGGATTTGAAATTCTCGGACCTGATTTGCGCGGGTGCACGAGCTCGGGGCCCAGCGATGGGGTCCAGGGCTAGGCCGCGCGGTACGATTTCATGCGGCGGTACTCGGCTCTGTCGGTGCGGGCGGCCCAGATGAACAGGGCGGCGGCCATGAGCTGCAGTGGGGCAGAGACGCAGGCCAGGCAGAAGGACCAGCCGTACTCGGTGGCCGACAGCGGCTCCGGGGGGCGCAGCTTGGCACGGAGCAGCTCGGCGTTGGCAGCAAAACAGGCCACGGTGCCCAGGGTGCAGAGTCCTGTGGTGGAGGTGGGGGGGGGGGGGGAGAGAGAGAGAGAGAGGGTTACACAAGAACATAATAACAAGAGCAGGAGTCGGCCATTTGGCCCCTTGCACCTGCTCCGCCATTCAACCTTCTGCCTCAACTCCAATTGCCTGCGCTATCCCCAGATCTCTTGATTCCCTCAATATCCAAAAATCGATCATCGATCTAAGTCTGCAATATACTCAATGACTGAGCCTCCACAGCCCTCTGGGGCAGAGAATTTCAAAGATTCACCAGCCTCTGAGGTAAGGCATTTGGGGAGGGCTAACAAGGCAAGGGACTATACAATAAATGGTAGGATACTGAGAAGTGTCGAGGAACAAAGGGACCTTGGAGTGCAGGTCCACAGATCCCTGAAGTTAGTAGGACAGGGAGTTAAGGTGGTTAAGAATCCATTCGGAATGCTTGCCTGTATTAGCCGGGGCTTGAACTGTACAGAACACGAGTTAGGCCACAACTGGAGTACTGCGTGCAGTTCTGGTCACCACATTACGGGAGAGAGAGAGAGAGAGAGGGAGAGCGGGGGTAGGAGGCGGAGGGGAAAAGAGGGAGAGCGAGGGTCGGGTGGGGAGGAGAGGGAGAGGGAGAGCGAGGGTCGGGAGGGAGAGGGAGACCGAGGGTCGGGGGGGTAGAGAGGGAGAGCGAGGGTCGGGGGGGGGAGAGAGGGAGAGCGAGGGTCGGGGGGGGGGGAGAGAGGGAGAGCGAGGGTTGGGGGGGGGGGGGAAGAGAGGGAGAGCGAGGGTCGGGGGGGAGAGAGGGAGAGCAAGGGTCAGGGGGGAGAGAGGGAGAGCGAGGGTCGGGGGGGAGAGAGGGAGAGCGAGGGTCGGGTGGGGGGAGAGAGGGAGAGCGAGGGTCGGGTGGGGGGAGAGAGGGAGAGCGAGGGTCGGGTGGGGGGAGAGAGGGAGAGCGAGGGTCGGGTGGGGGGAGAGAGGGAGAGCGAGGGTCGGGTGGGTGGAGAGAGGGAGAGCGAGGGTCGGGTGGGTGGAGAGAGGGAGAGCGAGGGTCGGGTGGGGGGAGAGAGGGAGAGCGAGGGTCGGGTGGGGGGAGAGAGGGAGAGCGAGGGTCGGGTGGGGGGAGAGAGGGAGAGCGAGGGTCGGGTGGGGGGAGAGAGGGAGAGCGAGGGTCGGTGGGGAGAGTGGGAGAGCGAGGGTCGGTGGGAGGGAGGAGAGGGAGAGCGAGGGTCCGGGGGGAGGAGAGGGAGCGCGAGGGTCGGCGGGGGGGGGGGGGAGGGAGAGGGAGAGCGAGGGTCGGGGGGGGGAGCAGAGGGAGAGCGAGGGTCGGGGGGGGTGGGAAGAGCGAGGGTCGGAGGGGGGGAGGGAGAGGGAGAGCGAGGGTCGGGCGGGGGGAGAGAGAGGGTCGGGGGGGGAGAGAGAGCGAGGGTCGGGAGGGAGAGAGGGAGAGCGAGGGTCGGGGGGGAGAGAGGGAGAGCGAGGGTTGGGGGGGAGGAGAGGGAGAGGGAGAGCGAGGGTCGGGGGGGGGGGGGGAAAGAGAGGGTCGGGAGGGGAGAGAGGGAGAGGGAGAGCGAGGGTCGGGGGAGAGAGAGGGAGAGCGAGGGTCGGGGGGGGGGGGGGGAGAGGGAGAGCGAGGGTCGGGGGGAGAGAGCGAGCGAGGGTCGGGGGGAGAGAGAGCGAGGGTTGGGGGGAGAGAGAGAGCGAGGGTCGGGAGGGGAGAGAGGGAGAGGGAGAGCGAGGGTCGGGGGAGAGAGAGGGAGAGCGAGGGTCGGGGGGGGGGGGGGAGAGGGAGAGCGAGGGTCGGGGGGAGAGAGCGAGCGAGGGTCGGGGGGAGAGAGAGCGAGGGTTGGGGGGAGAGAGAGAGCGAGGGTCGGGGGGGGAGGAGAGGGAGAGGGAGAGCGAGGGTCGGGGGAGAGAGAGGGAGAGCGAGGGTCGGGGGGGGGGGAAGAGGGAGAGCGAGGGTCAGGGGGGAGAGAGAGGGAGAGCGAGGGTCGGAGGGGAGAGCGAGGGCCAGGGGGGGGTGGAGAGAGGGAGAGCGAGGGTCAGGGGGGGGAAGGAGGAAGGGCGAGGGTCGGGGGGGGGGGAAAGAGAGGGAGAGAGGGTCGGAGGGAGAGCGAGGGTCGGGGGGGGGGGGGGAGGAGAGGGAGAGGGAGAGCGAGGTTCGGGGGGGGGGAAAGAGGGAGAGCGAGGGTCGGGGGGGAGAGAGAGGGAGAGCGAGGGTCGGAGGGGGGGGGGGGGGAGAGGGAGAGCAAGGGTCGGCGGGGGGGGGGGGGGGGGAAGAGAGGGAGAGCGAGGGTCGGGGGGAGAGAGAGAGAGAGAGGGAATGCGAGGGTCGGGGGGGAGAGAGAGGGAGAGCGAGGGTCAGGGGGGAGAGAGGGAGAGCGAGGGTCGGGGGGGAGGGGGGGGGAGAGGGAGAGCGAGGGTCGGGGGGGGGGGGAAGAGCGAGAGTCAGGGGGGGGAAAGAGGGAGAGCGAGGGTCGAAGGGGAGAGCGAGGGCCGGGGGGGGGGGGGTGGAGAGAGGGAGAGCGAGGGTCAAGGGGGGGGGAGAGGGAGAGCGAGGGTCGGGGGGGAGAGCGAGTGTAGGGGGGGAGAGAGGGAGAGCGAGGGTCGGGGGGGGGGGGGGAGAGCGAGGGTCGGGGGGGGAAAGAGGGAGAGCGAGGGTCGAAGGGGAGAGCGAGGGCCGGGGGGGGGGGTGGAGAGAGGGAGAGCGAGGGTCAAGGGGGGGGGAGAGGGAGAGCGAGGGTCGGGGGGGAGAGCGAGTGTAGGGGGGGAGAGAGGGAGAGCGAGGGTCGGGTGGGAGAGAGGGGGTCGGGGGAGAGAGAGGGAGAGCGACGCGTAGGGTGGGGCGTCGGGGTCGAGGGGGAGTGGGCGGGGTCGAGGAGGGCATGAGGGGTCGAGGGGGCGGGCGGGGTCGAGCGGGGTCGAGGGGGGCGGGCGGGGTCGAGGGGGGCGGGCGGGGTCGAGGGGGGCACACCTGGTGGGGTGGGGGGTGAGGGAGGGAGGGGAGACACCCGTGGGGGAGACGCGAAGGGTGAGCTGTCCAGTACCCTACCTGCGAGCAGGTGGAGGACCCCGGTCCCGATGGTTGGGTAGAGAGTATGAAAGGCACACGCACACAAACCAATCAACGCTCCCAAACACATCAATCCCAGGCTAACGAATGGGAGAAGGAACTGACTCTGACTCAAGTCTGCAAACGGCGAGAGAGAGGGAGAGAAAGAGAAATCGCCATGAACATGTGTAAAACAAGATCGCTCTGGGTCACAAAGTGACAGAAAATTCCCCGAGAATGAGGGGCTGAATGGGCCTGCTCCTATTCCTATGTAACAGGCTCGAGGGGCTGAATGGGCCTCCTCCTGTTCCTGTGTAACAGGCTCAAGGGGCTGAATGGTCTCCTCCTGTTCCTGTGTAACAGGCTCGAGGGGCTGAATGGCCTCCTCCTGTTCCTGTGTAACAGGCTCGAGGGACTGAATGGGCCTCCTCCTGTTCCTGTGTAACAGGCTCGAGGGACTGAATGGGCCTCCTCCTGTTCCTGTGTAACAGGCTCAAGGGGCTGAATGGTCTCCTCCTGTTCCTGTGTAACAGGCTCGAGGGGCTGAATGGACTTCCTTCTGTTCCTCTGTACTAGGCTTGACGGAGTGGAAACCGTTGTTATGCAGCGCCACCATTGGCAGAAGAGTGTAATTACAGTGTGACCTGTTTACATAGGAGTTTGCCCATTATAATTCTAAATGTGCGAAGTTATATTAGAAGAGTTCGACAGAGGAACTGCGCAGATATGTAAGATTTTTCACAAATAAAAGACTGCAGGAAGAGTGAGAGAAACTCACAGGTTCTCACGTAATCGACTCCACTGTTGTGGTTTCCGATGTGGATGTATTTAGGTGTAAACTGTTCCTGAAGAGTAAAGCTGACACAAAGGGTGCGTGGTTCCACTTCTGGGAAAAAGAGGAAGAGAGGGTTCAAATATAGACTTTATCCTGGAGAGAGAGAGACAGAGTGAGAGAGAGACAGCGAGGCAGCGAGGGGTGGGCCGGGAGGCAGCGAGGGGTGGGCCGGGAGGCAGCGAGGGGTGGGCCGGGAGGCAGCGAGGGGTGGGCCGGGAGGCAGCGAGGGGTGGGCCGGGAGGCAGCGAGGGGTGGGCCGGGAGGCAGCGAGGGGTGGGCCGGGAGGCAGCGAGGGGTGGGCCGGGAGGCAGCGAGGGGTGGGCCGGGAGGCAGCGAGGGGTGGGCCGGGAGGCAGCGAGGGGTGGGCCGGGAGGCAGCGAGGGGTGGGCCGGGAGGCAGCGAGGGGTGGGCCGGGAGGCAGCGAGGGGTGGGCCGGGAGGCAGCGAGGGGTGGGCCGGGAGGCAGCGAGGGGTAGGCCGGGAGGCAGCGAGGGGTACGCCGGGAGGCAGCGAGGGGTAGGCCGGGGAGGGGGGGGAACGGTGGAGAGGGTGGGAGAGAGCGAGAGTGAGAGGGAGATACAGAGACAGAGAGAGAGGACGAGCGGTAGTGTTGCACGGACCTGCTGCCGGTGGTTTGAACCAGTGGGAGTTGTCGGTGATGCGGATACAGCGCCTCCACAGGCCCAGCGAGCCATTGTGGTTGTGCAGCGCGAGCGTGTAGTGCCGCTCGTCAGTGTCCTCGCTGTCGAACTCCAGCTCGGTGCCGTTCATCTCCTGGAGGCTGGGCGGGCTGTGGTACTCATACCAGTGATCAGTGCCGATCGCCGCCGCGATGTAGATGGCCGACATCAGCGAAAGAACACTACCGATAACCAGCGCCGTGGCAAAGCGGTTATCCACCATCGCACTGGCAGGTAGGCTGTGCCCAGGAATACGTGTACCAACTGTGGGAGGGAGGACACAGATTTTATGGAAGGGAGCGAGGGTGAAGGGAGGGGTGGGTCGAGGTGGCAAGGGAAGGCGGGGGGGAGAGGGGAGGGGGAGGGGGAGTGAGGGGGGGAGGGGGAGGGGGAGTGAGGGGGGGAGGGGGAGGGGGAGTGAGGGGGGGGGGGGGTGAGGGGGGGAGGGGGAGTGAGGGGGTGAGGGGGAGGGGGAGTGAGGGGGAGGGGGAGTGAGTGGGAGGGGGAGTGAGAGGGAGGGGAGGGGGAGTGAGGGGGGGGAGGGGAGTGAGGGGGGGAGGGGAGTGAGGGGGGGGGAGGGGAGTGAGCGGGGGGGAGGGGAGTGAGCGGGGGGGAGGGGAGTGAGCGGGGGGGAGGGGAGTGAGCGGGGGGGGGGAGGGGAGCGGGGGGGAGGGAGGGGAGCGGGGGGGAGGGGAGGGGAGCGGGGGGAGGGGAGGGGAGCGGGGGGGAGGGGAGGGGAGCGGGGGGGAGGGGAGGGGAGCGGGGGGGAGGGGAGGGGAGCGGGGGGGAGGGAGGGGAGCGGGGGGGAGGGGAGGGGAGCGGGGGGGAGGGGAGGGGAGCGGGGGGGAGGGGAGGGGAGCGGGGGGGAGGGGAGGGGAGCGGGGGGGAGGGGAGGGGAGCGGGGGGGAGGGGAGGGGAGCGGGGGGGAGGGGAGGGGAGCGGGGGGGAGGGGAGGGGAGCGGGGGGGAGGGGAGGGGAGCGGGGGGGGAGGGAGGGGAGCGGGGGGGAGGGGAGGGGAGCGGGGGGGAGGGGAGGGGAGCGGGGGGGAGGGGAGGGGAGCGGGGGGGAGGGGAGGGGAGCGGGGGGAGGGGAGGGGAGCGGGGGGGAGGGGAGGGGAGGGGAGCGGGGGGAGGGGAGGGGAGGGGAGCGGGGGGGAGGGGGAGGGGAGGGGAGCGGGGGGGAGGGGAGGGGAGGGGAGCGGGGGGGAGGGGAGGGGAGGGGAGCGGGGGGAGGGGAGGGGAGGGGAGCGGGGGGGAGGGGAGGGGAGGGGAGCGGGGGGAGGGGAGGGGAGGGGAGCGGGGGGGAGGGGAGGGGAGCGGGGGGGAGGGGAGGGGAGGGGAGCGGGGGGGAGGGGAGGGGAGGGGAGCGGGGGGGAGGGGAGGGGAGGGGAGCGGGGGGGAGGGGAGGGGAGCGGGGGGGAGGGGAGGGGAGCGGGGGGGAGGGGAGGGGAGCGGGGGGGAGGGGAGGGGAGCGGGGGGAGGGGAGGGGAGCGGGGGGGAGGGGAGGGGAGCGGGGGGGAGGGGAGGGGAGCGGGGGGGAGGGGAGGGGAGCGGGGGGGAGGGGAGGGGAGCGGGGGGGAGGGGAGGGGAGCGGGGGAGGGGAGGGGAGCGGGGGGGAGGGGAGGGGAGCGGGGGGAGGGGAGGGGAGCGGGGGGGAGGGGAGGGGAGCGGGGGGAGGGGAGGGGAGCGGGGGGAGGGGAGGGGAGCGGGGGGGAGGGGAGGGGAGGGGGGGGAGGGGAGGGGAGCGGGGGGGAGGGGAGGGGAGCGGGGGGGAGGGGAGGGGGGAGCGGGGGGGAGGGGAGGGGAGCGGGGGGGAGGGGAGGGGAGCGGGGGGGAGGGGAGGGGAGCGGGGGGAGGGGAGGGGAGCGGGGGGAGGGGAGGGGAGCGGGGGGGAGGGGAGGGGAGCGGGGGGGAGGGGAGGGGAGCGGGGGGGAGGGGAGGGGAGCGGGGGGGAGGGGAGGGGAGCGGGGGGGAGGGGAGGGGAGCGGGGGGGAGGGGGAGGGGAGCGGGGGAGGGAGGGGAGCGGGGGGAGGGGAGGGGAGCGGGGGGGAGGGGAGGGGAGCGGGGGGGAGGGGAGGGGAGCGGGGGGGAGGGGAGGGGAGCGGGGGGAGGGGAGGGGAGCGGGGGGGAGGGGAGGGGTGCGGGGGGGAGGGGAGGGGTGCGGGGGGGAGGGGAGGGGAGCGGGGGGGAGGGGAGGGGAGCGGGGGGGAGGGGAGGGGAGCGGGGGGGAGGGGAGGGGAGCGGGGGGGGAGGGGAGCGGGGGGGGGAGGGGAGCGGGCGGGGGGGAGGGGAGCGAGCGGGGGGGGGAGGGGAGTGAGAGGGG